>NC_082649.1:89261421-89562671 GCF_028023285.1 Balaenoptera ricei
AACAGTTCCTCTGTATTACAGACCTAGTGGGGCAGATCACCATGGACGGAACCTGCTGCCATTGAAGAAGATTAGATGGTGTGGGGGATTTAAAAACATTGCAGAGTGATAGTTAGAAACCAATATTAGACTATGTGTTGAAAACTATGAGATAAAAACAGCTCTTAATCATCTGCTTATTACTTCCTTTCTTCATCTAACCAAGTACTGATAGATTAACATCAAGGACTATTGGTGAGCTAGGATGGGGATAAACCAGAAGAGGAATGAGCAATAGACTGCATCTCAAGTGCCTGCTCTGATACTTTTTAGAGGCTTCACGGAGTGCAGTGTTGAGAAGGATTCTGAGGTTGCAGTTGGGCTTGGTGGTAAGAATGCTGTAGCCAGTAGTGTTTTCTGCTGGGAGCCCAGGTAGGAGGTATGGTTCTGTGTCTACAGAGTGGCGTTGGAACCAGGTTGTGGAAACCATTATACTCTGACTTCTCTGGCCTGATTGAAGTCAAGCAACACAGTGAGGAAGTACAGCAGGTGGATGTTAATTAAGGCTGACTTCCTTCCTCTCTCCCTTCCTCCTCCTCCTTCTCAGCCAAGTAGTACAATATGACAGTCTATTGTTATGAAGATCAGAAGTTCTAGAGTTGGGCTCCTTGACTACCAAGTCTGGTTCTATCACCTTCTACTCGTGTGACCTTGTGCAAGGCACTTCAGCTCCCTTGTCTGCAGTCTGGGAGAACAATGCCTGCTTCCTCATGCCTCTCATTTTTGGTCTCTTGTAATATTACTTAGAAGGACTGCTTCTCAATATGTGACACATACACCCAAATTGGCAGTAAGTCTGAGACAATTTTCGGTGTTTGGCAGACAAGGTGTTAAATAATACTGTCTTACAGAGTGAGATGCGAGTCGTCTTTGGCTTCTCTTTGAATCCTTCTGTGAAATCAAGGATAAAGTCTCAATGTAGAGTGCTGTTCTCTAACACTTTTTCTAACACTTGCACATCTACCTTATTAGCTAAAGAACAGACCTGAGGCTCAGAGCTTTCTGTTGGGACCATCTCTAGCCTGAAATTAATGTAATTTGTATCATATTGCATTTTGGAGTTACCTTTCTTCATGGCAAGCGATACTAGTTTTATGCTGAGAGAGAGGATACAAAATTTCTGTTCACATTTTTGTGCAAAGAGAAAAAGTCAGTCTCTTTAAAGAAAAAATCCCAAATGCACAGTGGAATGGGATATAATCATGACGGAAGTGTGGCATGCACATGACTAATACTCTGGTGTGTGCAGTGGGATAGATGGAGAAGGACAGCAGAGATGGGCAACCAGTTGGGATTAAGTCTGAATATGGTTCTCTCTGTTCAAGCCAAACTGGGCTTCCCTCTGTCCTGCCACCAGCTGTTTGTAGGGCTTTTGCCAGATTGTTCCCTCTGCCCGCCTTGCCACTCCCCTTCACCTAGTATTTTTAATGTTTCAGATTTCTGCTCCTTTATCGCATTCTCAAAAAAGCCTTCCTTGATTCCGCATTCAAGGCCATATTCTTTGTTACTGGTTCTCCTAGACTGGTGTTCAGTCCTTCTGAGCACACATCTCTTGTGAGCACACACAGCCAGAGCACACATCTGGCTAATTGTATATTTCTTGGCAAATGTGTTCGTGGTGTCTGCCTGTGCTGTTGAACTCTAGGCTATATGTGGACAGGGTGCATGTCTATTTTAGCTCATCCAGTATTCCCAGAACCTACTAGAATGTAGAAGTTATATCTTTGATAGTTTACTGTAAATATCAATACATCAGTATTGACAATTTCATATATCTTTCCATGTGGGTTTAAGTCAACTTTATATTCTACTTTAGGAATAGTTAATGTTTGGCTTAATGTAATCATGGACCCAACACTCCAGGGCAGCCAACAGGTATCGCTATCTGAATATGCACCATTGGGTCTGTTAATTTACATAAGGGACATTAGAAATAAGTTTTATTACTTATGACACTTGTTACAGATGGTGAGGCAGGCTTTCTTCAGGACCATCATGACAGGTGGGTAGTGTCCACTGCAATGGGATTTTACAGTGTGGGAGAGAGATTGGGCCCAACTCCGAATACAACATGAGAAAGTGGGGATTTATACCAAAGGAGCAGGATGGGGGTCAGTGGATGGAAATTACTAAGAGGGAAACATATGGGGTCCAGAGGATTCTGGCTAAACCAACTAACGGGATTCTTGCCGAGGACAGGCCAAGGTAATCAGACATCACCGGGGGAATGGTGGAGGACGAGGAAACTGGTCAGATATTGAGGGTGATCGGTTATCGAAGGTGTGGGGAATTTTGATTAAACTAATTCAGCAGGGTTCTTGCTCAAACTGGATTTTACAAGGGGTCTAGGAAAAGGTTCAGGAGCCTGACTAAAGTGTGGTCAATAAAGTGTCTTTGTCGGGGTTTAAAAATAAGGTTAATAAAGGTCTGGAAATCCGAAGGGTTCTAGTCTTCTGTTCAAGGGAGAATTCTGTTGCCTGAATTAATTACACAGAGTTGAACCTGCCTTTAGAACACTGTTGTATTTACCTCAGGGTGCATCTATGCAAAGTGCTTTATAAAGCACCTAAAAAGCCTGAGAACAGGGACTTAATTTCCCTCTGCGTAGGCCCAGGTGGTTTGATTTTCTGGGGACCTGCTTGCTTGTAAACGTTTGTAGGGGTGGTGGAATTCAGCGTGAGACTTGCTTTAATTGTGACCTACCACCTGGCTAGGAACAGGGGTTTGAGGAGACCTGTGGTTCTCAGCCATCTCTAAACATTGGACGTTACCCATAGTCACTAAGAGAGCTCGGCAACCATTAATGGCCAGTTGGCTTGGTCATCTTACAACAGGAGAGCCATAGACCGTTGTTGAAGGAAGACCTGAATGGGAGAGGCGGTGGTGGGTTGAAGAATGTCAAGACGGAGTCGAAGGATCTTGATGATTGATTTACGTGGATGTGCGGGGTGTGGGGGGGGCGGCAATGATGACTGGTCCTGGGAGCAGGTTTTGAGGTGTGGGTTGGTTGAAGGAGGCTTATTATTCCATCTTGTAAACTGGGCTGGTCCCTGACTCTTTTAGGAAGCAGACAGTGTTGGTTTTTGATAACCTCTCACTTCTCTTTCACTGTGGCCCATTGTGAGATATTTCTTCCCCCAGTGCTCTGTCTTAAATAACATCCTACCTGTCTGGTGTGCTGTGTGTGACAGCAGGCTCCCAGGCTTTGTTTTCCAGAAAAGTCGCTTCAGAGTCATCTATTTACCCAGCCTTTGTTGTGATGATTATGGCTGGAAATCCCATGGGACTCCAGCCCATGTAAATTGTGGTTTCAAAAAAAATCTTTCATATTCAACTCATTTTAGATTTACTGAAAAGTTGCAAAAATACTGTAGGGAACTCTCTGATACTGCTCACTCTACTTGCCCTTAGCATAACATCTTATATAACCACAGTGTTATTATCAAGAATAAGAATTTGATATTGGTATGATATTATTAACTGAACTACAGACCTTATTTGAAATTCACCAATTTTTCCTCTAATGCTCTCATTCTGTTTCAAGATCCCATCTAGTCTCACATGTTGCCTTTGGTTGTTATTTCTCCTTAGTTTCCTCCAGTCTGGGACAATTCCTTGATCTTTCCTTGTCTTTGTGACCTTGATACTTTTGAAGAGTACTGGTCACTTATTTTATAAATAAACCTCAATTTGGGTTTGTTCGATGCTTTCTCATGATTGAACGGAGGTTATGCATTTTGGGCATGAATTTAACAAAAATATTGTATCCTTCTCAGTGAATTATATGAAGGGGTTCATGATATTGATATGTCTCATTACAGGTGAGGTTTTCCTTGATCGCAGCTTGGCACGTTGGTGTTTGCCAAGTTTCTCCCGTGTAAAGTTACTATCTTTCCTCTTGTAGTTGATAAGCACATCTGTGATTTTAAACCTGGTAGCATGCCAATGAGGGTACTGAAATTTTGGACAGGAGAAATTGTCCCCCTCCTCCCAACCTTCCTTTAAAAAGCATTCATTTGAACACTGTGGCTCGTCCTGGAAAGCCCATGCAGAATGGTTGATACAGCTCAAATAAAACTATCTTTTGGCTGCTTCAGTGGCAATTTTAAAAGATGGAAAAAGTGATAATTCCTTTCTCCCTACCGCCATCAGTGTAGAACCTATCTCTGATCATTTTATCTTCCTGATTAAAAATGTTTGGGTTCCAAATGACTGTAGGAAAATGCTCTAACAACTCCACGTGCCACCGAGGACCCTCCACAGTAGGACTGCAATCTACTTTTCCATTTTCTTTCTTACTTTCTCTCTCCTCTGCCCTCCACGCCCACAAATCCAATATGTCAGCCAGGTTCAACCAACAGCTGCCCTTGGGTCTCTGTTTTGGCTTATGCTGTTCTCTCAGCCCAGACGTCTCTTCTTTTCTCACCTCTGCCTCTTAAAATTCTTGTTTTGTGTGGTTTATGTCATTAGTTAATTACATCATTAGTAATTAAGCTATTGTTTCTCAGCTCCAAACCCACCTTTCTCTATTCTGCTTTGTGAGGCTTGGGACACTACAAACCACATTTCTGCTTCGGTCAACTGCTTCCTAGAAGGCTCTGCCAGTGTGGGGAATTAGAGGGTACTGGAAGCTATTTTACTCCTGTGAGCATCACCCAGTCATTCTTCTTCATTCCAGCAGCGGCATTTCCTTCTCGTAGCAGCACTGGAATTCATCTGCAGTTTTCCCAGCGCTGTCAGAATCAGCCAACGTTGTACCTTCTCAGACACTGGTCCTAGCCGCCAGTGCCCTCTCCTTGGATATCTGAGTCCCAGCCCCGTGGGAACCCCTCCTTTAAGCTCAGAGTTAACAGCACCGGCCTGGCAGTACCTCATCCTCAAAGATCTGCATTTTCAGCTCTGCAGAGAACCTTCTCTAAGCTCTGAAGTTCTAATAATTCCAACCTCTTCCCTTGGTTCCTGCAGTCCTGGGAGTGGTAGCTTTCTCCCTAAGTGGTAGCTTAATGTTCCCTTTTTGTTCTTTCTAAAGTTAACAATCTGATCCTTAGGTAATGCCTATTTTTATTAAATTCTCTGTTACAAAGCCAAGCAACCAAACAAAAAACCCTGGTATAGTTTCTGTCTCCTGATTGGACCCTGAATGATATGGACATTGGTACCAGGAGCAGTCCTAAGAAACTGATGCTCCAAGGTGGGTTTGGGGATTTGTTTCATGGGGCCCTAAGGCTTGGGCACTGCTGGAAATACAACCAGTCACGTCGTAATTTGTGGTACCTTCTGAAGCAAGGATCAGGGGTCCAAGTGACTTCTGTCCTTGACTGTAATGGCAATCGTGATGACGATTAGGATGACACGCTCAGATATTTAAGCTCTCAGCTCATGTCATGGATACAGAACCAGAGAGCTTCCCTGGCAATCTTAAAAAAAACCTTGCTTACTTACATCATAGTTGGAGATGAAGGTGACTCTCTTTGTCATCATGTTTCCCTGGCTTGAGAGAAAGAGAGAGAATATGAATAAACCCAGCTTGGTTAAGAAGTCTTCCCCTGTACAATGAAGCTCTGGCCAGGCAGGAAATGCCACACAGTGGGAACAGGGCTGCCAGCTATGGGCAGCTGTTTCCCACAGCAGAGGGTGGAAGCAATACACCAATAGTTGTCTTTTTAAAAAATTGAGATATAATTTACATATAAATTTAAGGGGTACAACATACTTGATACATTTATATTGCAGTATGATTGCCATTGTAGCAATAGCTAACAGCTCTGTCATGTCACGTAATTATCATTTGTTCTAGTGATGGGAACAATTCAGATCTAGTCTCTTAGGAAGTTTAGTGTTTTGTTGTCTCTAATCAGTGTACTATGTATTAGGTCCCCAGGACTTACTTATCCACCAGTTGCAAGTATAAGCCCTTAAACAACATCTACCCAATTCTCCTGCCCCCAGCCCCTGGTAACCCATTCTACTTTCTTTTGTTCAAGATTACACATATATGAGGTGTCATACAGTATTTGTCTTTCTCTCTTTGACTTATCTCACTTAGCATAATGTACTTAAGGTCCATCTGTGTTGTTGCAAATGGTGGGATTTCCTTCTTTCTCATGGCTGAGTAATATTCCATTGTATATGTATGTGTGTGTGTGTATATATATATATATATCTCACATCTTCTTTATCCATTCATCTGTTGATGGGCACTTAGGTTGTTTTCCTATCTTGGCTATTGTAAATGATGCTTCAGTAAACATGAGAGTGCTTATATTTGATAATCTCTTCTCGTTTCCCTGGGATATATACCCAGAAGTAGAATTGTTGAATTGTATGGTAGTTGTATTTTTAGTTTTTTGAGGAGCCTCCACTCTGTTCTCCATCGTGGCTGCACCAGTTTACATCACCACCACCACCAATTGCTGCCTTTAGAAATAGGTATGGGGGTGCAGACCATGGCCCAGGGGAGGAAATCTAGTGCCTGGTCACCTTGAGGGTGGGGAGAATTGTTTTCCAGCTCAATCTCAAAAACAGAGTCCGACCTTTAAACCGAAACGGCCTGCGGCAGATATCTGAAGAAATTGTTTTCGAGAGGGACTTTGAGATTCAGGGCCAAAGCTTGGCTGCGCTGCACCTTGGTAACAGAGCAGGAGGGAAAGGGACATCGTTTCCTTTTCTTCATGGAACTCAGTATGGCTTTAGAACAGCAAAGACCGAGGGTTGCTTGGTGCTGTGTGCCCCTTGAAAACCGTGTGTGTTTCATCTCTGGGAGCCTTAAGGAGACTGCAACCCAGGCAGGGAAACAGCCTTCTTGAAGGGGAGAAGGGTTGGGCAGGGTGGGGCTCCTTCACCCAGCAGGTGCCAACCAGGATGCCAGAGAGAAAGACACATCAAAAGGACTTCCCTAAATAGTGAGAGATTTTGAAGTGGGGTCTGAAGAGCCAGTGTAATTCAGATATAAGTGTAATTTCATTTATGCTTTCATGCTGGCGAGGCTTGGGATTGCTCAGGTTACATTAAAACCTGCCTAAACAACTTTTTTTTTTTTTAAACATAGTATTGTTATTCTGTACCATTAGCCTATGGCACGCTCTCCTTATCCTGAAGACTTAAGTGTTTGAAACCCAGACCAAGAGAATGGCAAAGAAAGCCGTGGACATTAATCCCCTGGTTTTCACTTGCATGTCTTTTTCACTGGCATCTTCTCAGGGTTTCCAGGAGAATAAAGCTGACTGGCAAGGGGCTTCTGAGACTGTCAATTCCTCAAAGGCAGTTTGGGGTTTGTCATTAGCAGACCTGGCCAAGCACACATGGAAATAGCTCATTACTTGTTTTACCTGTTGTTTTAAAAAGGGAGCTTTGAGACACTTTGAATATTTTGCTGTAGGGGTTTTGGCAAAACATATTTCAAATGCAGGGGCCGGGCAGAACAAACAGTGGGAAAGAGCAAATGAATGTCCTCTGAAGGAAGGCTAGTTAGGACACATGTGTATGTTGCTTGAGGATGTAAATTAGAATACTTGGAGACCCCGTGGTATTATTTCTGAAGCCCTTTACTTATTATTCATGGTTTCATTATGGCCCCTTTTATTCACAGACACATCTAGGAGCAGGGGAGGGGAGGGGGCAGGTGCTGTGGTTAGCCTTAAAAAAATAAAAAAACTAAACATAAAACTCGCCATATATTTTAGAGTTATAGGTGCATGCATTTCCCCCCCCCCCCCTTCCATCAAATCTTGCTTTTCCATTTTAGCCACATAAATGGTTGTCATAGTGACATTTGCTTCCAGCCTCCATAGCTTTGGTACGGAGCAGAAAGCTCAGACAGCATCCAGTGACCATAAATTCAGCTCTAAGTGTCTCCTTAGCTCTCGGAAACTAATCAGAAACAAGGGCTGTCGTGGAGCCTCTCTTGCTATCACAGAACAAGTGAAAATTATGTTGAAATTAGGCTACAACGGACCCTTTGTCTGAGTTACTCAGAATGGTGTTATTCATTTTTAGGGCAAAGTTTGCAAGCTCAGCATTTCAAAGAACATTTAGGCGGCAAAAGTCATGATTTCTGTGATCCAGCAGTAAAGTAGGACGTTTAAATCCTTCTAATAATCTCTGCATATCTTGGGTCTGGAGTCGACCCTTAAAAGTGGTGAGATAGTTCAAAAAATAATTTTTCAAAATTTCTTCCAGCAGACTTCAAATTCTCCTCTTTTGTAATATTTACTAATGTTATTTTGTAAAACTTTCTATCTATTCAGATCAATCATCATCTCTAAAGATATTTCCTTAAGGATTTTTTTTTTTCATTGAAAGATTTAACTCTAATCTAGAGGCAAAGTCTTCAGGTTAAATTCAGCAGTTGAAGGTTCTAAGGTATTGAGCAGACTGGGAAGACCGCTGAGGTGGAACTAATTTATGGGGGAGGGGATGGAAAAGTAACTTCCTGGTCTTAGTTTAAGTTGAGGGTCCGAGAAGGACTGGTCATTTCCCTCAAGCCTTTCCTGGTGGTCATGTGGGCCTCTTGCTGTGGCCAGTCTAACGTCCATCAGAGTAGGACATGCAGCTGTCAGCAGTGGCCCAAAATACGAAAAAAAAAAAAAGGCAAAGATGACCTGGGATAATACATCATCAGGGATGCTTTTGGCTGCAAGAAAGAAAATAGCACCTAAAAGTGGCTTAATTGGTTTGGGCTTATTTTTCTTCTTATAACAAGAAGTCAGGAGGTATAGAATTCCAAGGTTGGTTCAGCCAACGCATAATGCCATAGATCTTGGTCATTGTCTCTGCAATTTTCTTACTCTTCCCCTCCTGCTGCCACTTCAGGTTCACATCGTAAGTTGTCATCATCCATTGTTGAAGGAGGGAGAAGACGAGCATGCCCCGCTTGCTCTTCCATCTGTCTCTTTTTCTCTTTCTCACGGACTTTCTTTTTTAATCTGAGATATCTCTCTGGTCCTGCAGATATCCACTTATGTTCACTGGTAGGATTGCATCACACGACAACCCCTGGTGCCAGGAAGGGTGGGAAATTGAGTATCTGACATTTTTAGTCTCTGTTGTGGGAGGTGGAATCTGCCTACAGAGTAGAAGGTAGAAGTAAATGGTTGGGGTTGAGTGTTGACAACCAAAAATGTCAGCCATAGATGGAGTCTGGGAACTGAAAAAACTTCATGGCATTGCTTTGCCCCTCTAGTCTGACTTATGAGGAAACTGACACCAGAATAGAATAGATGACCTGCCCACACAGCTTGGTGTCAGGTCCAAAATTTGAGTCTAGATCTTCTGGCTCACGGCGTCACTGAGGTTGACGATGACTAACATCTGACCTTTATATTCCAGCTGGCACAGTGAGGGCTTTGTTTAGCATGCATCAGCTTGCTTAATTTCTGCCTTTAGCATTGAGGGGCCCGCAGGCTTCTCAGATCAGAGGGCACCGATGCTGCGGCGTTTCGCGTCTCCTGCTGAAAAGTGGCCAATCATTGCTTCCTAATTAAAGATCAAACATGATTTCAGATGGTCCCCTTCCTAAGCTGTCACGGGAGATGTTCCTCATATCTGTCAGTGGTACTGATCATGTTGTCATTCTTGGCAACTAATTCCTGGAATGAATAATAAAATTATAATAATCTCGCACCAGAGGGAGGACGACCAATTTGTAAAGTCCATTAAGAATTGAGCAAAGGATTGTCCTCTAATGAGGTGGAACACGTCATGGAGACCGTACATCAAGCTGCTCTGTCACCAGTGCACAAAGGGATCCTGGAGGGAGGGGCTCCTGTAGGGCTGGCAGACAGGGTGGGTTGTCCTGGATGCACATTTACATGTTGTCATTGATCAGCTGCCAGAGAAGGGAATGGCAAGAAGAACACCAGCGTTCTCCATTGTGAGGCTCGAGGAGTGTTTATGTCACTAGTGATTCATTCCGCACAGGGCAAGAAGCATTACTCACCATTTCCTCATGTGCCAGAAAGAGAAATGGAATCAACGGGCATATCATCTCCTTGTTGGAAGATGACAGCTCCCTTATTATAAATCCCCAATAAATTGATGGAAGAGCCGTTCAAGCTTCATAGATATAAATGTTTCCTGGGATTAATGGGAAGTTATTCCTAGAAATGACTTACAGTTTAGGAACCAATCTTTGAATTTTGAGGTGTTGTTTTTGGTTTTTGTTTTTCCTCTAGATGTCATGATGCCCCTCAAAGCAGCTGAATACAAATGGCAAAGTTTTTCCATTTACCCCTTTCCTGTACCCACCATTTCCCCACATCTGTTACTAAACATTTATAGCTTAAGAAAAGTTAAATTTTACCTTCTTTTTGGAGGAAATCTTCTTCCTTTTGAAACTCCTTTATAGGGGAATTTAAAAAGTACAAATCTCCTTGTGACTCTTGGGGAGATGTAACCCTTACCTGGTAGCACAGAAGCTAAACTACTGCTTGTTACTGTATTTTAAAGAGTTAAAGTGTTTTGTTCAATAGATATCTTAGCATTTTTGCTTTTAGTGTCCTTTGTAAATCAGGATATTGAGCCACTTGACTGTCACTTTGGGAAGGGATTGTGGCTGCAAATGGCTTGTTTTTTGAATTATCAGAGTGCTTCTCCCATGTAGCCTCTAAGGGTCATTTTGGGACTGTCACCTGGTATTTATATTAATGTTGCTACTCTTTTTTAACTGAGAGCTTTGACAAATGGAACTGGATCGTTTGTCCAGCACCAGGAGCATGTGGGCACTTAATAAGTACCAATCAATAGCTTTTGCTGATACTGGAATGTAGACCCATCTGCTTCCCAGATGGCTCCATGGCGAGAGATGTGTCGATAGCTTGTGATTTATTCGAAAAAAGATGCGAAGGGCTGACCCTCTGTTGCCTTTGTTGACCCTGCGCTGGTCATGACGGTTCCCCAGGTGATGCCGTTTCTGTCTGTCATTTGCTGGGGAGCCAGCAGTACAGTTCCTCTTCCACCCGATTTGCTCTACTTTTAATTTGCCCCAAGAGCACCTGACTCGAGGGTGAGGGTGTTGTCTGCAACCCTGCCAGCCTTCTAAATGGCTTCGAACCCACCCCTCAGCCTCCCCCCTGGATTTCCAAGAAGTCAGAGTTGACCGTTCCACACTTCACCTAGCTTCTCCAAAGCGGGCAGAATTCTGGTGACTGCTATCTTCTTGCCATTTCTACAGGAATTGATTCATTCCACCTCTTCTACCCCCTCCCTCCTCCCACAGTCCCAGTGCTACATGGATGTGGTGTATAACAACGGTTTACAGAATTTGAGGGTGATGGAGGAGGAGGAGAGCACAGGGAACTTGTTAAATCTGAGAATTAGACATCACTTTTTTTTTTTTTTTCTAAACCAATGCCTTGGTTTCCCTCTCTAGGGGCACCCTCACAGGTGGTCTTGACGACTTATGTTCTGGACTCCTGCCATGCTACTGACCCCACTCTCCCCTTTGCTTATTCAGTCGACAAATTTTGAGGATCTACTGTGCATCAGGCGCTAGACCAGATGCTTAGATACAGGCCAGTAAATGCAAAATAGACTCCAGCCTTGATGTGAGGGGGCTTTTAGTTTACAATGGAGGGTTAGAGAGGGGAGGAGAGGTTAACTGCACAACACACAAATGAATTCTAGCTGCTATAAACTGCGATGAGGACTAAAAGAAGGAAAACTGGGTTCTGTGAGCAAGATTAGCATTATATCTTCCCTGTTTCCTAGCCCTGTGCATCTCCCCACTTTTGCAGGTCACCTCTGAACCTGTGAAACTCCAGATCTCTCTCTCCTCATCTTTCTTTCTCTCTTTCTTCCTTCCTTCCTTCCCTCCCTCCCTTCTTCTTTCTTCCCTTCCCTTTCCTCCCTTCCTCCCTCCCTCCCTCCCTTCCTTCCTTCCTTCCCTCTCTCTTTCACCTCTTTTTGTGTTGATGGCCTCATTGCAGATCTGTCCCAGGTTGAGGATCCTCCCCTTTCCTACCCAAAGAGACTATCAGAATACTTTCTTAAAGAAAGGGCCACCTCCCTCCATAAGAAATATGCTACTACTCTCCTGTGGGAAGACATCAGGGATATGGTTTTATTTTAAATTGCAATTATTTGCTTCCTGAAACACTGTCTTAATGTTTTGTTTTAAAATGTGAGATGTCCAAAATGAGGGTGTGAAAGTTGTTTTAGACGGTTTCTGGGAGAGTATTAACCAACAACATATTTCATAGTGATACAGACATTTTCTCCACCTCCTTTTATTTTTATTGAGATATAGTTGACATGTAACATTGCATTAGTTTTAGGTGTATAACATCATGATTTGATATATGCCTATATTGTGAAATGATTACCACAATAAATTAACATCTATTCCACAAAGTTACAATTTACACACATATGTGCGTGTGTGTGTGTGTGTATGTATGTGTGTGTGTATATATATATATATATATATATATATATATATATATATATAAAATCTATGATTTTTTTTCTTATTTCATTATTACTCCTCCCCTCCCTCTCTTCTCTCCCTTCTTTCTTTCATATTCACTGGAGGGTAAAACCTGACACTTATCAGTTGCCCATTTATGTGTTAACAATCATTTTTTAGTACTTTTATGTTCCAGGCACTGTTCTGAGCACTCATTCCAAATTGATACTGTCGATTGAGTCCAAGAGAAAATCTCAGCTTGGTGCTGTTATGATTTGGTTATTTCCCCCTCTGAGTCCATAATGACCGGCTCTGGGCTCAGAAGCTCTGACATCTAGCTAGAGTTATAGAACTCTGTTTGGTTTTGTTTCATTTTACTCTCTTATTTTAAAGATTATCTTCTACTTATAGAAATCGACTAAAAGTTTCTTTTAAAAATAAGTTTACGTGCGCCACAGCTACTGAGCCTGCGCTCTAGAGCCCGTGTGCCACAACTACTGAAGCCCGCGCGCCTAGAGCCTGTGCTCCGCAACAAGAGAAGCCACCGCAATGAGAAGCCCGCTCCCCACAACTAGAGAAAGCCCGTGCAGCAACGAAGACCCAACCCAGCCAAAAAAAAAAAAAAAAAAATAAGTTTATTGTTAATGTTACATATAACATGATGGATAAATACATTAGGGTGGGTAGTGCCCAGATATAGCAAAATCATGGAGCTAACTAGACTGTCTAAAGCTTGGAAGTCCTTAGTACCGTGTGTTTCAGCAGAGAATGCAGTGGGCAGGCTCATGTCGTGTAATGAGGATGGAAAAGGATATTGGGTTAGCGTCAGAAGACCTGGTGTGAATCCAGGTTTTGCCCCATCTTGTCTACGTGGCCTTGGGTAAGTCACTCTTCTCTCTCAGCCTTGATTTCTTCTCCTTCCAAATGATGATGGATACCGGGCTGCTGTAAAGATTAAATGAGAAAAAGCTTGAGGAAATTCTTGGCACGGTGTCCAGCAAGTAGTTGATGTAGAACAAATGTTTGTTTTTAAGTGGGAATTGCAACATTTTATTGAATTAAGAATTAATTATTTAAAAACTGAAAAGGCATCGTTATGGAAAGCTGCTGGGTTCCAGACCCTGGCTTGTCCATGATGGAGATGAAGGACTGGGTCCCATGCTCCAGGAACTTCAGTGCCACGGGACAAACAAGACACATTTCACAGTGAATCCTGGAATGAGAGTTGCGATCATCTTGAGGAAGAGGAGAGAGGTTGGTGCTATGGGAATATCTGACAAGCAGGCTTCACATTTACTGGGGAATGAAAGAGGTGTACCAAGACAACAATGATGACAAGAAAATGCTGAAACTGAGACCCTCCCCGCCGCAAATGTGCAGGTGTCAGGCAGACAAAGCGGAGGATGAGAGAGTAACACTTAGACGGTGAGCCCACTCCCACTTCTACCTGAGAACTTCCCGCTGGCCATTGTGCCCAGAACAGATAAACTCAGAGCAAGCTCAGTTTATGACATCCATAAAAGGGTTTCATCCATCCCCCATTCTCAAGGCCGTCCGTTTATAGTGGTGATCTTTCTTCCTGCTTTATATTACAACCAAAGGTGTTCCTTTTCCAAACTGCCTGGCAGCCAGGGGAGTTTTATGCATAGCTGGGTCTCTAGGAACAAGCCATGGTTCCAAGACGTCGATTTCTCCATCTCTGCTGGCCTGGTACACTCTTCTCCTCCAGGCACTCCATTGTCCTTAAAATGAGAGTCTCATTCCGTGGTGGCTGATTTTAAGTTTTCCTGAGAGTCATGTTTGATGAGGACAAAAGACCAGATTAAATCCTGTATTAGAAGGCATCTCCCTTTATATTTTTGGCTCATTTTGAGAAGAGGGTCTGTATCAATGTTCACCGTGATATGCCCTGTGAAGAGAGGGGCATGTCAGAAGCCAGGCCTGAATTAGGATGGAGCATATTAAACTTCTCCTATTCATTGGCTTAAAAAAAATCCCTATTCCCATAAAGGCAACTTGACCAGAAGTGGGTGGTTTCACAAGCTTTCTGCTTCTTGCTTATTATTCCAAACCAGGGACTCTTTCTGGTTAGGCAAGTTTGCATTTCTACTTTCATTGCTGTAAAAATAGCCCCAGTTTTGTCTAATCTCATCTCTTGCTACTTGTGGGTATGCTAAGCATGAGCCATATCAAACGTTTTAGTTTCTTGAATAATACTCGTCCCAACTCACCTCTTGGATCTGCTCGTGAAGTTCCCATTTCCTGAAATGCTCCTCTGCCTGGAACACCATCCACCACCCCATTCACCTGGATGGCTCCTTCCGGTTTCAGCTGATACATAACCCCTGGGATGCTCTCTCTGAAAGGGCAAGACGAGGTTGGAGCCCCTTTCCTCCACACATGCTCAGATGAGGCTCTATAATTCTCCTACCAGGGCACTTATCACAGCTGATTATATTAGGCTGATTACATGTTAGTTTGACCTCCACTCTCTGCTGAGGCTGGGGCAAGCCACCATGTTTGCACCTGTATCTCCTGAGTCTAGCAAAATCCCTATACGTGGTGTTCAATATATATTTAAATGAATGAATGAATAAACTAATGAGGGAGTAATGTGGGTGTTTTCATATGGGCTTGGATTTGCCTTCAAAATCATTAAAAGTCAGTATTTTTCCCAGTCTCTTGATATGTTCCTTTATTTTCACCCAAGGCATATCCCTCTTAAAAATGTGTTAAAGATAAAATACTGCCTTGGGTTTCATCATCTCCATTGCTCAAGGCAGTCCTTATAGGGTAGTATCTTTCTTCCTGTTTTATATTACAACTTGCCTAATTCAAAGTTGTACTACAGGAGTGCTTTTCTAATAGACTCCCAGCAATGAACTCAGTGGCTGAAGCAGGATTGTTGAGGGTAGAATAAAATTAGTCCAAGCCTGACTTGGCACTGGCCAACTGAATTATCTCTTGAGTTTTTGGTTCCTCATCTGTAAAATAGGGATATTCATAGTACCTACTTCATAGAATTGGTGTGAAGAGTAAGTGCCATCTATTTGAATGAAGTATAACTGAAAGGTGACTGTAAAATATTCCTTAGAGCAATGGCCTTTCTCACCAACACGTGTTGTAATGTAATTTAAAAGCTCACGTTAATTTAATTTTTTTTTCACGTTAATTTTAAACAGCTAGGATATGATGTCAGGCACGGGACAAGTACTCAGTAAATAGTAGCCGTTATGGTAATGCTCATTCATATTAGCTTATGAATACACATCAGTGCTTGCCTCAATCTGGAGCACCCTGGAAAATGAAAGCATGTTCCAAACTTCTGAGAAGGAAAGCAAATGAACCCTCACCTCTGCCATCTTGAGAAGTCCTTGTCAAAAGATATTTCAAGCATATCTCAGATCAACCTTCCCATCACCACCATCTCTTTGGCTCTTGCTGCTGGTGACCCCAGTGACTAAACTCACCCTGTAACAGGGATGATTGTGACAAGGGGCAAATGACTGTGAAGGAAAACTCTTGGGTAGAGGTTGAAGATTAACGCGTGCTTTGCAAATTTCCCTAGAGGCGCTCATCAGAGAGTTTCAGCCACCTGGCATTATTCATGATCTAGTGTGAAAAATTGGTGCTGAAGCCACTTTGAGCTTTGAAGGTAATTTGAGCTTTTTATTTCCTTCCGTGGATTTAAGATACTGACCACTTTAGGGAAGTTTTGAAAGGCGAGGCTAGCCTCTTTCACCCTACAAAGCAGTGTTCACAGCCAATCAGACTGTTTTGGTTAATGAAATACTGTTGACATCTTTTTGGAAATCACCTTCAGACTTAATAATATGGTTTAGTTTTCAAGGAACTGGGCTCCCATTAGCATTTGATTCTTCTGTCCATTTTGCTCTTCTGCCTGGAAGTAGAAGACAGTATACCTGGAATGTCTTTTCTACCTCTGTAGATGAGAGTGTACCTAGAATTTCTGGAATTTGACCACAACTGGATTAATAATAAATCTGGAGTTCACATAGTTTAATTATAATGATCATAATGATGGGCATGAAGGGGAGAATACAGCTGTTTTAGTATGCATGTTTGTGTGTGTGCATCTGTATATGAACATGTACATATTCTGAGATATATAATATGTGTACGTATATACACATACACACGTGTACATCCACAGGTAGAATTGCAGTTCAGTGCTTTAAAACAGTTGTCACTTGCCAAGATATATAAATGACATAGAACAACCCTTTCAACTTGTAAATTATGCTTGGGACTGATAGTAATGTGAATGTGATCAGCTGTTTTTACCCGTCCCATTCTCCCCCAATTGATGGATCAGTCTATCATGACATCCCCCATGAGACATTCATAGCCTTGCTATCACTACACTTTGTGCATTATTTACAGTGGTGTGACTTTAAAATTGAATTATTGGCAGGACTTCCAGGTATGGCTGAATAAGGAAGTCAGTAAATCCTTTCCCCCCAAAACATCTGTAAAGCTGGATGAAATTGACACAGCAACCATTGCAGCATTCTGGAAATTAACCAACAGCATACAGCAATTTAAGAAGAATTTACGCTTGAAAATCTGCTGAAATTCAAGAACACTGGGGAAGTCTGTGATGTGCTGGTCTGGAGCTTCTCCCCTTCCCGGCTCAGTTGGTGCTGTTGCAGTAGAATGGCACTTTTGTGATTTGGAGCAGTGGGTGACATACTGATTATTGGTGACCAGCATAGTGCTTATGATCTTGGTGACCAGCAAGTGGAGAGGGTCAGTAGCTCTACTAGCCTGAGTTTTCAGTCATGTTTGGGGCATGTTCTGAGGTTGTGTACATGTACAGCTGAGACCAGAGAGAGCCCAAGCTATTCCTATACTCCTGGCCAACCCTAAACCTTTGCACATATCCACAGAATACATGAAAGGGCCTAGCAGGAAGCAAAAGCTGGGACAGACTTAAGAATAGCCTGACCTTTTAATGTCCACTTCTATCCTCTACCATCAGCAGAAGATAATAGACTTATTGGTTCCAGTGTTTGAGTACATCCTCTTTCTAGTAGCTGACTACTGAGCTATGCTGATACAACCCATATGATGCCAGGTTTAAAAGTAAGATCAAGAACTTAAAAAAGCCTGAACAGAAACAATAGCAGGTACACACTATGGAGGTGATGGGTTTCAAAGTTTAGCCAAGGAAAGTTTCTAAATAAATAGAACCAATGAAATAGCAACAATTACCATCACAGGGAAAAAATCAGAATTCAGAGTTGCTACAATACATTATCCAAAATGTTCAGTGTTCAACGAAGCATATGAGACATACAGAAAAACAGGTGTGACCTGTAATTGGAAGAAACTGCAGTTAATAGAACGGTTTCTGAATGTGCCCAGATGTTGGATTTAGCAGACAAAGCTTTTAAAGCAGCTATTAAAAATATGTTCAAAGAACTAAAGGAAACCATGTTTAAACAACTAAAGGAAAGTGTGTTAATCACAGTTCTCCTGAGAAACAGGACCAATAAGATAAAACATGTATGTGTATATGTATATATATTATATACACACATACATAAAACAAAAGGGAGGGGAATGGAGCCTTGCTGGGGCAAAGTTTCTATACTTTATTAGGATCCTGTTAGTATCAATCTGAAGTAGGTTGCAATAAATTGACACATATTGTAATTCCTAGAGTGACCACTAAGAAGATAACAACAACAACAAAATAACAGAGGAATTAAAATGATACACTAAAATTTATTTAATACAGGAGAAGGCAATCAAGGAGGAAAAAAGGAACGACAAGGAAGAAAAAGATACAGAAAACAAAGTGGAAAATATAAATCAAACCATATCAATAATTGCAATAACTGAGAATGATCTAAATATTCTAGTCAAGGAGCAGAGAGTGTCAAATTAGATTTACTAAGAAGCAAGACAGCCCCTGAGAGACAACACAAAGAGCACAATCTAACAAAGAAAAAAGAAATATGCATTTGTATAATATATGAAAAAATTTTGTGCTTTAGAGAACACCATTAAGAAAATGAAAAGACAGGACACGCACTGGGAGAAAATATTCAAAATTCATATATCTAGTGAAGGACTGTAGCCAAAATATATTTTAAAAACTCTTACAATTCAATAATAGGAAGACAACCCAGTTTTTAAAAATGGTCAAAAGATTTGAAGAGACATTTCACCAAAGAAGATACATTGAATAGATGGCTAATAAATGTATAAAAAGATGCTCAACATCATAAATCATTACAGAAATTCAAATTAAAACTGACATGAGCTACCACTGCACATCCATTAGAATGGCTATAATCAAAAAGGTGGACAGTACTAAATGCCGACAATATGTAGAGAAATTTTATTATAAAGTACAGATGGGAATATAAAATGGTATAGCCTCTTAGGAAAACAGTTGAACAGATTCTTAAAAAGTTAAAAATAACTCACCATATGACCCAACAATTCTGCTTCTAGGACTCTTTCCAAAAGAAATGAAAACATGAGTCCATATAAAGACATGTACACATAACAGCATTATTTATAACAGCCTCAAACTGGAAACAATGTGAAGGTCCATCAGTTGTGACTGGGTAAAAAAAATGTGGTACCCATACCTGCTGCAACATGGATGATCCTCAAAAACATGGTGATGAATGGAAGAAGCCAGAAGTAAATGACCACAAGTTGTATGATTCCATTTATATGAAGTACCCAGAAGAGGAAAATCTAATAGAGATAGAAAGCAGAGCTGTGGTTGCCTTGGGCTGGGTAAGAAAGTAGGGATTAAATAAAAATGGACATGAGAGAACTTTTGGGGCTAATGGCTAAGTTTTATGGTATGTAAATTATACCTCAATAAAGCTGTTTTTAAAAAAACACTAAATTGTTAAATATTATCTTTGGAAAATTTTATTAAGCCATTCAGATAAATTCTTCCAGTGTGTGGATATTTCTGAACAAATGGTCTACTCTATGGTCACATCTGAGAAAAGCTGTTTCAAATGAATATTTGTAGTACATTACTTAATTTTACTTTGTACCTGTGCTTTACACATACCCAGAACTATACTCTGAAGCTGCTGGTTTCCCAACTATTCACCTGTGTGGGGTGTCATTGGCAAACAATCTCTTGATGAATAAGAACCTTCCTTTAAGGACAGGACTCATTAAACATCAGTTAGCACAGATTTTTTTTATAATGCTAATTTTGGGACACATTTTCAAAAGTATATTCATATATAGCCCTCCTTCATAGTATATTACAGGATATAAATACATTCCCCTATAATCTGCATGCTACATTATATGCTCTCATTCAATAGGGTTTGGCAGGCAGCAGTGTGTGATTTTTGCTGCTGAGTGTCACAAGGTGTTTCATACAGTGAAAGCTTTTGGCCAGTTAGTGTCTTCCCATGTTATTTTGAGTGTGTTCTGTAACGTGTTCTGCATCATCTCCTTCTGTTGTTGTGTGCTATCACACACCCACCCCACTGCTCTTAAATATACACATGTGGTAACTTTCCATCAATTTTGTTTTCAAGTCTCTGTTGACATGTCTGGCGGGCTCCCCTCCCCCCTTATTGCTCAAGGGTAGCCTATGTGCCTCTCCTAACTGTTCCCTTAGTATTTCCTAAATCTTGCTTTCTTGCACTTACCACACTTATGGCAGTCACTGCTGATTACCACCCCAATAGCCATTCTATCTTTCTTATTACCAGAACCCTGATTTTTCTCAGAGTAACTGTGTGCCCAGTTAAAAATTCTTACCTTCCCAGACTCCTTTGCAGATGTGTGTGGTCATGTGACCCAGTAGCAGCCAATGAGATGGAAGGGCAAGTCTACGGGGTACAATTTCCAGGCAGTCATTTCCATTTAAAAGAGAAGTCAACTAGTCTGTACATTGTTTTGCCCGCGTCCTTCGCTTTGTCTCCTCTGTCCATTTGGAATTCACCTTTGAGCCTTGAGGAGCAGCGGGCTTCTTGTGAGAACAGAAATGAAGCAAAATGTTAAGGATGACAGAGCAGGAAAATGAATGGTATCTGTGGCCTTTTTCACTGCAGGGACTGCCTTAGATGTCTGGGACTACCCGCCTTTGGATTTCTTTTCACATGGAAACGTATCTGGTTAAGTCAAGTCCATGTTTGATTAAGGTATTACGTGCAGCTGAACACATTCCTAAATGATAGTACAATCTTCTAATGGGCTATTTACTTAACTGGCTTTATTTTTTTTTTTTTAACTTTTGGGTTTATTATTTATTTATTTATTTATTATTTATAGCTGTGTTGGGTCTTTGTTTCTGTGCGAGGGCTTTCTCTAGTTGCAGCAAGCGGGGGCCACTCTTCATCGTGGTGCACGGGCCTCTCACTGTCGCGGCCTCTCTTGTTGCGGAGCACAGGCTCCAGACGCGCAGGCTCAGTAGTTGTGGCTCACGGGCCTAGTTGCTCCGTGGCATGTGGGATCTTCCCAGACCAGGGCTCGAACCCGTGTCCCCTGCATTGGCAGGCAGACTCTCAACCACTGCACCACCAGGGAAACCCTAACTGGCTTTATTTCTAAGGAGTAACTTCCACAGAAGGCAGGAACCCTGTCTTGTTCACTTCTGTATTCTTCGTGACTTGGTAATGATAGTTGGGACAGAGTAGATGTTTAGTAAAAGTCTGTTGAATAGATAATTGGTTGAGTGAATGAGTCAAGGTGAAAATGTATGGATTTCCCCATGATTTGTATTTACTCTCTTTGAGTATTTTCTCATAGGGAGCTGGGTCTTGATACTCAATAAGACTTTTCAGCATACTTTGTAGAGCAGGGTTTCTCAACCTCGACACAATCAACATTTTGGGCCAGATAATTGTTCATTGTGGGGAAACTGTTCTGGGCATTATAGGATGTTTGACAGCATCCCTGGTCTCTGCCCGGTGGATCGCAGGAGCACCCAACTCCCTCCAGCTGTGACGCACAGCGGTGTCTCCAGACATGGCCCAGTGTCTCCAAGAGGGCAAAATTGGCCCTGGTTGGGAACCACTGGTATGGAGAAGGGATTCTGAACTTGAGTTCTATGAACTACTGGGTAGTACGTGTGCGTGTATGTGTGAAGCCTGTAAATAACACCCAAAATTTGTTACGTGTGTGCATGCGTTGTTTTGGGTGGAAGATCTGTATCTCTTATATATCCTCGAGGGCTAATGGTTCCAGCAAAGTTCAGAACCATTGCTCTAGAATTGTCAAGCTGCTTCTAAACTTTTCACCATGTTCTTTTAACCTCCTATACACTGTTGAACTTAATAGTTAGAGAGGTTAAGACCACTGCTTAATGACTGGGTAAGTTCTAATCAAGTGTTAAAGTCTAATAAACTGGAATTGCTTTGAGGTCCACAAAACAAGCCATTTGAAATATTTTGGAGAGCTGTTATAAATATGGAAATCAAGGACAGTATTCTTGTGCCTTGTAACATAATGGTCAATCCACTTAACAAAGGAGAATCAAATTGCAGTTTGGCAACTCTAAATGCAGCAGTAATTGGATGAAAAGTAAGAAGAGAAACTCTCATAAACAGATTACTTAAAAATGGTCTCAGGTGAATATATACTGGCAGGAAAATTTAAATTATAAAAAAGAAATAAGATGGATGTAAGCATGACTGAACTGAATTTAATGGTTGATGTTCTCACTTACTTAATCACATAATGCCACTACTTGGGACTCTTACTGAAGCAAATCATTTGTTGCATCCAAAGGGAGCCATAATAATGCAGAACGTGCCATGAAATACCCAATTAAATTATTTTAACACGTTGGAGATTGTGGGCTGATGCATGTGTCCTAGTCTTTCCTCAGCCTGGCAGTCTGGAGAGTATGATCCCTGTTTAATATCTGGTTTGTATTTCTTCGCTCTGACCTCTGTGTGTGTGTGTGTGTGTACGTGTGGATTCATTGCTCTGCTCTAGCTCTGAAAATGTTTGAGCACGGCACAGCCGGGAATATAAGGAATGAAAAGAATCCGTACATAAGACAGTCACCTCCTGCAGTACTCCTAGGGGAAGCTGGGAACGTGACATACCAGGAACTTGGAAATGAGGCTTCCTAAACTTCATACCGCAGCAGAAGCTTATTACGGTGAATGTGCCGGGGGCACGTTCCTTGCTAACTGATAAAATAGAGCTGTGTGATGGAAACAACTGTTTCACTTGCTTGCATGGTTTTTGGGGATCGGGAGTGGAGAGACTGTATACAACTTCCCTTTCCACCTGTAAAGTGTTTTTACAAACTTAACTTTTAATCATCCAGCTTATTCTTGACTGTAACCAAGTATGTAGATGACCCATGTATAATTTAATTATATATTCTGTGTATAAAAATTATATTAGAGAAAAAGATAGAAAAGAAAATGAGAATTTCCATATCACCACCAAAAGACAACTGCCCAGTAGTATATTTCCTATTCATATGTATTGAAATCTAAAAAGTTTCTTTTTTTAAAGAAATAGTCTCATTAATACACAAAGCTGGGGAAATAGCCTGTAATACTTGGGCCCAGAAATAGCAGTTTTTCATTTTTGTTTTGTTTTGTTTTTTTGGCTGTGCTGAGCGGCCTGATGGATCTTAGTTTTCCTACCAGGGATCGAACCTGGGCCCACGGCAGTGAAAGCGTGGAGTCCTAACCACTGGACCACCAGGGAATTCCCCAGTTGTTCATTTTTGTATGTTAATGTTCCACTTTTCCCCCCCAAACACTTTTGCACCCACAGACATTTGTAGATGGGATGTTACCCACCCATGGGTACCCATTCTGTCATGGGTATCTTTCCAAGGCAATAGTCAGACCTGTGTAGGACACAGAACTTTATTGTTTTTATACAAAAATATATGTTCTAGGGGATAGGAGGAGAAGGGATGTACAGAAAGATTTGCAAAAGAGAGTAATAATACCCCAAGCCCACCATGCTGATATAACCTATGCTAACACAGATGGACATTTAAAAACACATGTACATCCATTAATTCAATTTTACATGGTATTGTAGAAAGCCAGCTTTCATCTACAAAGTGCTTTTGTGCAAACTATAAGAGGTACTCCCTTCCCAATGGATACAGCTCCTGCTTGTCCCATCGAGTACAGGGAGAGCTCAGAGGGCACAAACATAAGGAGCAAACCTCGATTCTTTCACTCAGTGATATGTGGAAGACACATACTATCACCTAGAGATGTACCACCATCTCCACATCAACAGCCCCTCTATAAGAGAGAACACGGAGTTTGGTGCCTGCTGCATTCCAGTGATGTGCTGAGAGTTTTACAGATATCACCCTATTTAACCCTTTAACAGTGATGTAGTGGGTACTATTATTTTCCCCATTTCGTTTATGAGAAAACTGAGGCACAAAGAAATTAAATTGCTTGTCCAAAGTCATCCGGCTAGTGAGTGACAGGGCTGGGATTTGAACTCTGCTCTTAACTGCTCTGCCCTTCTAATTCATCTCTTCTTGGCTATTTCTTCTTTTTTTTTTTCCTATTAAAACAATGTAGCAGTGAACATTTTAATCTAATTATTTCTTTAAGATCATTTTCTACTTAGTTTTTGTTTAAATAACACGAAATGCCCGACACTGTTATAAACATTTTACCAAAATTAATTCACTTGATTCTCCTACCAACCCTAGGAGTCAGTATTTATTATAAACTTCATATTAGATGAGGCAGAGAGAGATTAACTAAAGTTAAGTGCCAGAGCTGGGATTCCCACCCAGGCAGTCTGACTCTAGGTCCTGTTCCTTAACCATCAAGTTATGTAGCATTCTTCCTCTCTTCAGGAAATAAGGAAGTATCATGGGCCTTAAACTGGTTATACAACTACCAGATTACACTTAATAGAGAATATCCCAATGGATGATTTCCATATTAGCGAATTTTGTTCTAGCCATCTTTTCAAATGCACATCAAAATAGAATTTATATCATACCCTATATATAAATTTATTTGTAATTAATTTTTTTATTAAAAGTAACTTAGAAAACAAAAAATAAAATATTAAATTTGCCAATGACAAATCATGCAGAGATAATTACTGACGTCCTGTAGGCTATACAGTACTTTTTAAAAATGGAAGTAGAAGTATACACACATTAAAAATAAAATTGCTATCCTTCTTGCAATGAAAATGATTTTTGATACTAATAGTTATTAAAAAAGTAGTTTTTATTGTTTGTGTCACAGTGAATTGTAAAAATGCAGTATAATATATTTAACAAGTCTTTTAATGAAACAGATTACATTGAATTTTTGGTTTTTGCAGGAAAAAAATATTACATTGATGAACATCTTCATACATTATTCTTGGTATGATTTTATATTCCCTCAAGATACGTTCTTGGGAGAGGAATAATTCAGTCAAGGGCTATGAATATTTGAGGGCTTTATAGATACACTTTTAGCTAACTTGTAAGAGGCATTTTTCTAAGTTACTATAAACTATTTATAAGAACCATTTTACTCTCTGAATAATATGTGGTTATATATCTAGACCATACCTTACTTAACTCTTTCACTCTAGCGTGATGACTTTATTTAAAGTGGTGTTATTCAACCATTTAAAGTCCCCTTTTGATAAACATTAATACCTCACACCTCCTTTAATGTAATTTTTAGACAGTTTTCAAATCAATGACAATTTTAGGAATAAAAAATTTATTTTGATTTTGAAAAATTATTCTCTTTAGCCTGAAAATTCTTTTATCATTTCTTAGAGTTCAGGTCTGATTGTGACAAATTATTTTAGTTTTCTTTCATCTGAAGATGTTTTTTTTATTTTACCTTCCTTCTGAAGGACATTTTAGTTGGGCATAGAATTCCTTTTTGACATGCTTTTCTTTAGGACTTTACAGGTATAAAAGCTAGTCCATATGATATTATCCCCAATTTTTCTGAGGCTCTGTATATTTTTCTCAATCCTTTTTCTCTGTTTGCTTTAGATTTGGTAATTTCTTTTGATATAGCTTCACTTTTACTAACTCTTTTCCCTGTCATCTCTCTTCTTCTGTTAGGCCCGACCACTGACTTAAATTTCAGATATTTTAATTTTCAGTTGGAGAATTTCCACTGGGGTCGTTTTTCATAGTTTCTGTTTCTCTTCTCATTCATCAGGAGAAATTTTAAAATGTACTTCATTAAACATTAGTTAGAACAGCTGTTTCAAATGCCAGCATGGGGTCATTTCTGGATTAGTCTCTGTTTTCTCTACTCTTGCAACTAAGTCATGGTTTTTGGTTCTTTGAATATTGAGTAATTTTGGATTGTATCCCCAATACTGTGATGTTATACTGTAGAAGCTCTGGATTCCATTATACTCCTCTGAAGACTACTGATGTTTTTGTTTTATCAGGCAATTAACTTGGTTGAACTCAAATGGTTAACTCTGACTTTTGAGCAGCAGCTCGAATCTCTGTTCAGTTCTTTTGTCTTTAGCTGAACTGCTTGGAAATCTGCCCAATTAATATGTCAGCCAGACACTTGGGCAGAAACTACGTATAGAAATTAGAGTTCTTTCACTGTGGCTTTCTCGTCTCTCTCCTTACTTTCTAGTGGCAGTGGTTGACCCAGACTCTATCCTCTTGTTCCTCAGGTCAGAAAAATTGGGATATTTCTTTCAGAGTTTTAGCCACCTCATGTGGAGCTCAGGCTTAAAGCTGTAGAGACAGGTAACTCATTTTATGCCTTTCTTCCAAGTTTTGACTACCTTCTTGTTATTAAACAATGATTTGCATACCTATTTGTCTAACATATCTTTTCCATGAGAGCACAGGAAACCCTGTGATCCCAGCACATAGGCCTGGTACATAGTAGTATCTCTTTAAATATTTGTTGAGCAAACAAATACAGCCAGGAGATGCTGAGGGTCTAAACCAGGGCACAGGCAATGAGGGTAGAGAAAATAGGGTGTGTTTAAGAGAAACCTCAGAGAGAGCTTTCAGGGAATTTGCTTACTGGCTAGATAGGTGGGGGAACTTGTGGAAGATGGAGGAGTTGAGGTAAAACCTCAAGGACTCTATCTGGGGAACCTTGGTAGATGGTTATATAGGGTCAGTGCATGGGTGCTTGGATTGAGACAGGACTTCTGAGAGCTGAGAAAAATGATTCTTTGGTCTTTGCATGTTGTCTCTCCTAATTTTTGATTAGCATTTATCCTGCCCTTGGCCCATCCTTGACTGGAACTGAGATTAAAGAAAGAGCCGTAGCCAAATTTCTAATTCTTCAGTCCTGATCAGGTGCAGCTGGCTCTGCTGAGAGAGAAATGAACAAGTCTGGAATCCAGGGCATCTATTAAAGAAGGGTGTTTCTCTATGATATGAAGCTAAGTGTTGAAATGTAATCCTCCAAACCCCTGCGTCCCCAGGACTGCATTAAATTGTTCCTATTAGTGTGATTGCTCCAAGATACCCAAAGAGCAGGGGAAATATTAGAAAGCCTGCAAATGAGGGGAGAGATGTTGGAAGCTGCAGCTCAGTCATGATTTAGGAGCCTCACTAAATTCATAAGCGGAAATGTCTGACAGCCTCGGGACCTGAAATCTTTCATCCTCCTGGTGGAATATGAGTTAGCTGGTGCCGTGAAATGAAAACTGGTGGTGAGCGCGGCAGTCAGGTGAATGTTCCCTTAGCAGCAGGGTTTGGGATGAGAGCATAATTACATGTAGAAACCGGTGCCCTGGGCTTCCTTTCCTGCGAGTAGCCACGATAAAGGCGGCTTCTAATACCTGATGCCAGGGCAACCTGCACTATCCAGAGGTTTCTCATTAGCACCTCTGATTTCATCTGGAGCCACAGGCTTTCAGCTAATCCTTCAGTGGCGAGCGGCTGCTCTTGCCGGCCTCAGTCCAGGCATTTAGCACCAGGAATGCCTCTCCTGATGGGCTCCCCAGCCACAATTAAGAAAAACAGGTTTCCCAGGGGAGGAACTTGTGGAGGGCTGTGACTTTCAGCGGGGTGTCTGTCACTATTTCTGTTTTGAAGCGGGTCTCACCAGGATGTCTGGTTCTCTGCCAGCCCACAGGCCATGCACTGGGGGACTGATTACCTTGCCATCGTTGGGGCCGGGGTGTTGCATGCTCTTCTTGTCATGCCTTTAGAGGTGGAGACGAGGAGATGCTAAAGGTGGAAGCCGGCCCAGCACATGGACGGGACTTGTAGAAATGCAGCCGTGAGTGCATTCATAGTATTTGCACAAGAGAACACCATTGCTAGCCGAACGTCAACGACCCTCGCCTGTGGGCTCCCTCCCACACAAGCCCCAGCACTTAATTCTGAGAGAACCCAGGGGCTGTCTTGTGAGCGCGCAAAGCACGTCTCCTCTGTTTTTCTGTGCCAGCCTCCTCACCGCATTCCACTGCCCTCACGCACGGGAGCACATCTGCGGCACCAGCTTGGTCCAGCCCAACAGGCACTGCCGCCGCGGCTCGGAGTTTCTCTTCTGCTGCTTCCCTTACGCATGGATGCCCCATTGCTGCCTGTCTAAGTCCACAGGGTCCCAAGGCTGGGATGGGGTGGGTGTCCGAGGGCTCCCCCTCCAATTCCCTCCATTAAGTCACCTTGTGTGTGGCCAGAGCTTCGCGATATTCTTCTAGAAAACAGACCCTGCACTTCTTCTCTGCTGCTCCTCTCTCTGCAGCTGTGGTTCACACCTCTGGCTCACAGTGGATCACACATGCAGCCTTTTATAGACACTCTTGTCCAGGTCCCAGGCCAGAGCTTTGAAATTAGCATCTCATGGGCTGGGCCCTGGGGTTGTGGTTTTTAAGCTCCCCAGGTGACTCTAATGTGTTGCCAGGGCTCAGGGCCCCCTCTCTGCAGGAAGCGGGGAAGAACTTGACCGCATTGTGGGCTGGGCAGAGGGTTGCTATCCATACCCTCGTCTCCCCCATCGCCAGCCTCAGATGCCTGCAGGCTTCTGCCCTTCCGCACAAATTGATGTCTGTCCTTGGATGGTACTGGCCATGGGCCAGCAGTTTGGCTGGAAGCCAGACTGTGGATTCCAGGTCACTCTTAAACATTTTAATGTAGTTATTTCAAATACTACTTTGGCTTAGCTCACATAAATCTGATCGGAAGCCGTGAGCTCAGTGTCTTATAGACGGGAAAAAAATGTGGGGTGGGAGACTTAAAGTAGCCGCAGAATCCATTTCTAGCTGTGTGATCTTCAACAAGTAACTCATACTATCTGAATCTCAGTTTCTCCGCCTGTAAAATGGGTATAGAGTTTACCTGGTGGGGTCGTTACCATGTACATATTAGGTGACATGTGTGAAAGCATTTTGTAAGAGTAAGGCACTGTGGGAAAGCAACACCTTGGTATGTGATATTGACCAGCCGTCTTGCAGATATAGGACTTGAATTACTTGTGGTATGAGTGGTTCAAAGGGGATTCATTACCACTGCTGGAAAGGCCATTCCGAACACACAATCTGGGGGTGAAACCTTGATGTTTTATCTCTGTGAATGGGGAGCAGCTGCATCACAAGGGTTTAATTCTGCGATCCTCTGTAAGAGTGCCACTCCTGTGGCAGAGTTACCAATTTTTTTTCCAGTACTGGGAATTCTGACCCTGGAATATTTTCACATTTTTCAAATGATATCTTCTAGACCGGAGGTTCTTAAACACTAGAGGCATCAGAACCACCTGGAAGGCTTGTTAAGACCAATTGCTGGGCCCTACCCCCAGGCCCAGAGTATCTGATTCAATCGATCTGGGGTGGGGTCCAAGCACTTGCCTTTCTAACAAGCGCCCAGTGGTGCCGATGCTTTTGGTTCAGAGAGCACACGTGGAGAAGCCCTGTGCGGACTGTTTCTGCAGTGTCAGAGCATTTCCTCCAGGGCAGCGATTCTTATCCTTAACTGCACATTAGAATTACCCGGGGAGCTTTTAAACATACTGATCTCTGGACCTCACCCCACAGCAATGGCATTGGTCTCTGGGAGTCGGCCCACGGTATCATTATTTAAAAAAGGTTCTGTGGGTCATTCTCAGGTGTGGCCAGAGGTGAAATCCCATTTCCCTTCCCGTCTTATGCCCTATAACACATTTTCCACTCGGCAGCAGAGCCTATTTTAAGAATACAGATCAGATTATCTGATGGCCATTTCTGCTTAAATCCCCTCACTTACTTTCCGAAGTCCTTAGGAGAAAGTCCTAGCCCTGTGCCACAGCTCTGAAGTCCTGCCACACCTGCTTCCTCCTGACGCCACACCCTCGCTCTGCCATCTGCACATCTCACCTATGTGCCAGAGCACGGGCTTTCTTTCTTTCCTCCGACAGACCTAGCCCTGCCCCGAACCAGGGCCTTGCTCTTGTCCTCTGGCTGCGTTGCTCGACCCCAACTCCCAGCACTGCTGTCTCCTTTCGTCCCTCTAGCCTCAGCTCCAGTGTCCCTTCGTCACAGAGGCCTGCCTTGGCCAGCCTGTTAATGGCTAATGGTGATGCCACCACTAAAATAAGTTCTTTCCCATCCCCCAGTTCGTGCGCTCATATTTGCCTGATCATATTTTAGTATCTTGTTTATTTATGTGATTGCTTGTGTATCATCTGTCTCTAGAAATCATTTTCATGCGGGCGGGGAACTTGTCTACTTTATTCATTGCTGTTTCATGTGCTTGCCAGGTAGAAGGGCCATAGAGATATTTACCAAATGAATGAATGAATGAATGAACCCTCCAAATTATGGGCTACAGGAACCTACTCTGTTTGGCGACTGCAAGGCACCATCACTCCAGACACACGTGACAATAGACTCTTCCAGACCACTGAGCTACAGTTGGCCAACACTGGAGGCCACATGCCCATCAGGTCATCTCTTGAGCTGGCTTGACTGCTCGCTGACTGCCCATCACAGCTTAGGTCAGACAGTGGGGGGAGAGGCCAGGGCAGAGCAGCACTGCATTTGCCTTTGGCAGGGAGATTTGACAGGGGTGGTGGAGAGGCACTGGAATCCTTTACAACACGGTTCCCTTGCAGAGGGGTGGAGCCGTGCAAGTGTCAGTCATCGATAATTGCCTATTTTATGTGGATGGTTTATAGGCTAATCTCAATTAATTGTTTCTGAAAGAGCAGTAAAATTAGGCAGGGAGGCCATCCGCTATGATGCCCTGCAAAGTGCAGCGGCACAGACAGGCTATTAGCATCGCGGAGGTCACAGCAGTCTCTAAGTGAAGGGCATAACGCCTCCAGAACGAGATAAGACGTTCAGCTTCCTGCAGAAGAAAAGGCTGAGAGGACAGAGTCTGTGCTGGAGGAGGGAGGTATAGTCGAGAAGGGTCAGACGGAAAATCGGGTGATCAGAGCAATCAGGTCTCTTTCTAACACTGCGTTTTCTTTTTCTCTTCTACACAAAGAAGTTTTTCACAATCAGTGCAACTCCCTCATCTCTTTGCAGTTGCAGTCTTTTCTCCTCGTCATACAAAGTGATGCAGCGTGCACATTTCTATGAGAAACTGAAGTGAGGTGGAAAAAAAATTGTGCTTCTCCAATAATTATCCTGGAATTCCAGGATAATTGGCAGGATAGTCCAAAATGTAGCCACCCTTGCTGTTTATCAGTGAGAGGGTGTTAGGTGTGTGTGTGTGTGTGTGTGCATTTATCATTAAAAATTTAATAGTATAGGAGAAGATCTATAACTAGGACATCATACCGATGTGTTTTCCTTTGTATTGTGGTGTAAAGTGTTTTGTACAAACCAATTTACTTTAAAAAGTATGGGTTGATTTTAAAGAAAACTAGTAAGGAACTATCAGAAGGAAGTAAGGAGATAAAACAACAATTATTTGGGGTTTGAGAATTCCTGGGAACCAGGACTAGGATACCCAGACCTAAGCAAATGATTAAGCAAATTTTCTCTTTGTTTAATGGATGGAACTGGGAGAAAAATTGGCTTTGCTCAACATCTTCAGCATAAACACTTGAGAAGGGCAAGGTTAACCAGCCCCTTTGACCACCTGTTAGTTCGTTGGGTGAGATGAGCTTTCTCGTGGTGGACCCATGGAGCAGGAGAAGATAGCAAGGAGACTGCAATTAGCTGGAGTAACCAAATCAGTGTTGGTTTTTTTTTTTTTTTGTCAGTGGAAGATAGATGCTGCTGTCACAGGACGCTAGCTTCCTTAAAAAACCTGCCCTTGCTCTGGACACAAGAACTCATCAATCTTTCCTAGCAGCCTATGACCCCAGCAGGAAGACAAAGTTGGGCAAGGCTTAGCAAACTTGGATCTCTTCCTAACTCAATTACTCGAGAGGGAACAGTTTGCACTGCTGGTCACACTAAAGTGCCATCAGTTGCCTGTCTTGTGGGAATGCCCCAGAATGAATTTAGCATGGTAGTGTTTTCAGATGATTGAAATGTGGGCCTCTCACTGTCAACCGTTGCTAGTAGTTTTGAACACATCAGTAGGTGCTGACAACTGCTCTTAGCCCATTTCTCTTGATGATTTTACTCTAATTGAAAAGAGACTTGGGTAGGAGAATTTCTTTTTTAAAAAATTTATTTTATTGAAGTATAGTTGATTTACAAAGTTGTGTTAGTTTCTGCTGTACAGCAAAGTTATTCAGTTATACATATATATATATATATATATATATTCTTTCTCATATTCTTTTCCATTATGGTTTATCACAGGATATTGAATATGGTTCCCTGTGCTATACAGTAGGACCTTGCTGTTTATCCATTCTATATATAATGGTTTGCATCTGCTAATCCCAAACTCCCAATCCATCCTTCCCCTAACCCCGTCCCCCTTGGCAACCACAAGTCTGTTTTCTATGTCTGTGGGTCTGTTTATGCTTCCTAGATAACTTCATTTGTGTCATATTTTAGATTCCACGTATAAGTGATATCATATGGTATTTGTCTTTCTCTTTCTGACTTACTTCGCTTGATAACCTCTAGGTCCGTTCATGTTGCTGCAAATGGCATTCTTTCATCCTTTTTTATGGCTGAGTAGTAGTCCATCGTATATGCATACCACATCTTCTTTACCCATTCATCTATCGATGGACATTTAGGTTGCTTCCATGCCTTGGCTATTGTGAATAGTGCTACTGTGAACATAGGGGTGCATGTATCTTTTCAAATTATAGTTCTGTCTGGGTATATGCCCAGAAGTAGAATTGCTGGATCATACGGCAACTCTGTTTTTAGTTTTCTGATGAATCTCCATACTGTTCTCCATAGTGGCTGCACCAATTTACATTCTTGGGTGGGAAAATTTCTAAATATATAGGCACTTTGTTATTGTCGATCTGCACTATTCAACATGGTAACCAGTAGCCCCTGGGGCCATTTAAATCTAACTTAATTAAAATTAAATAAAGTTTAAAATTCACATTAAATGTAAGAGTTAAGGTTCAGCTTAAAATTCTCCTTTGCACCAGCCACACTCCAAATGCTTAACAGCCTCATATGGCTATTAATACTGGGTATCATATTATATAACACAAGTATAGAATATTGATTCAGGACAGAAAGTTCTTTGGACAGTGCTGTATGAATGAATCCTTTCTGAAACTTTGGACAGAATCAGTCTGGTTTCAAGGAGGATCATTGCATCCTTGGGGATTAGAGTGTGTTGGGGTGGAGGTGTCAGCAATCAGCAGTTAGGGATGTTTTTCAATTTTCCAATTCCCAGCCATTTCTTTGTGTACTTGCATCACCCCAGAATACGTCTCTCGTCAACATACCTACTCCATCTGAGGTTGACTGGCTTCTCCACATGAATGTGTTGTCTGTTCTGGCTTTTCTAATTCAAAGGAATTCTTGCCATTTCTGGAGAGTGTTAATAGTCAATGAATCAAAAAGGGAAAGTCACAATTAAATCCATTCTTAAGACTTTCACTCTCTTCATTCTTAAGTCTTCCCCTTATGGTGGTAAAACAGTCTGTGGTCAACACTTATCTTTTAAACATACTCTCTACCAAAAAAGATGAAGAGGTGATCTAGAGGTGGGAGGAAATTTATTTTGGAATTTCTCTAGGTGGAGTCAGGACATTGACTTTTCTAAAAGCCAGGACTGGCTGTGGAAACTCTGGACATTTTTGTTGACTGGATCTTGTCCCTTGCAGCACAAACTCCCTACTGCCCTTTGAGGGATACAGAAGGGACATCGATTGAGCCTCTGCTAAGAAAACAAGTATCTCCACTCGATTCGAGAAAATACAACGTGTCACACACTTAGTGAAAATCAATGATGCAGGAAAATTTACTGGCTGCTATTCAAATCTCAGTTCCTCTAATTGTAGGGGCTGGAAAAGCCCTGGTTTTTGAAGTTTAGAGGTTTTGCTGTAAGTTCCAGTCACTCGCTCTTTGGGTGACCTGAAAAGAGTCTCAGTTGAGTTGTTTACTGTGATAATGACATGGGAAACAAGGGGAGGAAGCCAATGACACAGACACACAGACTGGAGGCGCCTGTGTTCAGAGCTGCTCCTGAGGCTGCAGGCTGACTCTGTAGAAGAGGATGATAAAACGGTGCTTCTGGTGGTTTCTCAAAGCAGGAATCCTCACCTGGCTCGCTTCACCCATATAAGTTGTCCACCTCGCACTGGCTGGGATTTACGTTTATGACCCACCTTTAGGGAAACCTAGGCATTGCTTATAAATAGATGTATTTGAAGGCAAAGAGGAAAGAGAAGGGGAGCCCTCAAGGAGCCCTGGAATTGAAGAGTTGTCTGCTGTGGTCTGAGTTGAGGCAGAAGTTGCCTACCATGCTCCATCCCTTCCATTAAAAAAAGAAATTTAGAAGCAGAATAAGAGACTTGTAGAGTGCAGGGCAGGGGTGGGCTGGAGGATGCAGATACGGAAAGACTGATGAGAAATTGTAACTGAGTATTGAACTGTGGGCAGTAATATGGTGAATTATAGCCCCAGCCCTTGAATGATGGCTGGAAGTCATCAAGTCTCTGGATTTTACTAAGTTGTCATTCACATGTTATATTAGCTGCAACTGTAACGGCTTCATCCCTCTCGGAATGGCTCTCCAGCCTATGTTACCACCCCCGTGGTACTGATTTTGGGTGGGTAGGCAGTGATTCATGGGGCCTTCCCCACCACCACCTTTTTTGCCCCCTAGCTCCAGATTTTCAAGAGTCTTGTGTGAATTGTACTAGTTTAGTGACAACCCAACAGGAAATCTCATTGTATTTGCAAATGACTGCTTGGGATTTGGGGGAGACAGGAGGATTAGGGAGAGAATCACCAAATATAAGGTGAAATCATTAAGGCTAGGAATAAGGGGACATTTAAAAATCTATCAGGGACAGGGGGCTTCCCTGGTGGCACAGTGGTTAAGAATCCGCCTGCCAATACAGGGGACATGGGTTCGAGCCCTGGTCTGGGAAGATCCCACATGCCGCGGAGCAACTAATCCCGTGCACCACAACTACTGAGTCTGCTCTCTAGAGCCCGCGAGCCACAACTACTGAGCCCACATGCCACAACTACTGAAGCCCACACGCCTAGAGCCTGTGCTCCACAGCGAGAAGCCCCGACAATGAGAAGCCCTCACACCACAACGAAGAGTTACCCGCTCGCCACAACTAGAAAAAGCCCACACACAGCAATCAATACCCAACACAGCCAAAAATTAATTAATTAATTTAAAAAATCTATCAGGGACAGAAGGGAACAGTTCTGCCTGGAGTTCTCACCCATTAACTCTGGCATCCCTGGGGAAGAAGAGATGGGAAGATAAATATTTGGACTGGTTCTGTTTCTGTGTTTTATTAACAGTTTCCACGGCACTCTCTCCCTTTTTTGCTGAAAAATTTTCCCAGAGCCCTTCTCCAGTAGGCGAGGGCTCTCAATGAGATGCAGCTAATGCATCAGTAGTACTTAGGTGCTTTTCGGCCTCTTTATTCTCAGCTGGGATTTGGGATCGCAGCAGGCCTCTGCTGACTATGAGTGTTCATCCAGACACGACCCTGGAGTCTCAATTCAACTCCCCACCACGCCTTGCCCCCAAACTTGGCTGATGATGAAGGGTGACATTCATGAGAATCTTAAAATCTGAAGGTTTTTTTTTTTTTTTTTTTTTTTTTACCTTGGGTGATGCCTTGACCTTGATCTTTGATCTAAAAATCCACAACTTCATTCTGGGTATATTTTCACTGTAATTTTTTCTGTTTTCTTCCATTCTATCTCCCTGATTTTAGCTAACATATTTAGCAGGTAGCTCTCATCTGAGATGTGATATAGTAATTAAAAATATATAATAATATCAGTAATAGTTATCGTTATACTTTTAGTAATATATTACATATTAGTTATATTAACACAGAATAATTGTTATAGCTGTATACTTTTTTACTACTGTTGATATAATAATAATTTTTTTGTCACTGCTAACATTTATTGAGCTCTTACTGTGAGCCAGATGATGTGCTAAACACTAATCATGTATTATCTGATTTAATCCTCACAAAACCCTGTAGGTGAGTTTTATCATTTTACCCAGTTCATAACTGAGGAAACCGAGACTTACAGAATTTAAGGGACATGGCCTAGGACACACAGCAAGATGATGGCAGAGCTAGGCATTCTGCCTCTGTTGTCCTCATTTGTCACCTCTGTAAACACTGCTCTGTGATTTGGTGGGGCAAGACAGGTGCCTCCAGGCCCAGGTGTCTGGCCCTCCTTCAAGCCTTCTGTTCTCTGGATGATGGAGAAGCCAATTTCAGCCTCCAGGATGATGTCATTTTCTGATGAACGGATGATGGCCCCAAGCCCGATTAGTTGGCCGGAGTGGTGGGTTTCAAGGTGGTTGTTTAATGGATCATGGGGCCAGTTCACATGTGGGTCACCCCATCCTTTCTGACCCCAAGTGATGCATTGGTAGATGGGTGTGGGGCTCCATCCAGCAGTAGGGGCGTTCTGCAGGGTGCAGCCCCGGGGGCAGTGCAGTGAATCCAATCTGTAGATTAGCAGGATCTCTCCTCCCACTGCTGGCTGCCTCATCTAAGTAATGTGTGAGGAACTGTGCAGGGAGCCGCGTGATGATGAATGACAGCTGGCGCCGGGCCTGGGGAGTGGGCAAAATCGACCCAGTCTTGTCTTTGTTCTCACTGACAAGAATAACAACAAATCCCAATTGCTGAAGGTAGAACCTTCCACCCCATCCCATGGGATCAGAAGGGCCTGAGTTTGCCTTATTCACGCCGCTCTGGGGTCCGCAGATCAGTGCACAGGGCTAGTTTGGGCAGCCACGTGCTGGCATGTATCTTGGAAGCACCGAGAAAAAAGCATCTGTAATTTGTCCTGTAACATATACCTGGGAACTTATGACAGTGTTGTCCTTCCAGCCCATACTCTGAGCCCCTAGCAAGTCCAAAGGCCCACCCGTGGACCTTCCTGCTAGAGAACATTCCAGAGAGGCCCCTTATCCCAGCTGAGGAGGGTTGTCTGGGGCAGTCACAGTTCACACCCATCTTTCTAGAATAATTATTAATAGCGTCTCCTTTAGCTCTTCAAAGTTCCTGTTGGAATATAAATTCTACGGTCACTTTATGACCTCGTAAGGAACAAGGGCGCTGGAGTCCACAGCTGAAGTGTGAATCTTGGCTTTTCCTATTCAAAGCTCTGTGGCCTTGGACCATTAGCTTTCTAAGCCTTCCCTGCCTCACTTCTAAAATGGGAGGAATCATGGCCACTGTTTCTGAGGCCGGTTCTGAGGATTAAATGAGCTGGTGTATGTGAAGGGCTTAGTAGGAGGGGCCTACATGACAAGCACTGCGCACACAGGGTCTAGCTAGATGTGGCGGTGTGCGTGGCTCTCGTACATTCTGGAGTGCCGGCAGTGGAAAGTAGCTTGTTTTCTATACGTCAGTTGAATTTCTGGTTCAGACCCTCCTTTTTCTTGAGGCCCATAACACCAATCCGTGAATCTCAAATTTTGACCCTGCTGGTGAATAGCTGTGCTCCCTACAGCAATTTTGCAATTCCTCACTCAAGTGTCCTCTTCTGTAAGTTGAACTGATTGTTATACTTTGAGACTCTGGAAGCTGAAGCCAAGCGTCTGCTTTCAAATCCTGGCTCGTGTACCCCATTGCCATGTGACCTTGGGGGGGCTTCCTTTGCCTCTTTGTGTCTGTTTCCCATCTGCAAAATGGGCATAGAATCTCCCTATAGGGTGTTATGAGAATTAAACGTGTGAACACACATAAGCCTCTGAACTTTCCCCAGCAAATAGTGAGCATTTGGTGAATGATAAATATAGTGTTATTTTTCTGGGAAGTATGAAGAAATGTTTTTAAAAGTTCATGATCCCATCATCTAGAGATATCCACTGCTAAAATTTTAATGTATTTCCTTTCATTTATATTTTCATACCTAATATTTTAAAAATAGAGTAATGACACACAGACTCTTGGCGCTGCTTTTTCTTAGGTCACAGTTTTTCCCCCCATTTCATTGGTGTTAAACTCAATTTTTATTAGCAGCATTATATTCCATCACAGGATGAAAATTATTTTTTATTCTCCTGCTATTATATATTTACATGATTTCTAACTTTATTCTCTTTATTCTCTTATTTGCTGAACAAAATATTTTGTTCAGCAAATATTTTGAATGAAAAATGCAGAAGTTTCTAGACCCCTTCTTTGGTTACTTCCTTTGGACGGAGTCCTACCTGCAGAAACACTGGACCGATGACTATTGATCGTTTTTCAGGTTCTTGATATAGATTGTCAAGTCGAGCTCTAGAAATGTACCGAATTTATGTTCTTAGCAGCAGAGTGTAACAGTGCCATTTTATCACACCTTCACCAGTGTTCTTTTTTTTTTTTTTCTCTCACTCGCTGGCTTTTGTACACAACCTACTCTGTTATCTCTAGACCAGCGCTGTTTAATAGAACTTTCTGGGATGATGGAAATGTTCTGTATCAGCATTGCCCAGTATGGCAGCCACTAATCTCATGGGGCTGTTGAGCTTTTGAAATGCGGCTAGTGCACCCAAGGAAGTGGATTTTTAATTCAATTTGGATCAGTTTGAATTTGCAGAGCCACATGTGACTGGTGCTTGCGGTATTGGCCAGTGCAGCTCTGAACTCTACCGTGACCACGGCGGAACAGCACGGTGTGTGGTCACTCTGGAGCTCGTTTTGTGTTTCCTTCTGGTCCACACGGGGGAGCAGAGTGCCTGGCCAGACCACCGTCAGTTGGTGATATTGGGGAAATAATCTCCTCTTCCTCCTGTGTCACTCAGCAGCCCTCCCAGAAGGCCACCAGCCCCGAGACCTGAGGATGCTTCTTGCGTTAAAGAAGATTTAAGTTGTGTACAAAATTGTTGGCCGTTTTCTTTTCCCTTTTGTCCAGGGTTGCTGCCTCTCATACCCTGTTATTTTTAGACCTATTTCCCAGGTGACGTAGAAGCCCCGGAATAGTCGTCCCTCTGCTGCTCTGCCACCGGCTGATATTGGTTTGGAAAGTGATGCGTTGCTTCTCTGCTTCCCGCTGCCCTTTCCACAAATGATGCCTCTCGTAGCTCAGAGACCAGGGTTTCCGCTTCTCACTCCGCAGATGCTTAGCTTGTAGCACCTTCCAGTAGTGTTTGTCGCGGTCACGTGACTGGTGACACACAGCGGTTTAGCGCAGGCCTGAGTTCAGGACCTCGAGCTGCGAAGTGTGACTCTGTCTGCTCAGCCCTGACCAGCGGGGCCAGAGCCGAACGAGCCCCAAACGCCCAAGGCAACAGCTGCCAAATGGCTCTTGGCAGATGTGGAGATGCCCTATGGCCTCCTCCTGCCCACATCAGAAGAGAAATTAATGTCACGCTGTATCTTCTTGTTGTTTCATTCTTGGCAAGCCCAAGCTATAGATAATCTCATTTATAAATAGATGGACTCATTTTCAAAACCCTGGAAGAAACAGGCAGCAAGAAGCGGTTAAAACAAAGGCTTAAAATCTGCTTTTGGGTAGCACATGTCCACCGTCCTGTTCAGATAAGAGTTCACTTGCGTGGTCCCCCTGGGGTCTGTCTTTGCCTTTTATTTTTTAATCATAACTTTTAAGTCCACTAATTTAAGAAAAGTCCAGGAAATTACACATGTAAACTATTACGTATGAATTCGCTCTAAGGCAAATTCTTCCCCAAACAGCTGGGACGCTAAGAGACAGCCCTCTTGGACCGTGCCTATGAGTTTGTTGAGTGTCAGGCGTGAGCTCCGTGCTTCACATGGATTATTGTGTTTAATCCTTACAACATTATCCTAGAGGCAGTGACCTTTTTATTTTCAGCTGCAAATGAAGTGGTTTTAAGGGTAGAGAAGGTAGGTGGCTTGCCTCATGTTACCCATTTAGTAGGTGATAAAGCTGGGATTGCATTCCAAGCAAATGGACTCGAGGGTCTGTATGCCTGCCCTGTGTACTTAACATACTTACAAAGGTGAACAAATGTGCCAGGCACTGTGCTGGGCATTTTATGAGGATTCTTCCTTTATAATTATTTTCTAACTCTCCCAACAACCTTATAGGCTATGGGTACTACTCTTGCCCCCAATTTACAGACGCATAAACTGAGGCTTATAGACTTGAGGGAGGGGGTCCCAGGTCACATAGGAAAGAAAGTGGTGGAAGCTGGGTGGGCGAAAGTTTGGCTCTTCACAGAGCCCAAGTTCTTAACTACCAGGTTATACTTCTACCCTACCAGTTTGAAGGTTTACATAAGGCGGTGGCCAAAGTGTCATTTCTTAGAGCTTGCCAACTGATAAATAATATAGTTACATGCTTTTCAATTAAACTAGATCTGTGGTGATTGGTGAGAGAGACTTAATGGTATACATCAGTGCTTCTTGAACTAATAGTCATGGTGAAGGACCAGATTTTTAAAAAATTTGCAATCCAGGATAGCCCCACCATACGTGGATAATGATGGTGCTTGGGCCACACACAATTCGCTAGGGAGTTGGAAAGACCCAGAATTCAGAGACACTGGACCATGGAATTATATGGTATGCTTAGATGTCAACATTGTCAACTTGCTATAAAGGTTTCTCAATGCTTATCCTCAATTTCTGTACTTACGTCATTGCAGACAGGCAACAAAGGGTTCATGGATCAGTGCTGGCCATGGACCACAATTTGAAACTCATTTCCAAACACGAGATTCCAGGCTCAGAATTCAGGAAACACTCATTCTAGCTCTGCCTCTACCTTGCAGTGTGGCCCTAGGAAAGTCACTTCACCTCTCTGAGTTTAAGATTCTTCAGCTGTCAGTGGATAGGTTTGGAGCAGACAAATACAAGATCCCCGCCAGTTCCAAGGCACTAAGATTCTACGTGGATCTTGAGGGTCTTCTGCACTGGAGATGCCTGCGATCAGAAGTGCAAGAGCAACACACTTTTAGAATATGCTGAAAATGGTCTGTTTCTTAACAGTGCCTGGCACAGGTGACTTGGGAGCTTTGCCTTATAAAGGGCTCTTGTGATTTACAGCCTGTGACACCCATTTGTTTGACAAATGAATTCCAAGGGCATGGGAGTAGGTTGAATTTGCTGAACATCAAAGCATGTGCAATGTGCCCAAGTGAGTTTTGTGTGGTCAATCTTTGAGTTTAATTACAGTGATAGTTAAAATAACAGGAAATATAATGAGGTTTGTAAAGTACAATTCCCTTGTTGGTTGTTAAGTGTGGTTTCTTTTAATATCAGTCAGGAAACTGGAGCTGGTGTCCTGGGTTTCTATATCAATAGTATTTGAGAAAGTGATTCAAGGGCCTCTGCTTATATTGCAGCTTCAGTGAGATTCCTTTATTCTGTGTTTTCTAAATCCTCACCATCATCTAAAGTGTGGTCTATGGACCAGCAGCCTCGAAATCTCCTAGGAACTTGTTAGAAATGCAGAATCTCAGGTCTTACCCCAAACCAAATGAGTTAGAATCTGCTTTCTAACAGGATCTCCAAGTGAACCTTATGTATTAACGTATGAGAAGGGCAGCTCGCGGCTACTGGAATTGCTCTTGAAAAGGTGAAAATGGAAGACTTAGTCATTCAGTGAGTGGCACTCTCGGTGGCCCGTTGGATGGCAGGCCTTATACCGGGCACTGGCCTGGCATTTAAAGGGGACAGATCTGGTCTCCTCCTCACAGAGAGACACCACACGGTCATGTACATCACATTGAACTTGGTGCTCTGATAGGACCCATGAATGGGTCCATACGCACCCAGAGGAGGGATTCTCACCCAGTCCATGGGGGTCAGGGAAGGCATCCTGGGGCTGTGGCTTTTAAGCTAAGACACAAAAGTATGATTAAAAATACTGGCGAAATGCTGTTGCTCCTAGTTGGGGGAGAGGGACTTGCTTTGCTTTCTGTCCTGGAAGGTTCCCGATTCCCCTAGACCAGTGGTGTGTAATCTGTGGCCCACGGGGCCCAACCCAGCCCACTATTTATTTTTGGAAATGGAATTTTATTGGAGCACAGCCTTGCTCATTTCTTTACATACTGTCTATGGCTACATTCCTGATAAACGGCAGAGTTGAGTAGTTGCAACAGAGACTTTACAGCCTGCGAAGTGAAAATGTGTTTACCGCCTGTGCCTTTACAGAAAACGTTTGCAGACTTCTCTTCCAGAGCGCGGTTCTCAGAGTGTGGATTCCAGCTCAGCGTCGTCAGTGTTGGCTGGGGACTCTCTAGGTGGGAAAATTCTCAGGCCCCACCCCAGACTCGTTGAATCAGATTCCGGGGGTGAGGCGCAGTGATGTGTTTTTAACAAGTCCTGCCGGCGATTCTGATGCACAGAAAGTTCCAGAAATACTGCCTCAGACCGGACTCTGCTGTGCTCTGTGACTTCCCGTAGTCACATCTTCTCCCTAGACCACAAGGCTCATTCTGTCCTCCAGACCCCAGCTCAGACAACCCCCTTCAGAAAGACCTTCTTTGGACACCCAGTCTAAAGGGGACTTCTTAGCCAGTCTGACCCATCACCTATTCTTCTATTTCTCATGACCCCTATCCTATTTCCCCAACTTTTAAAAATTCATACCACGCCCTCCTTTTTAAATCTGCAAAGTCATTCTCTCTTAGCTTCAGTTTCCTCATCTGTAAAATGGGGATGCTCGTAGTACCAGTGCTACCAGCTTATTGGGGGGAGGAATTGAGTGACCATGTTAAGTACTTAGGCTCTGGCACTTGTAGGGGTTAGCCTAAGAGATGACACAGTGCTCGACAGGTGTCCTGTGACAGGAGTCACTTGTCACAGTGAGTGAACTGGCCCTGGTTTGGAACTCATATCTCCTGGACTCAAAGTTCTTTTCTTTTTTTTATAATTTTTTTTTTTATCATTGCGTTCTGAATTCACAGCATTTAAAAAAATTTATTTATTTTTTATTTTAGGCTGCGTTGGGTCTTCATTGCTGTGCATGGGCTTTTCTCTAGTTGTGGCGAGAGGGGGCTACACTTTGTGGCGGTGCGCGGGCTTCTCATTGTGGTGGCTTCTCTTGTTGCGGAGCACGGGCTCTAGGCGCACGGGCTTCAGTAGTTGTGGCACGTGGGCTCTAGAGCGGAGGCTCGGTAGTCATGGCGCACGGACTTAGTTGCTCCGCGGTATGTGGGATCTTCCCGGACCAGGGCTCGAACCCCTGTCCTCTGCATTGGCAAGCGGACTCTTAACCACTGAGCCACCAGGGAAGTCCGTCAAAGTTATTTTCACTGGGCCCTCTGGTTCTCTGTTCTGGTAACTGGACCAGTGGAATGTTGCAGCTGGTGAAGCTTGAAGATCATCAGGTCTAATGCTCTTGTTTTCCAAGGGAGCTGGGCCTTGGTAGGAAGTCCTGTGTGCTCTGTTGCTGTGGAATGCTAACAAGTACTTGACATGTCCTATCTCTTTAGTTCCACAACCACTCCTCCGTGTCCCCAGGTTGAGGAGAAACACTCAAAGAATTTCACTGACTTGGCTAAGATCAAGAGCGGTGGCTCACACACAAAGGTCTGTGTTCTTAACAGTTTAATAAGCTTATCCAATGAGGTCACAGGGAAGTGTGATTTCTGCCTGTGGTGACTCCTTCTGAGGTTGTATTTTTCTGGAAGAGTAGGACCTCAGCCCCCAGCCCTGACGTCAAACTCGCCGGCATTCTTGCTGCCTCTGCTGCTGTGGCATTGATAGCCTTCTCTCCACGGACCCGTGATTCAGGGAAACCTGGGTAGAGGAAATGCCCAACGGACACAGTGGGCTCCCTTCCCTTGTATGCTGAGCTTCTTTCATGACCTTTGAAATGGTCGTCCTTGAACTCACCACTGCTGGAATAGCCTTTCGCAGCCAATTAGCTTGAGATCTGGTTGGAGGTAGGGTGCAGGGGACAAAAAAAAAAAACCCACAAAAAAGACACTATGTAGGAAATGAAATTGTCAGGGTTACTTACAAAGGTAAGGGCAGTAACATACCCACTTAAACATGTAGAAAATTTCCCCTAAGATGCCTATGGGAAAATATTAGCATGCAGTGAAGAACTGTTGGCAAAAACAGATACTTTCTTATAATTTCCTTGTGTGTTTTAAGGGAGAGGCCCTTTGAAATGAGGCAGGCATGCGCCGGGTCCTCCTTGTTCATAGAATGAAACAATAGGAAGGGATGCTGGCTTTCCCAGGCAGCTCAGCTCAGGACTTTGTAATTACTTTCATCCTGATAACATGCTGGGCCAGGATATTTTTATTGCTTTGCAAAGAAGATGTGCCCTCAAGTTATCTAAGAAAAGCCAGTCAAAGGCACGTTTATAAAGGTATTGACCTTAAGATAATAATAAAATGTGTGGTTGAGCGAGTTGTGAAGGCATATTGGGTTTGTGAAGGATTTGGAGGGAAGGGGGTTGTCACTGGGAATCGAAGGGCAGAGGAAGGATCAGAGGGATGGAACCTAGCAAATGATGGAAATGCATGTGGATTCTTTTATTTTGCTCAGACTTGGAGAGGCCAGAGGTAGTTATAGAATGGAGATCATCATGGTGCCTGGTGTTCGTATGGCTTTCCTTGAGGCAGTTTCAGTGTTTGGAAAGTGCAGGAAGAAGAAAAAGGGATTTAAAATAAAACCACTAGTTCAGTGCTTTGTACTGTGTCCTTTTCCAGAATGTCATATAGCTGGAATCACAGAGGACGTAGCTTTTTCAGATCGGATAATTACATTCTCAGTGACTGATTTAGAGACATTTAATCAACAAATAGGTTTATTTGCTTGGATTCTGCAGGTGGATATGCGTCTGGTTGCTCTGGAGGCTAACGTAACACTGTAAAGCAAAAGTTGGCAAATTTTTTCCGTACAGGACCAGACAGTAACCATTTTAGGCTTTGTGGGTCAAGAGGCAAAATCAAGGACATTAGGCAGGTATTTATATAATCATTTATAATATAACCATTTAAAGGTGTAAAAGCTGGGACTTCCCTGGCGGTCCAGTGGTTAAGAATCCATGCTTCCACTGCAGGGGGCATGGGTTCGATCCCCGGTTGGGGAATTAAGATCCCGCATGGCGCACGGTGTGGCCAAATATAAATAAATAAATAAAATAAAAAAATAAAAGAGACCCTAGGGGTTAATATCCAAAATATATGATCAGCTCATACAACTTAACATAAAAAAAAAAGATGTAAAAATCATTCTTAGCTCATGGGGCGTACTGGATTGGGCCCACGGCTATAACTGGCTTACCTCTGATACTATAGATTTAGAGAGAGAACTCAGCATACAGACAGTCATCGCCTCTTCAGTTTGCCACGGATCACTCTACTCCCGTAAGCTGACTGCGTCCTCTATTTACATCACCTCTCTGACCCGTTTAGGTAACTAAGTTTGCAACTCCTGGGCTAAAGGAATGAGCTCTAAAGCATAAAATCGTCCTTCAGATACTTTATATGTCATGTCTTCAAAGAGCTGGTGTCAATGTTGGGTATGAGGGGAATGAAGACGAACAGTTGAGGGTGGGGTAGTGTTATGAGCTGAGAGAACAAGGGCTAGGGGCTCCGGTAGGTGGTTCTCTTTGGTTGGAGTAATTCATTAGAGCAAAAGCAGGCCTGGCTCTGCCATCTGCAAGCTGTGCGACCTTGGACCAGCCAGCTCTCCAAGAGTCAGTGTCTTCATCCATAACATGGGGATGACGACCCCTGCCTTCTGGCTGGATAGGCTTGTTGTGAGACTCAGGTCATATTCTTTTATTATGTGAAGCTGTGTTGGGAAGTATAGTATTTAGTATTTTTGACTTTGGATCATGGAAGATTGAATGAAGGTAAGTTTGAAGTGTGATTTGAAGGGCCTGGGAACCATAGCCTAAGAGACCAGAATTGGAGACTCTTAAATGGTTTAGTTTTAGAAATGAGAAGAGAATGTGTCACTGTTTGGCAGACAATTCTTGAGAAGCTGTAACTGTGTAAAGCCTGATGGATGAGAAGTGTCCATTTAGAGACTTAATTAGGACAAACAGAGTAGCTCTCTTTGATCCAGAGTCTGGCCCCCTAGCCACGTGGCCTCCAACTGTCCACACTGTCGTGACTGTGTTCATCTTTCAGGACAGGACTCAGGCTGGCAAGACTCACGTGACCAATGTCCCAGAACCAGACTATTAATTGATTCATTTCTAGTGAAAAGTTCAAGTGCCAAAGGGATCACCGCGCTCATGCCTGGTGATCCTCTGCTTCTCTCTCTCTTGGCAGAACCATGTGGGAAGCCCAGTCGGACCCAGAAAGTTGCCTGGGGAGTGAGGTGTGGGCACCAGAGAGGTGAGTGAAGTGACTCCACAGGTTCGGGATGGAGGTAGCCTGTTTCTATCATCTCCCAAGGTCCCGTGTATGGCTTTGCCCAGGAGACTGGAAAACTCAGTCTTTTGCCTGAAATTTCCTATATCTCTCTGTAAAAATATATACCTATTTCCGACAGCCTTTGGAAAGTGCAGACACACACACACAAACAGAAATTGTCTGTAATTCCATCACTCAGTTCTAACCTCAGTTAATATGTAGTGGTAAGTTTTTTCTATGTGTATACACATTTTAAACAAGAATGTCATTATAGAATTCAATAGTGGACTAGTCAGGGTTCTCAAGTGAAACAGAACCAGTAGGATCGATCGATGGATCGATCCCTCCATCCATCCATCCATCCATCCGTCCGTCTGTCCACCCATCCATCAATCCATCCATCCATCCATCCATCCATCCATCCATCCATCCAGAGACAGAGGCGATGGAGAGTTGGGGGAGTAGAAAATACCCAAGGAATTGGCTCTGGCTCACACAATTACGGAGGGTGAGAAGTCCTGGGGTGGGAATCAAGATGGCGGAGTAGTAGGATGTGGAACTCACCTCTCCCCACAAATACATCAAGAGAAGTCCCAGTATCTGGGTCACCAAACTGGAGACCCGGGAGGGATGATGGTGTAGCTCCAGTCCCAAAGCCGGCAGGCTCGAGACCAAAGTAGAGCCAATGTTTCAGTTCTAGCCTGAAAGCAGGACAAGACTGATGTTCCAGCTCAAGGCAATCAGGCAGGAGCTTCCTCTTATTCTAGGGCAGGTCAACCATTTTGTTTTATTCAGGACTTCAGTGCGTTGGATGGGGTCACCCACATCGGGGAGGGCCATCTGCTTTACTCAGTCTACTGATTGACATATAATCTCATCCAGAAGCACACTCAGAATAATATTTAACCAAATGTCTGGGCACCCCATGGCCCAGTCCAGTTGACAGATAAAAATGAACTGTCACAAATGCTGCTTTAGTATTTATATACCTTTTCCATATAATATATTGGGAATATTTTCCATTTCATTACATAACCTTCCACAACACCTTTTAAATTATACCACGTTTTAATGAACCATTTCACCATTGCTGTACATTTACATTGTCCTTCCTAGGTTTTGGTGCACTTCCTAAAATCCTTTCTGAAACAAGAATAGTATAAATAAAGAAGTAATATACTCTATAAATAAAAGGACTAATGCAGTTAACCCTTCAGCACCACGGGGGTTAGGGGCATCTCCCTCTGCACACTCAAAAACCCACGTATAACTTATAGTCGGCCCTCTGTATCCTGGGTTCCTCCTAATCTGGGGTTCCACATCTCCAGATTCAACCAACATCGAACTGTGTAGCACTGTAATATTCACTATTGAAAAAATCAGCATATAAATGGATCTGTACATTTCAAACCTGTGTTGTTCAAGGGTCACCTGTAAACATCATAGGGGATAAAATGCCTCCCCAGGCAATGATATGTTATTCCACTGTCAGAGATGGCCCATGGGTCTGACTCATGGGACAAGTCTAGTTGCATTGCCTGAAACCCCTTTATATAGATTTTTCCGTTTTCTCTCTGGTCAGCACCTCCCAACCCTTTCCCTGACAACGAGCACAGTTCCTGGCATATAGCAGGTATATGCCTCTGTGTTTCTTGTCTAAACTTATCTCCCCAGTCCCTTATTCTGTACTACTATTGTTACCTTCATAGCACCTACCTCTATCTAAAATATTCTTGGTAATTTATTACTTATTTATATGTCTTCCCACCTAGAATGGAAACTCTGTGATGGCAGGGAGTATTGTATCTCATGCACTTAGAACACAGGCACATAGTCAGGGTTCAATGAATATCTGATAAATGAAAAACAAACACCTGGGTGACTATCCTATGAAAAATCTCTGAATTTCTAGAATCGAATTTATTGGTCCAGGAGGGAAACGTACATGATTCTCTTCTGTAGTTAAAAATGGGACAAATATGAATCATGTATTGGTTAGCTTTTGCTGCAATTACGCTGTGCAATTTTGATCATTTTTTGTGGTCTTCTTGAATCCACTGGCATGTATTTCTGGTAGTATTCTCTCAAATCAGATTTTGGGAAGCATGTTCTGCACAGTGGTCCCTTCCTGCTCTTCTGTAGCTTTGACATCTCCTTTCGTTAAGCTTCTCCACCCCCAGGAAAAGGCTCTCACTGGAAAGCTGGCAGAGAGTGTTTGGAACATCTGTGAGTCCATCCACAGAAGGCGTGGGCCTTGCTAACCCTCCCTGCCAGGGGCCTGTTTTTTGGGGGCAGGGGCCCAGTGACAGAAGAGGGAGGGAGATGTGTGCCTGGTCCACAAAGACCTGCTGGGCCTTCTCACCTTTGACTTCCATGTATCCTCTTGCTTCCAGTAAGTGGGAGCTTTCTTTCATGTCAGGGGCGAAAACATAGCCTGCAAAATATCAGGGCTGGTCAGATAAGGCTAGGTCATCGTGGCATAGAAGGCTGCCACAGGGGTTTGGTGTCTGCTCCACGGGGAGATTCTGTCTGGAAATGAAAACTATCCATTGCGTATTTTGGTCTCTTGTGATACACAGCTGAGTTCTACTCTTATCAACTGGGACATTATACTGTATTAGGAGTCAGCACACTTTTTCTGGTAAAGGGTCAGATGGTTGCTAGGTTTGGTTTTGTAGGCCTTGTGGTCTTGGCTGCACGACTACTCAACTTTCCTGTTGAAGCGTGAACGCAGCCCTGGACAGTACTGAATGGCATGGCCGTGTTCTAATAAAACTTTATTTACAGAAACAGGAGGTGGGCTGGATTTGGCCCATGGGCTGTAGTTTGTGCACCCCTGTGCTTTAGCACTGTGGCTGCAGGTATGGATTTTGGAATCAGATGTGCCTCGTTTCAGAAGCCAACCCCACCGCTTTCTAGCTGTGTGACTTGGGGGCTTGGGGGAGGACAGCAAACTACCTTAAATTCTGTCTCCTTGTCAGAGGAGATCTGGCGAGATAACTGCTTAGCACAGGGCCTTCATGTTAGTTTTATTTTTCTCCAAGAAATTAAATCAGGAACATTTTACTTTTTACTGAGAGTTCCTTTAGTGGAGAAGAAAAAAATCCATTCTAAGGCAAAACATGAGACCCTTCTTTACTTAGGCAAAATGTGATCTGTGACCACTTGAGGCAGCCAGTAGCTTAGGGCATCAGACAGGAACCTGATCCTGTAAAGAATGTTTTGCTTTGAAAGGCATAGAATAAACCAGGCCACTACTGGCATCTTTTAAAAATGTTAACTGTTTTTTTTTTTCCTAGAGAAAATACAAGTAGGTTTCTAAAATCAAGTTTCTCTTTGTTTCCCGTACAAATGTACTTAGAATAGACAAAACGAACCCAACTTGCCTGTGAGACCTCCTCCACGTGGTCCAGCGGGGGCTGCCAACTGCACAGCCCCCCACGGCAGCGGCTGCCCAGTGAAATCTGGGGGCCCTGCTTAATGAGGGGTGAAGGCAATATGGACTCCGGGATGTGGCCAGTTGCTATTTCACAGTTGGTAGGCAGTGTTGCAGGTGCATTCTCTTAATGAGGGTTAATTTGTCTCATATTTTAATCTGACAGAATCTGGCCATGTTGCTAGTATTCCTTGGAGGTGACTTGGTTGTTCTTGGTTGGCATAAAGAGAGAAAATGGAGTGTGATTTGGGGGTTATTCAATGAGGAAGCAGCAAGCTGGAATTTGTAGGAGATCCTGCCTTTTGGGGGCCCAGAGTAACAATTACCTGGAGGGACAGCATTTTAGTAGAAATGGCACATATGAAGGAGGCCTGAATAATGTTTCTGGAAGACTCCAGTTTGTAATGGCTTGCTGTACAATGAACTGAAGCAGCAAACGAACTAGAGGCCTATTGTGCGCTGCGTGTGTAAATTTGCCGGTTTCAGATATTGCTACCTGTGGGGTATTTAGTGGTTGCTACTCGGAGATGAACACAGATTCTTCCTCTCCTTAATTAGAGACAAAATTGTTTCTGAAAAAACTGGGTTTTACCTGAAAAATCAATCATGAAAAATAATAAGTACCTATTGAAAAGTTAAAATAAGTGAATAAAATGGAACATTTTTTTCCCTACCTTAAATTTCAATCATAGATCTTTAGACCTAAGTGTTGTTAAACTGCTTGGATGTGTTTTGAATTGGGTAGAGAGGCATACAAAAGCATACATGTATATATTCACGGTATTTGGGAAAGTTCTTTAGTTTGCGCACGATAGAAACCAAACCCCAATCGTCTTGAGACAAAAGCAGAATTAATAGCTGTGCTATTGGGAAGTCCGGGAGTGGATCTGAATTCCAGCATGATTGAGTCCTGGGGTTCATTTGAAGTCTTCCCTCCTTCTTTCTCTCCCTTTCTCCTTTCCCATCATCTAGTTCTTTTCTTTTCATTCCAGTCCACTGCAGAAGGTTCTCCTTCCCTTGAGGGGAAAGATGCTTACCTGTATCCCCAGGCTTATAACACATCAGTTCAGTGATCCCCCGTGAAAAGAGGAACTCCTTTATCTAGGGACCTGTAGATCAGTCCCAGGGAAGGGTGGTGACAGCTCTGCTTGGGCCAATCTCCGGGGACAGTGGAGACAGACCTGGGTCACCTCTCTTTGTGACCAGGTCGGGGGTGGGGTGTTATTCTGGGGCACTGCAAAGGACAGAACCACATGAACTCAAAGGAGAGGGAGTTGCTGATACCAGAAAAAGGAGATGGCATGACAATTAAATAAACACACCTATATGTGCATGCACACACACGCACATACTAATTTAAACAAAAAGAAGAATATAGAATCTTTGGTATTCTACAGCTTTATTTTTCACTTGGTGCATATCTTTCTGTGTGTGTATGTGTGTCCTTCTAGTTTTCGTTTGAAAAGTTAAACAAGTTTCATAATTGGCATGCATTCTATTTTACCAAAGCCAAAGGAATAACCACTTAATGGAAAGCAATCATTTCACATCCATCTTAAAGCACGTGACAATTTACATTTCAGTATTTCCTGTGTGTCTCTGACAGCTATCACCAAACTCCTAATTTCATTAAATAGATTTTAAAAACAGAGAGACACCATATTCTGTGTCGGATTGGCCTTCGTCAGCAGGAAACAAAGGAGAGAGTTCTGAGTCTTTAGAGAAGCCCCTCACTTATTTCTTACTGCCTGGTGATCTACTTCTGCAGCTGCTTTCCTTTAGGCTTGAAAAATGAAAATCTTAGCCCTAGAGGGGTGATGATTTTAGCAATGAATCATTTTTATTCCCTAAGGTAAATGAGTTTTCTAGAGCCTTCCTCTGCTTAGAGGTTTTGATAGGAGATGAGAGGGAATCCTGGACCCTGGGAGCGAGTGTTCCTTGGAGTGATGGGCTGTACAGGTAAGGGGGAGAGAGATAAAGAGGGGTAGGGTTGACGCAAAATACATGGGTGCTTCTGGGGACAAGGCAGAGCTCAGTGTTTCATTAGAGAAAAGATGAAAACCTCTCCTGCCTCTTGGGGATTTGGCTCCATAGGTACCAAGACCTGTAGAAGTCCAGAGGACTCCCCGCTCCCCAATTTCTGCCTGTGTCCTTCTGCCTGTACACGCCCCCGTCTACCTGTGCTGTTTCGGCTCCACAGTTGTTAATATCTGCACAAAGCCCAGGCTCTTCTTGGTGCGCACAGGACACTTCCTCATCCCCCAAACATTAGTAAGCATAATAACTTTTACTGAAAACTTCAGAGAATTCATGGAAAGGAATAACAGTGGGATTCATGTGACTCTTTTGACCACGTCTGGTGCCCACGTGATTTTTTTCTTTATTCCTGTCTGCCTTTCTGGGATCAAAAGAAATTCTTCTCTTGTTTCCTGTAGAATAGTTCTGTGTGAAGTTCCCGAGTTCTAATAACCCCAAGCACTTTTCAAGAGGCCGAATAATGTTCTCCATCGGACTAAAGCAGTGTAGGAGAAAGAACATACGTGTTGGAATCAGGCAGGCTTGATTTGAAATTCTAGCCCTTCTGCTTCCTGACTGTGCAACCTTGGGACAGTCACGAAACCTCTCCAGACTCAGCTTCCTCGGCTGTGAGATGGTGGCCATGACACCCACCTGAAAGCATTGCTGTGAGCATGCAATGGTGCTTCCCAGGCAGAAAGCCCAGAGCCTGGACACTTGTGGAGCTGGAGGATAGGGTACACGTAGCTCTGTAAGAGTTGGGGTTTAAAAGGGGAGCAGAGGCTACGTTATGGAACCTTCTAAATGTCAACCCAGTTTTTGACTTTATTTTGTAATCCAGTTAGGAGCCATTAGAGGTATATTAATAGGGTTGGGCCTTAGAAAGATAATTCTGGGAGCATGGAGGAAGATGGGGGTGGTCCAGGCAGGCCCAGGAAGTGCTGATGAGCTCTGGTGCTAGGAAAACTGCACCACCACGTCTGAGGTGGTGTCAATGGAATTTGATAATTTATTAGATTCTAGCTGGGAGTCAGCTTCCATTCATCCCTTTCCCTCTGTGTTTAGTTTTGTGATTTGATGCTACTCACTGATTATGCATATTATGATTTTTTCTAATCATTTATTTTAATTTTTCTAATGGTGACCAAGAGAACGCCTTTGCAAAGTTCTGGTTCCCAAGAATGAGGTCTACTTCTTTTACCAAGGTCCCCTAGAGAACTTGCACCCAGCACACTGGGGGTCTTTAATACATATTAAATGAGCTGTTATCTTTGTACTTGTTTGCTGTGGACAGTTGAATTGAGGGGTATGAATGGTAGGGCTCTTCGATGGACAATTTGGAAGGAAAAGAATCTCTCTCCCGGGCAAAATGGCAAACATTTCTCTACACATGGTAGTTATCTGTCATTACGGGTATCATCCAGAGTACATCTCTCAGTAGAATTCTGTTGCTGCAATGTCAGACCAGATCATCAGCTGCTGGCGTTAGAGATGGTGCTTTAGGCTTTTCTGTTGCCTACTCTGTGGGGTCGGATGCTTGCAGTGGGGCTATTTGCAGGGAAGGGGATTGGAGAATGCCACGAGAAACTTTGTATACGCAGACAAAGCACAAAGCTGCTGGTAATGAGAGTTTCCTGTTTCGACAAAGGCACAAGGGCTTCGGAATTTCCCCACACCTCAGGTGTGAGAGCTAAAGTTACCTCTAGGCTGTTTCAACTAAATTGCATGATTGGTACTTCTTTGATAAACCCAAGTCTCTAAAGGCTTGGCAACCAGTAAGGCTGATCTCCCATAATGTTGAGCAGTTCTCAAACAACTTCCCTGGCAGTTTAGACATGCACTGGGCTTTCCCCATCTCCGCCCCAGTCCTATTAGTAACGCCTCCTGCCTTGTTCTACTCTTGAGTTTTTTTACCGTGTGGGTAGACGTAGCATGAAATTCCCAATTTGTTTACGTCTGACGTGTCCCGTGTCTATCAGGCTCATCTCTCCATATATTATGAAACACTGAGATGGACCTTTGAAATGGAAGCCAAATCTTACTAAAGACGTAATCATAGGTCTTCAAGTTATATAATTGCTTGTGATCTCCCTCTCTTGGTCCCTCTTAAGCAAATTAAGTTTGGTATCTAAATTTCTGTAAAGTAATTGAGCTGGAAGAGGCTGCATCCAGTAAAAGCCTATTCAAATGGTACAGAAAAGTGTGTGTGTGTGTGTGTGTGTGTGTGTGTGTGTGTGTAGGGAGAATGGATTCTTGTTATGTATTCTGCATGTTCATTTAATCTTTTTAGATGCATGTCCTTATTACTATTGTACGTTGAAAATCATGTTGTCTTCCCTGGGTGGGCCCTGGAAAAGTGAGGCTTGCAAACCAGACTTGCTTGGCAGAATGATGAGCCTTGTTTCGTGGCCTGAATCACTTAAGTGCTACCTGTGAGTTAGGTGTGGGCGTCTGTGTCTGGATTTCTCTTGCTGTAGGATCCAGGAGCCTTCAAATCTCATTCCCAGAGGTCCATGAGACCCATCTCTCAATGAGACGAGAAACTTTTCCTGAGTTAGATAACGTTCGAGTCTGCCCAAGGGCTTGAGTCGAAGGGAATGAGAAAACGCAGGAGACTGTGCTTATTGAACAAAGCTGCCCATCTGGAGTTCATCCAACCAAGGCTGAAATAAAATGGGTAAAAGAAACTGAAATGAGAGACTTTGCTTAGTTTTATTTCATTTTTTGCCTGCTGTAGCCAGAACTTTCCATTTGCTGGGTAATATGCACATTACCCCCTGTTATCCCTGTCTATGCTTCATAGCTCTTGAAAAATCAAACTGCCCTTTATGTTGACTGTTTTTCATCAAATACAAATGCTTACAAATACACTAAGGCATAAGGTCAGAAATCAATTCCATCTTCCTAAAATTACTTGCATGCGGGAGATGGCTGATCCAGGGAGCCTAGTTCAATATCTCATATTTTACTCTTAGAGATTACTTGTTTAGTTTCCTAATATCTGGAGCACGCTATGGGACATTTTCTCTTAAAGCAAAAATTCAAAAGTGCTTGGTGAAAGGAGATCAGCGTTTAAAATCCAGGACCGGGCAGCACTGGAAAAGCAGCTGGGCCGAGGATACTGCTTGGTGGTTCCTCTGGACACTTGAGCATCTGAAGGTTGTGTTTTATCATGAGGGTCTGGGAGTCCTTCCCTGCCAGTGTTATTAGTGCCCTGCATTACTGGTCTTCTTTCTTTTCAAAGTAGGTAGATGTTTCTCTTCATGAATAAACTTAAATATTTGTCATAAAGATTGTTTTGTCCCATCAATAGGTGTATCTCCACCCATTATGAACTGCGACGCGAGTGCTTTGATCCTGATGATAATGTAATATATCAAAGCCCTTCAGTTACACATTATTTTGAAAGGAAATGAAAGATTTCAAGGTCATTTCTCTCAAAGCACCCCTCTCACCTGAATCCTGTTAGTTTTCTTGAGTGGGACAAAAAGGAGTAGCGTCATATTCATTAAAACTTAGATGTATTCCTCCATCTTTCCAACTGTCTGTCCGTCAGTCCATCCATCCTTCTCATGCTCACCAAACACTGTTCTGTGCCAGGCACTGTGGCAGGAGCTGGGACAAGTGCTGAACGAGGCAGACAGTGTTCTCAGTCTCATACAGCTCCCAGTCTATTGGGAGAAACGGAAAATAAAAAGGTGAAGAAAATACTAATAAATCAAATAATTAAAAACATAGAAAAGTGATTCAGATAGCAGTAACTGTCAGGAAAGAAATGAAACAGATAGCAGAGGAACAGAGATGGAGCAGAAAGATGATCAGGGAACGTTTTCCTGGGGAGTCAGCATTTGAGCCGAGAGCTGACTCATTAGAAAGACTAGTCCACGCCAAGACCTGGGGGAGAGCATCTGACAAAGAGGGAAAAGCAAGTGCAAAGGCCCTGACGTGGAGATGAATGTGATAGATTGGAAGAACAGAAAGGAGGCGAGCAGGGAGGAGTAGATGATGGAAGGAGAGGCAGTATGGAGTTGTGTTTAAATAGCGTGGACTTGAGAGCTGTCTCTGCCTAGACTGGAATCCCACTCACCCCACTTATTAGCTGTGCGACCTTGGGTAAATTTCTTAACCTCTTCTTTGGTGCCTAGTAATTCCAGTAATTCCATAGACACAAATCTTACAATGGCTTGGTTAAAAAAAAATTGCTAACCTAGGTCAGCACCCTTCCTTTGGAGAAGAAACTGAGCATTGTTTGCAGGTTTCATTTAAATTATTTATTAAGTACAGTATACAGGACTGTGTCCTTGTGACGAGACATCCGTAGAATGCTGCCAAAGCTAAATTCTGCTCTGTTTTCACCATCAGTCCTAGGCAGTATCCTTGAAGGTCAATATCTGGCTCTGATTGACAGTTATCTATACATATATATGCTTAAGTCATATACATTAAAATACATAGTTTTGTTTTTAAAGATGATATTAAAAACACCTTTTTAAAAAATTGTGACAAAATACACGTAACATAAAATTTACCATCTTCGCCATTTTTAAGCACACAGTTCAGTGGCATTAAGCACATTCCCACTGTTGGGCTAGAACATCTTGTTCTTATTTGTTGTTGATTTCACTTCAGCATTATGTAGCTTTTCCTCATTCTTCTTGATCTCCGCTCAGCATTTCACGATGTATTAAATATGTAGTTCTTTGAATCCTTTCCATATCAGCAGACGTTAGCTTTCTTTCAAGTTTTTGCAGTTGCAGGGAAAGTGAGTCTTTCAATTATCTTCCCCCTTTCCTGCTAAATAATAAAACACAATCCAGGGGCACATTGGGTATAAGTGTAACTTTTCAATATTTCCTTGTTGGTTATAAAGCAGAATGACCCCTTCCTGTTTGGCAGGAAGACGTCTTGAAGTCAGAAAACAAGTGATGGGCAATTGCTCTGTCATAATTGTCCGAGGTTCCAAGCTGGTCCAAATGGAGCTTTAGCTAACGAATTATGGAGGTGAGATATGTTTTAAATAAAGCCCCACCAGAGAGAATTGCAATCTGCTTTGTCTCCTATTTGTTTTCCTTACTTATGATTTGAGGGGTGCTCGGATGGAGCCTGGTAAATAATGGCAATGTCATTTGTCATCAGATACCTGTCCAGCTCACCACAGTCGGAAGTCACAAGGGTCCCGCCACACACGTGGTGGTGCTGGCAGCCCCACGCTGAGCTGAGCAACCCTTTAGTGGCTGAGAGAGTATGAGAGGGTTCGGCTTTCCAGGAGGTGCCGGCTGCTGAGTCCCAGGGCTGGAAGCCCCCAGCACCCCCATGGGTTGGTAATTGTTTTCCAGAGCTTCTCTATTGGCAGGTCTTTGGAGTAGAGTGTCCTGTGTGCTGCTGTCAAGGATCAGCTGTGGGGCTGTATTTGTATAGCTAGGACTGTTTCAAAGGAAGTGCCGAAAACAGGTGAATTAAACTGGGAAGGGTTTTATTTTGCCACCGTGCTGTACATTACATCTCTAGGACTTCTTTATCTTAGAACTGGAAGTTTGTACCTTTTGATAACCTTTACCCATTTTTCCCACCCCACCATCGCCACCTCTGGAACCTAGCAAACTGTCCTCTGTATCTATGAGTTCTGTGCGTATGTGTGTTGAGGTTCCACATACAGGTGAGATCATGCACTGTTTGTCTTCTTCTGTCTGATTTACTTCACTGAGCATAATGCCCTCAGGGTTCATCCATGTTGTTGTAAACGGCAGGATTTCCTTCTTTTTTATGGCTGAATAATATTCCAGTGTGTGTGTGTATGTATGACATCTTTTTTAGTCATTTACTCGTTGATGATTGCTTACGTTGCTTCCATGCCTTGACTATTGTAAATAAAGTTGCAATGAATGGGCGGTGCAGATATCTTTTCAGGATATTGATTCCATTTCCTTTGGATACATATCCAAAAGTGAAATTGCTGGATCGTATGGTAATTTTATTTTTTATTTTTTGAAGAGCCTCCATACTGTGTTCCATAGGGGCTACACCAAAAAAAAACCAAAACAGTAAGGGTTTGAAAAGATGCTTTCATTCACATTCTGCATAAGATTTAGAGATGTCGATTGTCCACATCAAGTATTAAATCATTATCGTTGTTACTACCTCTATTTCTACTTCCTGAAGTGTAGCTGTGGGGAGAAGAGAGATTATTCAATGGGCTGCAAGCCTTAGTCAGAATAATCCCTCAATAGCACTGGTCTTGTCTTCACCCTGGCCTGTTTGCTTGCAAGTAATTCTCTCTGCCACCATTTTCTAATGAGTAGGACTCATGGACCAGATTTTCATAAATTAGACCCTCTTTCCTACTGCCTCAGATCAGTAATTGTCTTAATATCGACTTGGCTTGAAGTAGTAGAGTTTAGTCTTGAAAGGTTTATTTTTTTTGGAAAATGACATGAATTTTTCTGCCTGACACTAAGGTTTGGCAAGTATATTAAAGAATGGGACTGTCTGGGCACCTTAGAGAGTCGAGGGAGTCATGGCATGTATGTGGCTAGGTTCAACTGCTTCCTACATCCTATGAAAGGCTGGATTTTTCTATGATCTTCTCAAAGAAAAAAGAACAACAGCAACAAGAAGACCAATGACGACAACAAAAAGAAAAAGCAGCCCCAAGTGCCCCTACCCAAAGGAACAATCCAAAATAGACCTTCTCAAGAAGACAAGAATACGGAATCTGGCTGATGTGGCTTCTTTTTTTTTTTTAATACTCAATTTATTATTGATGAATTTTTTAAAAAATTATTTATTTATTTATTTATTTATGGCTGTGTTGGGTCTTCGTTTCTGTGCGAGGGCTTTCTCTAGTTGCGGCGAGTGGGGGCCACTCTTCATCGTGGTGCGCGGGCCTCTCACTATCGCGGCCTCTCTTGTTGCGGAGCACAGGCTCCAGACGCGCAGGCTCAGTAGTTGTGGCTCACGGACCTAGTTGCTCCGCGGCATGTGGGATCCTCCCAGACCAGGGCTAAAACCCATGTCCCCTGCATTAGCAGGCAGATTCTCAACCACTGCGCCACCAGGGAAGACCGATGTGGCTCTTTTGATATTTTGGGTGGAGTGTGCACAGTTTCGCGTATTAGAAATTCCAAGTCGCCCAAAGTGAGGGGGAACAGAAGGATCGAGAGCTCACGTGATTCCTGTCCCCTTTGTCACCTACACGCCATTAACGTCCTCACTGATCACTTGCACTCTCTGTTGGGGACATGCACTATGCACTTTGTAACTGACCGGTTCCATAGTGCCTGAAGGAGGGGGTTACAGATCCCGGGCCCCCAGACTCCCTTTCACTCAGGGATGTTAAATCATCAGTTGCCATGGCAACTGGGTCAAAGTCTGCAACACCCGTGGTGCGACAACCTGGCAGAGTCTTTGTCCAGGTCCGGTGAGGAGACTTGTCCTGGTGGTGTTGCCATTAAGAAAGTGGCCTCGGAGCTCAGGTTCAGTCTGGTTAATGGGTTTGCTCCTGATGAGACTTGGCATTTATTTAGCATTTACTACGCGCCAGGCCTTGTGATGTGTTCCTTCCATGCTTTAGGTCAATTAATCTTTATAGCAACCCCAGGAGGTGGGTGGTATTATTATCCCATTTTAGAGCCAAGGAAACTGAGGCTTAGAGGGCTTAACTTACCCAAGGTCACATAACAGCTGTTACTCTTATAATCGGGGCTGAGCTAACCTATGGCTCATGGGCCTAATCCGACCCCCACCTGGCTTTGGATGGCTCACATCCAAGAATAGTTTTTACGTTTTTGAAATGGTTTGAAAAAAATCAAAAGGAGGGTGATATTGAGTGACAGGTGACAGTTCTATGAAATTCAAATCCTGGTGCCCATAAGAAAACTTTTACAGTGACAAAGCCTCCTTCCTTTCTTTACGTACTGTGGAGGGCAACTTTTGCTAGATAGCAGCAGGGCTGAGTAGCTGAGGCAGAAGTCGGGGGGCCTGCAAAGCCCAAGATATTTACTATGTGGCCATTTGCAGAAAAAGCCTGCCCACCCTGCTCTTAATCGGTGCACATTCACCTATCTGTTGAGCATCACTAACAATAATAGTCACGCTCCTGTTACACTTGCTGTGTCCTGGACACTGCTCTAGCCGCTCAAAAACAGCCTTTTGTATCTGATGTCATCATCACCCCGTGTTCACCCATGAGGAAACTGAGGCATCAAGATGCACGTTCTAGGGACTTTGCACCTGAACACAGATCCGTGCACAGGTGCCCTCATCGCCTGCATTTGACAGAGGAGGGGAATGTGAGACAGAGAGGACAAGTGACTTTCCCTGGGTTGCGCAGGAAGCTGGAGACGGATGTACCCCCGCCGTCACGCTCCTCTGCGCCGCTCTCAAGAGCACGCCAGGGCTGCCGAGTTTTTACTGAGCTGCCCTCGACACGCGTACCCCAGGTGAGGTTGTGCCCTCGGTGCCCTGGATGGCCTGGGCACACCGTCTTTCATCCTTTGAGAGCCGGCTCCCCCCCACCCCCGCCTTGGTGCTCCCCACGCCCATCCATCCATCCCCGCTAAACCGAGCCTCAGTAATGATCTCATTTACATCTGGGAGGGAAGGGAAGATTTAGTTCAAAACCGCGTGGGCAAAGGCGTCTTCCAGCCATGCGGCTTTTCAGCCGCGTGCTAAAGCCGGTCTCGGTAATTCCTTCTTTCCCTTCTCTCCCTGGGAACCAGAGGATTCAAATCCCAGCAGGCTGGCAGCAGGCCCTTCTCCTTTCAAGTCGGATAAGTGGAGGCTCACGCGGCATCTGCGGGAGTAGTTTTGATGGTCTCACAAGGTGAGAGCAGCCTTTTCCTTTGAAGACAGTGCTTTTTAGGCCTTATCGCTGAGTCTCTGTTAGAATAAATGTATGTGGTATTTCTTGAAAGCTCTCATGCTCACACTATGGATGCTTATGTAGGATGTCTGTTTTGGAGGTGTGAGAAGAGAAGGGTATTCTTTATAGCCTTAGAAGAGCTTCCCTTCCAGACCTCTCTCCATTTCATGCTCAACCACCCTCCCCTCCCCCACTGTCTCTCTCTCTCCCTCTCTCTGTCTCTCACACACACACACACACACACACACACACACACACACACAGCTTGCACCCATTGCAAGCAAATGCTCATTAAGCACCCCACAGCAAAGCAACTTCATTTAGTTTTTTTGTGACTTGTGTTCATTCCTAGAAATATTCATCCCCTGTAAAAAATTGGACAAAACAGAGTTACACAGGCATCTGTGAATCGACTGTGAGAAAGCTCTGTTCTATGTTTGTAAGTGTGGGCAGTATACTGGGAGGAGAGACGCTTGCATTTAAAACAGAAGACAAAATATTTAAAAATCCCTTCTAAGGCAAGGCAACGTGTGAAGCCCTACGGTGTATATTGCTTGACATTGACTCCTAGTGTGTGGGGAAGCCTAATTCCTATACGTGGCTGGGGATAGTTTTAGGATGCTCCCTGATGCAGGTAAGATTGGAAGTCAGCTTGGAAATGAGAATAAGATTTACAGAAGAACACTGGGGCTGGTTTAGCAACAGGAAATAGGCAACATCATTCAAGAAGTAAAAAGAAAAGAAACACGCTTGAATTCCTTAGCGTAGCCAGGTAAAGCACAGGTCAAGGATTGGCGAACTACAGCCCAGGGGCCAAATCTGGCCCTCTGCTGGTTTTTGTAAATACAGTTTTATTGGGGCACAGCCGTCCCCGTCTGCTTTTGTATTATTTCTGGTTGCTTTTGCCATGCAATGGCAGAGTTGAGTAGGTACAACAGGGACTGAATGACCGTGCAAAGCCTAAAATATTTACTATGGACCCTTTTATAGAAAACATTAGGAAGATGCACTAGACGTTGGTAAGAAAGCTGCACTAGGGAAATAGAATGGAACAAAAGGTCTCAGGAAAAAGGGAAAAAGAGGAAAGTTTAGAAGAGTAAGAAAAATAGACGCAGAAGGCAAGAATTTACTAGGTTTTGTTTGTATGCATGTGAACCCTTTCTTTCAACCAAATATGTCATAACTGTTATTCACGGTACTTGGCAGTGCCACTCCCTGTGGGACTGTGGAATCACAGTAGAATCACCGTTGGCCAAAGGAACCCTATGACAACAGGTTGGCCTGAAGAATTCAGTGTCATAGAAAATCTGAAAGGAAAAATTCACAACTCCTGAGAACTAAATGATGTGTGGATAAGAGCCATGTGAGGCCTGAAGGCAAAAGCATTACCATCCTGCTTTAGATGTTTCACGCTAAATTCCACAACCAGAGCCACTCACTAGGGTGAATTTAGCATTTCCCCAATTTCTAGAACATTCTCAGTGGTATCACATGCTTGGTCAGGGAAGTTGGGGAAGTGCTGTGTTAAATACAATTAAACTTGCTGCAGGACTTCTCAGAGACTTTAATGTGGCTCACGAAGCTCTGGGAGCAGAAGAAAAGGTATGGTGCTTCTCAGATTTATTTGACATGAGTTTCATCTGGCTTTTCAAGTAAAGCCCATTTTGGGATGCAGTGGTGTAGGCATTATTTTGAGATTAATATGTTCATATGCAGACAGAATCTTAAAGGTCATGTAGCCCCCTGCCTTCATAATAATGCTATGAATCTTCTTCCCAGGAACTTTTTAAAATCAAATTTAAGCCTGAGAGTCTGTACTACTGATTTTAATGTTGTTCTTGGAAATTTGTTTATGAAGTTTGGATTTAGAGATTTTGTAATTGCGATTTCTAATCCAATTCTAACCTCAAATTCTACTTTTCTCTTGACCCCTGAATTCTCTCCTTCCTGAGGGGGTAATGGCAAAAAAAAAAAGGGCGCTGAAAATGATAAAACTTTGTAATTGGACACTTAAAGGTCAGTCACCGGAAAAAATGAACCAGCATGTTGCCTCAATGGTCGTGGATGATGAGTTTTGGGTTTAAAAAAAAAATCCCGTATTTCAAATACAGCACAGAATCAGCCCTAATTGACTGAACTGTGGGCTTCCAAATGAATGTCTGGAAATTGGCAATCAGCACAAGTCCACATCTGCTGTGATAAACTCCTGACTTCACTGTGTCCTCGATCACACGAAGAAGCCTTACTCATTTTTCCAGTAATACTGTCCCCTCATGCAGATTCCGTGTCCTCTGTGACCTGCTTTGCAAACAAGGGAGGGCCACCCTAGGGGCTCGGGGAAGTGTGCAGGGTTTACTCAAAGCTCTAGGATAAACCCGGTGTATTTTCCTGGAGAGTCTTTTAAAATAACTTTTTACTGAAGTGTAATACACACACACACACACACACACACACACACACACAGAAAAGTACATACGTCCTGATGGTATAACTTAGATTTTCAACATAGGAACACACCCACACAACCAACACTCCCAGCGTATCAATTTTAATCATATTTTATATTAAATTATGTGAAGCTATATTATCAAGTAATATACCTGATTTTTTTTAAAATGAGATTTCAAATAACTTTCAGAGCTCTGCGTGGATCACTCCAGGCTCTGTCCTCGGAAGAGCTGGTGTCCAATTCTCTAAGGAAACAAATAGATGCCTCTTTGCTGTTTGGTGGAAAAGTTTAGTGGCTGTTTGGTGAAAAAGTTCCAGGAGAAATGACTAGGCAGGTATGAGAAGTAATCAGCATCACACTGAGTGCTTACCGTGGGTTAAGCATTGCACATGTATATTGTGAATGTTCACAACATACCTGGGGGTAAGTGTACAGCACACTTGAAGCAACTGAGGCTTCAAGGCACAGTATCAGTTTCAGAGCTAGGATCCCAGGTCCTTCAGAACCGAGCATCCATCCTCTTAGTCTCTCTGTTCAACTGCCTTCTGCGACATTTCCCTGCTTCCTTTTGTTTGGAGCCAAGCGATCTTACAAAGGAATGTTGTTATCATTTTTTTTTTTTTTTTTAATGAATTGAACATCCTGACTTCTTGTTGTAGCATTCTGAAAGCAGAAAATTCATTCTTAGGATAGAGATACACGCCAATGGTCTTGTAACATAGCCCCCTGTCAGTTTTACAGGAAAAGCAATCCAAGTTGAATTTGGAATGAATTACCTTCAAATGGCCATGCTCTGCAATGTACTACTGTAATCTGGGATATTGCAAGGAAGCTTAATGTGCTGGGTGATGACACGTATGACCATTATGTGGCTCTCCCTCATTGAATGCATTGGGTGCAACCCAAATCATAAATCTGCCAGCAGACAAAACATAAAATTTACATGCAAGATCAAATCTCTCCTGTCCTGATTTTTACACAAGGGTCACCAGTGGGTAGTAAATTAAGATTCAGAATAAAAGTTACCTGCAAGTGCTAAATCACTAGACCATGTCAGGATCATAGCAGTTTCTTTTGTGAATAATGTCACTGTTTGTTATCAGAGCCTGTGCTTATATAAAGCACGGGTCGTTGTTTGTATAAGGAAAGGTGCCCTTTGTCCCTTAGAGATTTTGGGTTTCTTTGGTCAAAGGTACTCACATTGTTTTCCTGAACAGCAGGATATCTGGTATCAAGATCTGGGTTTGAAAGCTAGATGTAGGAGAGGCAGACATGCTTGGATGGTCTTTTGTACTTATAAATCTCTGGCTACCAAGAAATTACACATATATTTCAATTTCATTAGCTTTCAAGAAATATTTATTGACCACCTGCTTCCAGTTCCTGTGTTAGGCACTGATGTATATAAATAGGAATAAGACAATTCCACTGAGAAATGATCCATCAGGGAACAGCACAAGAAAATACCACCCTAGGTATTTTAAGCAGGTAGAGGTTTAATGTTGGAAAGCAGATGCTTAGAAAATTGCGGGAAGCACTGAAGGAGTACTGTTAGCCCTGGCCTCCAGGGCTGATTCCATAAGCACCTCTGGTCATCAGGGAGGAGGTACAAAAACCACTGTCACCAGCGTTATTACCTCAACTGCCCCTTGACACGCAGAGACTGGAGAAAGCATGCTGAATGCTGCTGTACAAAAACCTTGTGTTTCTGAGCCCTTCCTTGGTAAGACGAAACATCCTGCAAAGGCAGGAAGATGGTCTCTGCTTCACTTCTGCCTTCCAAAGGTTTCAGGAGTGCAGTTAAGCTGCTGAGTCTACTTTATGTCCAGCTGCAAAGGAGTCTGGGAAGAGTCATTCCAAACACTCCCACTAGAAAGATGGCGTGGAGATCAGGAGAGTTAGTCTGTAATATTTCCCACTGGAAGCGGGGCAGGGACAGATGTAAACATGCATACTTTCAAAATTATATGTTAAGAATAGTCATTGTCTTCTGCATCAAGTGTTGCAGAAATAGAGGGGACCCATGCTTATCCAAGCCTGAGGGGTGTCTGAGAAGTTTCTGGGTGGGTAATGCATCTGCATTGAATCTCAGAGGGTGAGTAGGAGTAATCCAGGTGGAAGGGTAGAGAAGCAGCCATGGGGACAGCATGAGCAAAAGTAGAGGGCTGTGTGTGTGTGTGTGTGTGTGTGTGTACGCGCACATGCATGTCTGCCTGTGCACACACACATACAAACCATAGAAAAGTCAGGGTAGATAAACCATTCAGTGTGAAGTGGGTTTTACTAGGCGATAGTGTTGGAGAGAGATGCAAATTGGACTGAGTTAAAGAAGGCCTTGTTTCCCGTACCCAGGAACGTGGCTACTCTGCAAAAGGAGAGTGTGTTATGAACATTTATTGTTTTTATGTATTGTCATTTGTTTCCTGTACCTTTAAGAGTATCCCTTATTTCCTCTGGGGAACTTCTCCCCAGTGTCAGTCAACATGGCTAAAGTGAGGTTGACCCCACCCCCCGACTGCAGTGGAAGGCATGGGACCCAGGCCTGCCCAGTGAAGATATGGTATATTCCTTGCCCTGCAAATAGGAGATTTGAGTCGAGCCGATCGGTGACAGTATGCATCAGACCTTAGACTCTTACTGCATTTATTAGTAAATATAAGCGTATTTAAACCCTCCTGGGGTTGCTAAGTGGAGATGCCGAGGTTCCCTAGGGGGATGCCTGAGAATGACATCAATAGAGAGGAGAGCAAAGCCCAGAGATGGAGAAAGACCGGCTGCTAGTAATTTTCCTTGCATCCGTGAGCCATTGGCCATGCTGGTCACTAGCCTAACAGCATCCCCAGTTACCTGAGCCAATAAACTCTCCTCTTCTGTTCAAGCAGTGGTGATTTGGTTGTCACTTTCAGTGGAAGGAATCTTGAGGGTTATTTGGGACCATTGAAATGTTTTAAGACAAGTATCAATACGATCAGACAGAATTAATGGGTCTAAGACTGAAAGCAGGAAGATGATTCTGGAGGCTACTGTACTCATCCCACAGAAATACCGTGCAAGCTGGCTTCCACAGCGAGAAGTGGTGGAAGGGACAGATTTGGGAAATGGTTAGTACATAAAGTCAGCAGTGCTTATGACTGCTAATTTTCTCTGCGTTAATGGCCACATTCCACAGCCTGGCTTGCAGCTCAGACAGTCATGTGACTAAGTAGTAGCTGGTGGGAAGTATGCAGAAGTGATATTTACCCCCCCTCCCCCATCAAGTCTTTAAAATGAAGCTGCTTTTCCTCTACTTCTCCTTGTTCTCGTCTTCCTCCTCCTTGCCCTCTGACGGACTGAAATACAGACCTGGGGATTGTCGGCAAGCTCAGCCATGCAGATGAGACCAGCGCTCTAAGAATGGCAGGGCTTGCAGAACCCTGGATTCTGATGGCCCCGTGGAGCAAAACTGCCTACCTTCTTGTACGACTTACCACCTTCACCTTTTATGGAGAGAGAAAGGAAACAGTTATCTTGTTTAAGCCAGTGGTTCTTAGTCTATCAAGGGCGGCTGACCCATTATTGTAACTAATATTTATATTTAAATATAGAGCGTGAGGACAAGGAAAGAATCCAGAGGGAATGATTGCCAGGTAAATTTGTGTTTCAGAAAAATTGCTCTGGTGGAGAGTAGATTTGGAGGATGGTACCAGCTGAGGACATGGAGGCTAGTGCAGTGGTCCAAGGGGGAGAGAATGACATCTGGGACAAGGGTGTTAGTAGATGGGACAGAAGGAGATAAGTGGATGGACTAGATATATATTTAAGAGCTAGAAGCAACTGGCCATGATGAATGACTGACTTTGGGGGTGAGGGGGAAAGAAAGAATCAAATCGCCTTAGGCCATTGGGTTGAAGATGGTACCGTTTGTTGAGTTTGGATAGGTTTGCAGGAGAAGAAAAAGAAGTGAAGTTGAGGCACACTGAGTTTGAAGTGTGACACCCAAAAGGGGATGTCCAGTAGGTTTTAGCGGACAGGGGCCTAAAGCTGGGGTAAAGATCTGAAAGTTAGCAGCAGGTAAATGGTAATTGAATTCATGGGTGTTGATGGGATTGCCAGAGAAGGGGACAAGGTCTAGAACTGAATTTCAAGGGTGTGATATTTCCGAAAAAGAAGAGTCCTTGAAAGAGTGGTCAGAGAGGTGAGGGGAAGGAGGGAATAGGAAGATGTTTTGAGAGGAGGAAAAGGTTAGAAACAGCCTGCTGCTGAGAGGCTGGAAGAGGAAGGACTCTGGAAAGTGTCCACATGGGTTGATGACCTTGACAAGGGAAATTCCAGGGGAGAATTGGAGACAGAAACCAGCTGGGAGTGGTTTGAAGAGTGAGTGGGAGTGAGGTAGGGAAGACAGGGTGTGTAGACGACTTCTTCAAGAAGTTGGTTGTAAAGGGAAAGCCAGGGATTTGGTGGCAATTGGAAGATGACATTAGACTCAAGGTGAAACTGTACTTGGGATTTTTTTCCTCCCTGTTTCTAACTCACATCAGCCTGTGAATTAGTGGGTCTGCATATAAGATGTAACATTTTCTCAAAAAGAGTTGGAAAGACATTTTAATGTTTTAGGTAGATATAACAGGGCCACGTAAAGGTCTTTGCATCTGCCACCAGGTCCATAATGTACGTAACGGACTCACTTTGTACTTTCATTAAGCCAAGTGGTATTTATTGAGGACCTACTATGTGCTTAGCACCATGCTAAGTGCTGCGAGGGCTACGGAAGGCAAGTAAGATATGATTTCTGTTCTGCAACGATAAGAGTGGGTAACAGCCCCGCGTTTTGAAATGACAAAGTGCTCTTGAATATGTTTTCTTGATGTGAGTCTGATAGCCGCACACCTGAAGTGTGGAGTGCTGGGTACCCACAGGAGCAGAGCAGCAGTAAGTGATCCAGGTGTACCCAGCATTTTCCAAGAACATGGACCCAAGGATGGAGAGTGGGTGGGAAGCAGAGCCCTCCCTTCTCCCTGCCATGACTTGCCAGGCCTTTCCTAAGGGCATCCAGCCCATGCACAGGATGAGTGGTGTGCTGGCAGAGGGACACATCAGAGCAAAGAAGCTTGTCGTTCGGGACCCTAGAGGTGGGTCGAGGTGGCTTTGGGTGACAAAGAACCCAGGGGTTTGCATTTCATCGTCTTGTGCAAGTCAGCCTCCCTAAATCAACCTTTCATAGCTGGAAGGCTCTTTCAGGTTGCCCTGAAATAGTGATGCCCAGAGTGGAACAGAGTGATGCACTGTCTTTGTCAGGTGATATTAAGGTAGATTGGGGGGGGGGCAGTGGCATAGGGCATGGTTGGGGAGAAGTTAGTGTAAGGATAGAGTGTAAGGAACATAGAAACATTTGGCCGGGTCCCAGGAGGCCAGGGTCATCATGGAGAGCACAGCGTAAGTTCTATGTCTGATGAGGGCTCCCAGGACAATAATAATGATAAATAATCATAACCAAATAATAATAATAATAATGATAAATAATAAATGATAAATAATAATAATGATAAATAATCATAACCAAAGCCACTAATAGTTACTGAGAGATTATTACATTCTAGGTACTGTGCTAAGAGCTGTGTATCCATTACTCTTTTTGTTTCATTTCTCTTTAAGATTTCATTTTTTGAACAGATAAGAGTCACAATTCAGAAAAGCATACATGGCTATCCCTGTCTCCTGGACAACAATACTATTAATGATTTGGGGATATCCTTGCAGAGATATTTTATGCATAAGCAAATACCTAGGTTTATTCTTTACCCTTATCTTGTTTCTTTTTAAAAACACAAACAGAAGCATTCTGTACACCTGTTCCATACCCAGCATTTTCACTTAATAATGTAGTATAACTTGTGGTTCTTTCCAGGTCAGAAATAAAAGAACCCATTTATTTTTGTTTATTTTGGGGAAGACAGCATTATATCCCACTGTTTGGAATAATATAATTTGTTTAGTCCTCTACTAAAAGCCACTGAAACTGTTTCCATTTGTTTGCAAATACAAATATTTGCAAACCTTGCATATAAGTCATTTTCCATTGCAAATAAATCTGTAGGATAAATTCCTAGAAGTGTAATTGACACATCAAGGGGTATGTGCCTTGGTTATTTTGGTAGATAATGCCCAAGTGTCGCGCCTGGACATCTGTTTATATGGCCTGCAGCCCTATATCTATTCTGTACAGCACAATGGGTTATTCAACTTTTGTACTGTTGTTGATAAGCTAGGTAAAAACTGACATCTTAGTATAGTTACAGTAGACAGTTTTTTTATTGTGAATGAGCATCTTTTTGTGTGTTTCGTCATTTGCTATTTGGTTGTATGTATGGTTTTTTTTCTGTTTTGGGTTGTCTCTTTGACTTCAATTTCTAGACGGTCTTATTTATGAGAGAGGTTAACTTTTTGTCAGGGATGTGAGTTGTTGATATTTCCCCATTTGTTGCTCTTTTCACTTTACGTAAGTGGTTTTGCCATGCTGATTAAAAAGTTTTCCACATAATTTATCAATCTTCCATGTTTTATCAAAAGGATGTCTCCATTGTGATGTTATAAAAACATATTCCCATGGTTTTTTTCCAGGACTTCTGTGGCTTTATTTTCATATTACCATCTTTGATCCATTACTGTTTATTCTGGTATAAGATTTAGGTACATGTATCGCTTGGTGTATTTCTGATGGCTACCCTGTTATCCCAGCACCATTTGTTGAAAACCCATCTTTTCTCACTGATTTGAGATGCTTCATTTATTATACGCCATTATTTCATTTAATTCTCATGACAATCCTTTGAAGTTAGTGTTGGTCTCCATGGTACAGATGAGGAAGCTGAGGCTCAGCGAGGCGGCATTACTTGAGTCACACATCTAGAAGTGGAGTCGCCAGGGTCTGAGCCCAAGTAGCTGCTCTGCTGTATTGTTTGTCGAAACAGCAATTCTAGAAGTGTCTTGGTCAGGGGCTTGTGCCTCTGCTTGACCCCAGTGTCCTCATGTTACTGTGGCTCTGCATTTGTCTGTCCCTGTTCCTGCCGTCCCTACCGCTATGTACTGAAGTCCTCTTTGTGCAGCTTTTGGGCTCAAATGCTTTAAGGGGAATACTGATTGCGTCAGCCTCCAGCCCTTCGCTGGAGCACTCTTGTTGGGCAGGGCTCTTAGGCAAGACTGCATCCTGTGCCATGAGCAGCTGGCTGTGTGTAGATTCACTGCCCACTCCAGTGGTGGCCACAGCCCAGGTAGAGGAACCAAACCACGCAGTATCAGCCACCGCAGAAGAGGAGTGTCCTCCAGGCTCAGGCTTTCCAGAGTGAGGCGCTCTGCTCAGCTGACTGCGGGCATGAGCAATGTGTGGATGAAGTCTTGTATCCTCTGTACAGATCGAGACTCTTTGGGTTGTAGGTGACAGAAACCCAACTTGAACTAACTTATGCAAAAGGGAAGTTTCTCTTCGAATCAAGCCACAGAAAAAGCTGTGATCTTATTGGCCCAGGATGCCTGGATTCGGGAACATCAAAACCATCAAGTGTCTGTCTGTCTGTGTTCTCTCCCATTGTCCCTCCTTCTCTTTCTGTGACTCTGTAATTCCAGAAGAGGAGGTCCTGAGCTTACAACATTACAGTTCATGAATTTCAGGGAAAGATTCTAATTGGCTGGACTTGGGGCACAGATCTTCCCTGAAACAATCACTATGGCCAGGGAGGGGAGGCGTGGGATATATGACTGGCCCAGATAGCCAGGTGACCACCACCTGGGTGAGGGTAAGCGGGTAGGGTCATTGGAAGATCCAGTAAAATCTTGTGGTTGGAATGGAGAGGAACCGGAAGGGGGTGACTTTTTCCAGAGACCATCAGGCAGAGAAAGAGAACAGATTTGCTCCACTTTATTCTGCCCTTTGGTTCAGAGCCAAAGCAAAGTACTTTGCCTGGTGTTATATAAGTTTGGCACTAAATACTGTCTCCTTATCTCCTTCCTATTTCTGGAAAAGGGCTCATTCTACTTAACGGTTCCCATGAGTTTTACATCAGTAATTCTCTTCTTGGTCTGCGGCCACTGATCAGTTTGTCTCAGATAAATTTATTCACATGTTTGCAGATTGTTTCATCCAACAGATTTTTACTGAATTCTCTTTTGTGCTGGTGGGTCTGCTCTGTGACCATTAATGTGGAATTGGAGATTCAAGATTTTTATAAAAGCTCAGTATTGGAGGTATTAGGAGAAATAGAAATCCCCTGGAATTAGTTCAAGGAGAATGGTAGGAATCCATTAAGGTACATTGGAAACCAGAGCCTCAGGAAGCGACCAGAAGCGGGCCTGGAAAGCATTCAAGAGTTCTCCGGCACCTCTCCTGTCTGCTTCTGCCCTTGGACCTTTTTTCTCCTTAGGCTCAGCTGACTGACTCTCCCAATGGTCCCACCCCCATCCCTGGAGCTTCTGCATTATAGTTCTGAACACCTACAGAGACGAATTATATCAGTTTGCTAGGACTGCCATAATGAAGCACCATAAACTGGGTGGCTTAAACAACAGAAATTCATTATCTCACAGTCCTGGAGGCTGGAAGTCCTAAATCAAGATGTCCACAGGGTTGGTTCCTTCTGAGGGCTGTGAGGTCTCCTCCATTAGCTCTCAACGTTGACTTCTCTCATCCGCTTCTAAACTGCAAATGCTCTTCAGTGGTCATTCATTATTGGTGGGCGTTGTGGTGATGAATTAGCAGAGAGCTGTTAAGACTGTCCCGCTTAATCTGGTAACCGATATCAGGCTGGCCCTGCCCCAACTGGGATCCCGGTCACATTCTCTGAGCTTTGTTATGCCTGGAAAAATGTGCTTCATTTGGTGAAATAACTCTTTCGCTTTCTTATTTTCCCAAAGAAAGGAATGCACTTTGTTTCGTGTTATAAATGTTCATTTTTTTGTTTTGTTTTGTTTTGTTTTTTTTTAAGAGAAATGGATAACACAAAATACTCAAAGTATAAAGCGCTCCTAATCCCCCCTCCCTGAAATGAGCACTGTTAACAGTTTGGTGCACTTCCTTGCAGACTGTTGTCATTTATGAATAAATATGTACACATGCAAACGCATGCACCCGTGTGTTGATGTGTTCATGGGATTGTATCGTATATAAATTTGCCTTTTTTACTAAAATCTTATTGACGTCATTCCACGTTAATCTGCATAGATCTACATCACCTTTGTAAAATAGCTACATAGCACTTCAAATCTATTTACTCCTTCTGTTATTGGATATTTTAGGTGATTTTCACATTTTTGGTCTTGATTATCCTTATCCATGTGTCTTTATGAATTCCTGGAAGGAGAATTTCCAGGTCAAAGGGTGTGCTCTGCCTTAGATGGAAAAATAGAATAGGAATACTAGTAGCCTGGTAATCACACCCCTCTCCTCCACTCCTGAAACACACACAGGCATTTAGAGAAAATTTGCTTCTGAGTAGCATCTGGTAGATGAGAGGATGTGGTTTTCCTGGTAGTGTCCTCTCTTGGCTGGAGTTTGCATCAGGCTGCTTATATTATTGGGCACGATTTCCTTTGCTCTCATATGTCAGTTTACAGCCTCAAGCCCTGTACTCCTGGGGCAGCAGGCACAGACCCAGCGTTCAGGTCCCTACCCACCAGAGTAAGTGTTGATGAGTTTTCCCGTTCCATTTATGATCTAGTTGTAGATTTCTTCTCTTCCTGTGTCCGGGTTGAAACCTTGCTTGTGAGATGGCCTCATGCCTGCTGCGCCCACACTAGATGCCAAGCAGAGCAGGTGGTGGGCCTGCTGTGGCCCCAGAGGCTGGGGAGGGCGGGTTTTATGTTGACTGGTGTGGCCAGGTGGTTTTTTCCTTTAAGCCACCCATGAACCTACAAAACAGCAACAAAGGATAAATCAAGTGGCCCTTTGCTCTCCAGGAAAATGTCTTGCTGTCTCTGATTTTCGAGGCATCTGCATTACAAAGGAGGATTGATGTGTGGCATTTTATTTAAGCTGGTATTACTCATTATGTCACTGCAGTCTGTTTCCAAATCGCCTGCACATGACAGATGATAAAAATCAGGCCGTTGTGACATCTGGGTTGAGAGACAGTCCCCTGTAAGCCTTTGTCTCTGGGGGTGTTTATAGATCTCTCATTCTAGGCTTGTCTTTGGGTTTATGGAGCCTGCAGAGAAACTTTGCAGGGAGGGCAATGAAGGCTGTGTGTGTGTGTGTGTGTGTGTGTGTGAGATGCATACTCATATACACAAACAACCATCAGGCATACTGTTAGTGCATCATCAAGGGAGTGCCACCTGGGCACAGATGTACAACTTCTTAAAAACTTCACACAAAAATATATTTTTAAGAAGTGCCCCCTCACTCACTCGTCATACTCCCTGTAGTTCATCCTGAGTTGATTGTGATTACTGACAGGCTTTGCGTTATGACAACCATTCATCAGCCCATCACTGGCCCCAGTGACAGTGCAGCAGCAAATGATGGAGAAGGACCAAAGGAGAGGTGGGTCCACCAGGCTCTGAATGCAGTGGTTTGCAGGGGAGGAGGAAGTTCTAGCCTGTTTCTAAGAAAACCTGTGATATAGGATGTGAAGTAGGAGAAATAGATGAAGGGAATCCAGAGAGATGCTTAAAAATGCACATTGATGGTGCGTTTGGAGAGAGATGAGACAATGCTAATTTTATCATTTGTAAGATAAATTATACATACCCAGAGCTTACTATGCATCAGGCACCAGTGCTAAGTGCTTTATATTTTATGAAATACTGATAAAACCCTCTGTGGCAGTATTAGTCCCATTTTACAGATGAGGAAGCCGAGTCGGGGAGAAGTTACATCATGTGCTCAGGATCACACAGCTGTGATTTCATCCCGTTCCTCTCAGATCTCAGAGCCCTCTGTGTCCGCAGCCACAGCCCTGTATGGTCCCACAAGTTCATGTGCAAGTTTTGGTTTTGGGAGAATGCTTTTCCGAGACGATAAGTGAAATCGAGGTGGACATCATTTCATCAGCTATACATTTCCTTTCAACACTGGAAAGATGATTCTTTCCTTCTTTCCTAATTATTTATAATAATAATTTGAGTTGACTGAGCATGGACTGGGGGCCAGCTTTTGCACAAAGGCCTTGACATGTATCATTGCATTTAATCCTCTTACAACCTTGTGATAGATCCTATTATGATCCCTACAATTTCCAAAAATGTTGCCTGTTTACTTCTGTTTTGTTTTGATCCCCCCCTCTGCAATTAGAATCCAAGCTTCATGAGGGTAGGGACCATTTCTGCTGGTTTTAACCCTAGCAAAGATGGAGGATTCAGTAAATCATCACTGAATCCAAGAACAAATCCGTATTCTAGGGGCAATAAGTGAAGCCTGGAGAGATTGGGTAACTTACCCAAGCCTCAGGGCCAGCTAGTAAGTAGGGGGCCAGGGGCACTTTGATACTTCGTCTACTCCAGGTGAGAGTTAAGAACTTTACGTGCTGAGTCCAAGAGGATTAATGTGGATGGTTATAATTAGGGAGAATCAGAATTTTAGGAAAGTCTTTAGAAAGTAAAAATCTGACCCATTCCACCTTGGGTAGGCAGTACATATCAGCTATGAAGAACTTTTAGCCAGAGCCCCTGCCAGGGAGCAGGGCTACCCACCTGTGGGCACGCTGGCCTCATGAGGTCCATGGACCATCTGTGGTTGAGGTGTCAGGATCCCAGCCTAGCAGTTGGAATAAGCTGCACTTTAAAATCCTTTTGTGTCCAAATTGGGAAACATCAAGGTACCTATATGAAAACTGCACAAACGTTTTGCAAGAAGGGCCCTAGTTTCCCTGGCGCATGGTGCTCTTAAGTTGGTCTTCCTATAAAACCATTGACCATCGTGACCGTGGCTCTACAGGGAGGAACACTGTGCCCTAGGGACATCTTTCTCCAAAACCAGTAGGGGAGACCTCAAGGATGGCATTTTTAACAAAAAGCTTCTGGGTTACTGCAACACGGACCCCATTCCCAGTCTAAAGGCCCGAGCAGTTACCTTGCTTCTGGACAGGGGCTGTTGAGACTAGGCCAGGATGGGCCAAGAAGGCACTCATCTGGGCTTCGGATGAGAAACAGCCCATTTGCAAATAGGTACCAAGTTCTTTTGGCCTTGTTCGTTTTCGTCATTTTTTATCCAGATCTATTAAGCACTCATTGAGTTCTTTCATCTTAAGGTGTGGTGCTAAGTCAGGGTCTCTCAGCCTGGGCGCTCGCGGCATTTATGGCTGGATCATTCTGCACTGTGGAGGCTACCCTGAGCTGTAGAGAATGTTTAACAGCATCCTTGGTCTCTACTCACTGGAGGCCAATCACAGCCCCTTCTCATTTGTGACACTGAAAATGGCTCAAGCCATTGCTGAACATCCCTGGGGAGGCATAATCACCCCAGGTGAGAGCCACTGTGTTAAGTGATTTACATCCATTATGACACTAAATCCTCCACAACCCACCAGCTATTATTCCCCTTCTTGCAGAGTTGGAGTCTGAGGCACAGGGAAGGTAAATGTTGCACCCAGTGTTCGAGCCCTAGAGAGCAGGGATGTGTCCCCAGAGCTGAGGTTGGTTGGTTGATTTATCGAAGTATAGTTGATTTACAGTATTGTGTTAGTTACAGGTGTCCAGCATAGTGATTCAGTATTTTTGCAGATTATATTGCATTATAGGTTATTACAATATAATGGGTATAATTCCCTGTGCCATACAGTATATCCTTGTTGCTTGTCTCTTTTCTGTTTAGTAGTTTGTATCTCTTAATCCCATACCTCTGATTTGTTCCTCCCCATTCCATCTCCCCTTCGGTAACCACAAATTTGTTTTTTATATCTGTGAGTCTGTTGCTGTTTTGCTTATACATTCATTTGTATTATTTTTTGAAGTTTTTAGCTGCAGTGTTCTCAGTGGCCCTGAGAAGTACAGTGGGGTCTCCCTAGAAACCCAGGTTACCTACCTGAGCTGAACAATTTCTGTTGAAGAAAAGGCTTCCCATTTGTTCCTTCTTTTGTTCGGCACATATTTTTTGGAGCACCTGCGATGCGCCAGCACTGCTCTGGATGCTGGATGGGATACAGCAGTGAATGAAATCATACAAATTCTGCCTTTTGGGGTTTAGAATGTACAAAAATGCAGCATCTCTTTCCCTGAACCCTCAGGATATGTGAAGAGGTAGTGTAGCCTTGTCATCATACGGGTGCATCACACAGGTGATAGCTTGACGTCTTGCTTTTCTTCTTCTTATTATTACCATGTGATTGTTGTCATTTGACTAATAGTGACCTCAGTTGAAGAGCTTTACTCCAGGCAAGCTGTGAATTCCTGAGCACTGCAATTCACCTTTGAAAACCAAACTCTATACAGCTTTGGTAGAAATTGAAGTAAGACTCAGGATCAGAAAGCATCTGTATTTTTTTTTTTTTTTTAACATCTTTATTGGAGTATAATTGCTTTACAATGGTGTGTTAGTTTCTGCTTTATAACAAAGTGAATCAGTTATACATATACATATGTTCCCATATCTCTTCCCTCTTGCGTCTCCCTCCCTCCCACCCTCCCTATCCCACCCATCTAGGTGGTCACAAAGCACCGAGCTGATCTCCCTGTGCTATGCGGCTGCTTCCCACTAGCTATCTATTTTACGTTTGGTAGTGCATATATGTCCATGCCACTCTCTCACTTTGTCCCAGCTTACCCTTCCCCCTCCCCGTATCCTCAAGTCCATTCTCTAGTAGGTCTGTGTCTTTATTCCCGTCTTGTCCCTAGGTTCTTCATGACCTTTTTTTTTTTCCCCTTAGATTCCATATATATGTGTGAGCATACGGTATTTGTTTTTCTCTTTCTGACTTACTTCACTCTGTATGACAGACTCTAGGTCCATCCACCTCACTACAAATAACTCAATTTCGTTTCTTTTTATGGCTGAGTAATATTCCGTTGTATATATGTGCCACATCTTCTTTATCCATTCATCTGTCGATGGACACTTAGGTTGCTTCCATGTCCTGGCTATTGTAAATAGAGCAGCAATGAATATTTTGATACATGACTCTTTTTGAATTATGGTTTTCTCAGGATATATGCCCAGTAGTGGGATTGCTGGGGGGTATGGTAGTTCTATTTTTAGTTTTCTAAAGAACCTCCATACTGTTCTCCATAGTGGCTGTATCAATTTACATCCCCACCAACAGTGCAAGAGGGTTCCCTTTTCTCCACGCCCTCTCCAGCATTTATTGTTTCTAGATTTTTTGATGATGGCTATTCTGACCGGTGTGAGATGATATCTCATTGTAGTTTTGATTTGCATTTCTCTAATGATTAACGATGTTGAGCATTCTTTCATGTGTTTGTTGGCAATCTGTATAACTTCTTTGGAGAAATATCTATTTAGGTCTTCTGCCCATTTTTGGATTGGGTTGTTTGTTTTTTTGATATTGAGCTGCATGAGCTGCCTGTATAGTTTGGAGATTAATCCTTTGTCAGTTGCTTCATTTGCAAATATTTTCTCCCATTCTGAGGGTTGTCTTTTCGTCTTGTTTATGGTTTCCTTTGCTGTGCAAAAGCTTTTAAGTTTCATTAGGTCCCATTTGTTTATTTTTGTTTTTATTTCCCTTTCTCTAGGAGGTGGGTCAAAAAGGATCTTGCTGTGATTTATGTCATACAGTGTTCTGCCTATGTTTTCCTCTAAGAGTTTTACAGTGTCTGGCCTTACATTTAGGTCTTTAATCCACTTTGAGTTTATTTTTGTGTATGGTGTTAGGGAGTGTTCTAATTTCATACGTTTACATGTACCTGTCCAGTTTTCCCAGCACCACTTATTGAAGAGGCTGTCTTTTCTCCACTGTATATTCTTGCCTCCTTTATCAACGATAAGGTGACCATATGTGTGTGGGTTTATCTCTGGGCTTTCTATACTGTTCCATTGATCTATATTTCTGTTTTTGTGCCAGTACCATACTGTCTTGATTACTGTAGCTTTGTAGTATAGTCTGAAGTCAGGGAGCCTGATTCCTCCAGCTCCGTTTTTCTTTCTCAAGATTGCTTTGGCTATTCGGGGTCTTTTGTGTTTCCATACAAATTGTGAAATTTTTTGTTCTAGTTCTGTGAAAAATGCCAGTGGTAGTTTGATAGGGATTGCATTGAATCTGTAGATTGCTTTGGGTAGTAGAGTCATTTTCACAATGTTGCTTCTTCCAATCCAAGAACATGGTGTATCTCTCCATCTATTTGTATCATCTTTAATTTCTTTCATTAGTGTCTTATAATTTTCTGCATACAGCTGTTTTGTCTCCTTAGGTAGGTTTATTCCTAGATATTTTTCTTTTTGTTGCAATGGTAAATGGGAGTGTTTTCTTAATTTCACTTTCAGATTTTTCATCATTAGTGTATAGGAATGCTAGAGATTTCTGTGCATTAATTTTGTATCCTGCCGCTTTACCAAAATCATTGATTAGCTCTAGTAGTTTTCTGGTAGCATCTTTAGGATTCTCTATGTATAGTATCATGTCATCTGCAAACAGTGACAGCTTTACTTCTTCTTTTCTGATTTGGATTCCTTTTATTTCTTTTTCCTCCCTGATTGCTGTTGCTAAAACTTCCAAAACTATGTTGAATAATAGTGGTGAGAGTGGGCAGCCTTGTCTTGTTCCTGATGTTAGTGGAAATGGTTTCAGTTTTTCACCATTGAGGGCGATGTTGGTTGTGGGTTTGTCATATATGGCCTTTATTATGTTGAGGGAATTTCCCTCTATGTTTCCTTTCTGGAGGGTTTCTATCATAAATGGGTGTTGAATTTTGTCGAAAGCTTTCTCTGCATCTATTGAGATGATCATATGGTTTTTCTCCTTCAATTTGTTAATATGGTGTATCACATTCATTTGCGTGTATTGAAGAATCCTTGCATTCCTGGGATAATCCCCACTTGATCGTGGTGTATGACCCTTTTAATGTGCTGCTGGATTCTGTTTGCTAGCACTTTGTTGAGTATTTTTACATCTATGTTCATCAGTGATATTGGCCTGTAGTTTTCTTTTTTTGTGACATCTTTGCCTGGTTTTGGTATCAGGGTGATGGTGGCCTCATAGAATGGGTTTCAGACTGTTCCTCTCTCTGCTATATTTTGGAAGAGTTTGAGAAGGAGAGGTGTTAGCTCTTCTCTAAATGTTTGATAGAATTCACCTGTGAAGCCATCTGGTCCTGGGCTTTTGTTTGCTGGAAGACTTTTAATCACAGTCTCAATTTCAGGGCTTGTGATTGGTCTGTTTATATTTTCTATTTCTTCCTGGTTCAGTCTCAGAAGGCTTTGCTTTTCTAAGAATTTGTCCATTTTTTCCAGGTTGTCCATTTTATTGGCATAGAGTTGCTTCTAGTAATCTCTCATGATCCTTTGTATTTCTACAGTGTCAGTTGTTACTTCTCCTTTTTCATTTCTAATTCTACTGATTTGAGTCTTCTCCCTTTTTTTCTTGATGAGTCTGGCTAATGGTTTATCAATTTTGTTTATCTTCTCAAAGAAGCAGCTTTTAGTCTGTACTGATCTTTGCTATCGTTTCCTTCATTTCTTTTTCATTTATTTCTGATCTGATCTTTATGATTTCTTTCCTTCTGCTAACTTTGGGGTTTTTTGGTCTTCTTTCTCTAATTGCTTTAGGTGTAAGTTTAGGTTGTTTATTTGAGATGTTTCTTGTTTCTTGAGGTAGGATTGTATTGCTATAAACTTCCCTCTTAGAACTGGTTTTGCTGCATCCCATAGGTTTTGGGTCATCGTGTTTTCATTGTCATTTGTTTCTAGGTATTTTTTGATTTCCTCTTTGATTTCTTCAGTGATCTGTTGGTTATTAAGTAGTGTATTGTTTAGCCTCCATGTGTTTGTATTTTTTACAGACTTTTTCCTGTAACTGATATCTATTCTTATAGCGTTGTCGTCGGAAAAGATACTTGATCCGATTTCAGTTTTCTTAAATTTACCAAGGCTTGATTTGTGACCCAAGATATAATCTATCCTGGAGAATGTTCCATGAGCACTTGAGAAGAATATGTATTCTGTTGTTTTTGGATGGAATGTCCTATAAATATCAATTAAGTCCATCTTGTTTAATGTATCATTTAAAGCTTGTGTTTCCTTATTTATTTTCATTTTGGATGATCTGTCCATTGGTGAAAGTGGGGTGTTAAAGTCCCCTACTATGATGGTGTTACTGTCGATTCCCTCTTTTATGGCTGTTAGCATTTGCCTTATGTATTGAGGTGCTCCTATGTTGGGTGCATAAATATTTACAATTGTTATATCTTCTTCTTGGATCGATCCCTTCATCCTTATGTAGTGTCCTTCTTTGACTCTTGTAATAGTCTTTATTTTAAAGTCTATTTTGTCTGATATGAGAAATGCTATACCAGCTTTTTTTGATTTCCATTTGCATGGAATATCTTTTTCCATCCCCTCACTTTCAGTCTGTATGTGTCCCTAGGTCTGAAGTGGGTCTCTTGTAGACAGCATATATACAGGTCTTGTTTTTGTATCCATTCAGCCAGTCTGTGCCTTTTGGTTAGAGCATTTAATCCATTTTCATTTAAGGTAATTATCAATATGTATGTTCCTATTACCATTTTCTTAATTGTTTTGGGTTTGTTATTGTAGGTCTTTTCCTTCTCTTGTTTTTCCTGCCTAGAGAAGTTCCTTTAGCATTTGTTGTAAAGCTAGTATGGTGGTGCTGAATTCTCTTAACTTTTGCTTGTCCATAAAGGTTTTAATTTCTCCATCAAATCTGAATGAGATCCTTGCTGGGTAGAGTAATCTTGGTTGTAGGTTTTTCTCCTTCATCAGTTTAAATATGTCCTGCCACTCCCTTCTGCCTTGCAGAGTTTCTGCTGAAAGATCAGCTGTTAACCTTATGGGGATTCCCTTGTGTGTTATTTGTTGTTTTTCCCTTGCTGCTTTTAATATTTTTTCTTTGTATTTAATTTTTGGTAGTTTGATTAATATGTGTCTTGGCGTGTTTCTCCTTGGGTTTATCCTGTATGGGACTCTCTGTGCTTCCTGGACTTGATTAACTATTTCCTTTCCCATATTAGGGAAGTTTTCAACTATAATCTCTTCAAATATTTTCTCAGTCCCTTTCTTTTTCTCTTCTTCTTCTGGGACCCCTATAATTTGAATGTTGGTGCATTTAATGTTGTCCCAGAGGTCTCTGAGACTGTCCTCAATTCTTTTCATTCTTTTTTCTTTATTCTGCTCTGCAGTGGTTATTTCCACTATTTTATCTTCCAGGTCACTTATTTGTTCTTCTGCCTCAGTTATTCTGCTATTGATCCCTTCCAGGGAATTTTAAATTTCATTTATTGTGTTGTTCATCACTGTTTGTTTGCTCTTTAGTTCTTCTAGGTTCTTGTTAAACGTTTCTTGTATTTATTCTATTTCCAAGATTTTGGATCATCTTTACTATCATTATTCTGAATTCTTTTTCAGGTAGACTGCCTATTTCCTCTTCATTTGTTAGGTCTGGTGGGTTTTTGCCTTGCTCCTTAATCTGCTGTGTGTTTTTCTGTCTTCTCATTTTGGTCAACTTACTGTGTTTGGGGTCTCCTTTCCATAGGCTGCAGGTTCGTAGTTCCCGTTGTTTTTGGCGTCTGTCCCCAGTGGCTAAGGTTGGTTCAGTGGGTTGTGTAGGCTTCCTGGTGGAGGGGACTGGTACTTGTGTTCCGGTGGATGAGGCTGGATCTTGTCTTTCTGGTGGTCAGGTCCACGTCTGGTGGTGTGTTTTGGGGTGTCTGTTAACTTATTATGATTTTAGGCAGCCTCTCTGCTAATGGATGGGGTTGTGTTCCTGTCTTGCTAGTTGTTTGGCATAGGGTGTCCAGCAGTGTAGCTTGTTGGTCGTTGAGTGGAGCTGGGTCTTGGCATTGAGATGGATATCTCTGGGAGATTTTTGCTGTTTGATATTACGTGGAGCTGGGAGGTGTCTTGTGGACCAGTGTCCTGAACTTGGCTCTCCCACCTCAGAGGCACAGCACTGACGCCTGGCTGGAGCACCAAGAGCCTTTCATCCGCACGGCTCAGAATAAAAGGGAGAAAAAAAAGAAGAAAGAAAGAAAGAAGATAAAATAAAATACAATAGAGTTATTAAAATAAAAAATAAAAAATAATTATTATGAAAAAATTTTTAAAAAGTAATAAAAAACAAAAATGGACAGACAGAACCCTAGGACAAATGGTGAAAGCAAAGCTATACAGAAAAAATCACACACAGGAGCAAACACATACACACTCACAAAAAGAGAAAAAGGGAAAAAATATATATATCGTTGCTCCCAAAGTCCACCTCCTCAATTTGGGATGATTCGTTGTCTATTCAGGTATTCCACAGGTGCAGGTACATCAAGTTGATTGTGGAGATTTAATCCGCTGCTCCTGAGGCTGCTGGGAGAAATTTCCCTTTCTCTTCTTTGTTCGCACAGCTTCTGGGGTTCAGGTTTGGATTTGTCCCCGCCTCTGCATGTAGGTCGCCTAAGGGCATCTGTTCCCGCTCACACAGGACGGGGTTAAAGGAGCAGCTGCTTCGGGGGCTCTGGCTCACCCAGGCCGCGGGGAGGGAGCGGTACGGAGAAGGCGGGGGGAGCCTGCAGCGGCAGAGGCCGGCGTGACGTTGCACCAGCCTGAGGTGCGCTGTGCGTTCTCCCGGGGAAGTTGTCCCCGGATCACGGGACCCTGGCAGTGGCGGGCTGCACAGGCTCCCGGGAGGGGCGGTGTGGAGAGTGACCTGTGCTCGCACACAGGCTTCTTGGTGGCGGCAGCAGCAGCCTTAGCGTCTCATGTCCGTCTCTGGGGTCCGCGCTGATAGCCGCGGCTCGCGCCCGTTTCTGGAGCTCGTTTAGGCGGCGCTCTGAATCCCCTCTCCTCGTGCACCAGGAAACAAAGAGGCAAGAAAAAGTCTCTTGCCTGTTCGGCAGCTCCAGACCTTTTCCTGGACTCCCTCCTGGCTAGCTGTGGTGCGCTAACCCCTTCAGGCTGTGTTCACGCCGCCAACCCCAGTCCTCTCCCTGCGATCCGACCGAAGCCCGAGCCTCCGCTCCCAGCCCCGCCCGCCCCGGCGGCTGAGCAGACAAGCCTCTCGGGCTGGTGAGTGCTGGTCGGCACCGAGCCTCTGTGCGGGAATCTCTCCGCTTTGCCCTCCGCACCCCTGTGGCTGCGCTCTCCTCCGTGGCTCCGAAGCTCCCCCCTCCACCCCCCGCAGTCTCCACCCGCGAAGGGGCTTCCTAGTGTGTGGATATCTTTCCTCCTTCACAGCTCCCTCCCACTGGTGCAGGTGCCGTCCCTATTCTTTTGTCTCTGTTTTTTCTTTTTTCATTTGCCCTACCCAGGTACGTGGGGAGTTCCTTGCCTTTTGGGAGGTCTGAGGTCTTCTGCCAGCGTCCAGTAGGTGTTGTGTAGGAGTTGTTCCACATGTAGATGTATTTCTGATGTATTTGTGGGGAGGAAGGTGATCTCCACGTCTTACTCTTCAGCCATCTTGAAGCTCCTCCCCTCAGAAAGCGTATGTATTTTTAACGCAGTATTGCAACGTAGCTGCTCAACATTTTTGCAAGCCCAATCGGTTCAGTTTTTTCTGAGTTTCGCTCCCTTCTTGAGTAGACGATGAAGTTTTGATGGCCTTGCGAGTCATTTAATAATAAAGGTGTGGATCTAGCCCGTTCAATCCCCCTCCTAATGGTCTAGAGTTGAGGTTGTGATTTTTTTTTCCAAAAGGGGGAATTTTGTTTCATTTTAGGTTCAGTGTGAATCCTTACCGTAAGTTTCTAACACTGATGGAAGTCTTTTGATCAATGGTACCATAAACACAGGCAATTTTCTGCATCATGTTCGTAGGGTTTTGAAATTTACAAGGTTTCTCTTTAGTACAATTTTCTCTGCTGGCTAACAGGCAGTTTTATAGTCTATCCGTATTTATCATTAGGATAAAAAAAAATACCCTCACCTTAGATTCTTTATTCTCCCAGGAACATAAATAATCCCAAATAACCAGCAATATCTTAGCCACAATTTGATTTGGTAGCTCTGGGGGAAATAGCTCCTATTTTGCTAACTGTTAAACCCCTTTCTACCACCGACATTTGTTTTGAAAGGCCTGGGCAAATTCTAAAATGTGTGCTATGAACCTGATTAATGTATACAAAAATGTCAAAATGTGGTTTTGAAACAATCATTACATGATTGAAGTTCCTCAGAACACTTTTCACACTTTTATCTTTGACTACTTTCGGGGAGGGGAAGAGAAAAGTGGTCAGAGTGGCCAGAGTTTTGAGGTTCCATTTGTGACTGTCATAGCTCACAAATTTATAGAATTGTTGAAAATCAAGTTACATTTCTATTATATTGGTACAATCAGTCAAACACTTTGTCATCCTGTTAAGACCATAAGATCAAATCAGTTTTTCTCCCAAACGTGTAAATTAATCCATTTCAACAGTTCTTAATAGTTATTTTAAAAATAGATTTTTGGCGTCTGCTCTGTATACATCTAACCAACTGCTACCAACATGTTATAAAATATAACAAGATACATACGTGTGTAGCAGGAGATACATTAAATTTTAGGTGTATAAAAACTTATCTTTCCTTATTGGCCATTATTTATCAGCTCTTGTTCACAAGCCACTTTATCAAGACTATTTCAGGTAAACACTACTACAACAGGTAATAGGAAAATGACAGAAACTTAAACAAGATTGTTAACTTTTCTTTCACATAAAAAGAAAAAGTCTGGAGGTGGGAGATTGAGGGCCGACAGGACAGCACAACATTTGTGATGACTGCTCCTGGCCATTTATTCTCCTTCCTTAAAGCATGACCATTGACTCATCATCCAAGATAGTTGCTGGGGTACCAAGCATCACATCCAGGTTCCAGGCAGCAGGACAGAGGAAGGAGAGAAGTCTCTGCTCACATTCCTTTTTTTTTTTTTTTTTCTGCTCACATTCTTTTAAGGAGACTTTGTGGGAGTCTCATACAACATGTCTATTTACATCTTATGGGCCAAAACTTAATTACATGGTCACATCTGCTTGCAAGGGGCAGGGGCTGGGAAATGTAATTCTTTAGTTGGCTGGCAATATACACAGCTGAAAATCAGGATTCTTTTAGTGAGAACATTGGACCACAAGCCACCCCCTTATTCCCCTAGGGGAGAGAGACTTGCCAAGTAAAGGTAACTAGGACTTTTCCTGTTGAAAACAGCTGCTTTTAGGTTAATTCTGTCTCTCTTGAGTCAATATGGATTCTCTCCTTTTTTCTCCTTCTCTTCTCCCTGGGTGGCATCTGGTTAAGGAGGTTAGCAATCTCACAGCGGGACCGCTGGGTGGAAGGAGGTGCCTCTTGTTTGTGCTGACCCTCTGGGCCTGAATGGTTCCTGCTGTGTGTGGCCCAGGACACGAGGCTGGCAAATGCTGCACCGTGCCTGGTGTTGTTCTGTCTCTGGGGGTTGCACTGGGCCCCTGTGGCTGCTGACCACAGACCGTACCTTCTGTTCGTGAGGTCTCTCCTGGCCTCTCCTGATCTCTCAGAACCTGCACCGCTGTGCCCTGGAACACGCATGAACTTCCCACCTTAGCACAGGCAGGTAGAGGGGACCCACAGGTGGGACATCAGGCCCATATCTTTTACGTTAAGCGTCCTCTTCCTCTCTTAGGTGAGTGTCTCAGAGGGGTGAGGTTCCCCTACAGCTCTTCTAGGGGCAGGAGGTGCCAGCCCCCAAATTTCCACCATCTCCTTCTCTCAAGGTCCAACCCTGCTGGTGGACTAGAGAGAAAACTGAGGGCTCTGAGGTCTTATGTCTTTGTCCTGCTTTCCTTTTTTCTTATGTCCGTAGGTCTCCCTGCTCTGTGGACTTGTTTTGGGGTAAACTGCCTTTTCCTTTCCCAGTAAGCTTCATGGCTAAGCCTTATTGGTGAAAGAATTGCAGGGGGAAAAAAAAATTTATTGTAAGGAAAAATACTTTAGAAAATGTCCTTGGACACACGCAAAAGCTGCTTATTTTCTGGGTAAGTCAGAAACAGCACTGTAGTATCCTGTGTTCATGTGTATGTTTTCTTGGAGATGGCATAAAAATCAACTTTAATTCTGTCCTGGTCCAATTAGCAACAACACAAAATTAACAAGAATCCTAGTCAAAAGTTGTTTATAATAATATTAATATGTGGTAAGATTAGAATATGTACCATTTCAATGAATAGCGAGTGATCTGGATTTTTTAAAAAAGGTATTATCAGTATTTTTTTTTTTTGCTACTATTAGTGTTTTCGGTTCCTGGCATGTATTTGTTGAAAGAATGAATAAATGAATGAATAAATGAACGCCAGATCAAGACTGCTTAAGGGGGAAAAAAACTAACAAAAAGAATTCACAGTTCTGCAGCTCGGTCTTTGATTTTAACTTTAGATATTCTTTCCCCTTTGGCATTTTGATTGTCTTAATTCAAACCCAGATGCCCCTCGGCACATATTTTATCCTGCTCAGAGGCAATATGAAATTTACGCTGTCTGTCATGGGCAGTAATTGCTTTAGGGAGACTCATCAACACACGCCTCCCTCCAGCCCCCTGCTTGGGGCTGCATCTCCTGCTTCACATCAGCTTATCTCTGTCGAAATGCATGGCACCCACATTAAGAACATGTTTTATTCTGCATCCCTTACTCAGTGACACTGAAAAAGGACGATCGTTACCCAGCTGAGAGGGGAGCGCCACAGTTTCTAAAGCAATAAACATTTTCACTCTCTTTCTTCTTTCCTGTTGGTGGCTATTAATTGTAAACTTTTGTGATATCAGGAGCAGTAAAAAGGGCAATAAAATTGTTCCTGTGAATTGTGGGGCTTTGGGCCTGTGGCATTTATTTGTTTAGATATGTATTTATTACTGAAAATATTTTTTTTTCTTTAAAGATCTAATAAGTCTGCTTGAGAGACCGAGGTAGCCACTTTTTTTTATAAGGTGACCAAATATTAATCTAAAGATTAATGAAGTTCTGCCGGTTTCCTGGGGCTATACAAGGTACTATGGCTTTTGGTCATACTTATCTTTCTTTTTTTTTAAAATTCCTTTGAGAGATGAAAATGCCTTATGATTTCAGGCGGGCTTTATTAAACTGTAAGTGGAAGTTTGAGGCTTTGTAATTTATCTAAGAGAAATGGCCATCTCTGTAGTACTGGTATATCTGCTGGGTGTTTTATTTGTGGCCAATGTTTGCTTTGGAGGGAGAAAGCCGGTTTTTCACTCGCCTCTGTGGGCCATTGGAATGATACCTCTGGGTCAATTTGGATCCTTTGAGAAATTTAAATCGATTAAATCCCCTAAGCCCTAAATCACATTCTAAAGCAAAACCTAAAGAAATAGGAGTGTGGGTTTCTCAGCACCCCTATGGTACGTGGGAGGTTTTCTGCTTCACCCACTCTTGGAGAGAAAAGCCGCCCCCATTCCCTGGTCCCCATCAGTGGTCCCCTGCAAACTAAGCTAAATATTTATGTCCATTTTTTCTTGTGGCCAAATAGTACAGAAATATATATGTATGCAAAAGCAAATAATACAGAAATATAAAAAGTAGACAGTGCAAGTCTCTGGTTAAACCAGTTTTAGAAATACCTATTACTTGATGCATATCAAATGACATAGATTCTAAAAGACATGGAAAATTTAGACTGTATGGGGACCGTAGGATTTAGGAAATGGGGAAAAGTAGAGAAGATGTGGTCATTACGGAAATCAGTGATTCCCAGTTATACCCTGCTGCCCATCTCAAGGGGATGGGGGTGAGATTCCACCAATTTCTGGTGAGATGAGAAAATAAGAATAACATAAGAAAATAGGAATAATATAAGTTCTGTTCTTCCTATTTTTGTGGTGTTAAAGTATCACTAGTGCAATAATAATAGATGTTAGTTAATGTTATTTTCTTAAATCCTTTCTTGAAGTTGTAGATTGGGTTGTTAATTCAAAGTACATGGTCACTGCCCCTGCATAGAGGGGAAATATATATATATCCTCTCCCACTCTTGCCCCTGAGACATCAGTCTTGGCCGTCGGACTTGCTTTGGCTATTTCGCTGGTCAACTGTGTCATTTCCTATGAGAATCTTTAAGAGATGATGTATGTTTCTCCATTCTTTCTTTCTTTTTCTTTTCTATTATGGCTTATTACAGGATATTGAATATAGTTCCCTGTGCTATACAGAACCTTGTTGTTTATCCATTCTCTGTATAATAGCTTGCATCTGCTAATCCCAAACTCCCAATTCATCCCTCCCCCACCCCTCTCGCCCTTGGCAGCCACAAGTCTGTTCTCTGTTTGTGAGTTTGTTTCTGTTTTGTAGATAAGTTCATTTGTGTCATATTTTAGATTCCACATATAAGTGATATCATATGGTACAGTATTTGTCTTTCTCGTTCTGTCTTATTTCACTTAGTATGATAATCTCTAGGTCCATCCATGTAGCTGCAAATGGCATTATTTCATTCTTTTTTTATGGCTGAGTAGTATTCCAGTGTGTGTGTGTGTCTGTGTGTGTGTGTGTGTATACACACACATTTAGATTGGTTATTTAGGTTGTTTCCATGTCTTGGCTATTATAAATAGTGCTGCTATGAGCATAGGGGGTACATGTATCTTTTCAAATTATACAATAGTTTTGTCCAGATATATGCCCAGGAGTGGGATTGCTACATCATATGGCAACTCTATTTTTGTTTTTTAAGGAACCTCCATACTGTTCTCCAAAGGGGCTGCACCAATTTACATTCCCACCAACAGTGTAGGAGGGTTCCCTTTTCTCCACACCCTCTCCAGCATTTGTTATTTGTAGACTTCTTGATGATGGCCATTCTGACTGGTGTGAGGTGACACCTCACTGCAGTTTTGCATTGCATTTCTCTAATACTTTGCGACGTTGAGCATCTTTTCATGTGCCTGTTGGCCATCTGTATGTCTTCTTTCAGGAAATGTCTATTTAGGTCTTCTGCCCATTTTTGGATTGGGTTGCTTGTTTTTTTGTTATTGAGTTGTATGAGTAGTTTGTATTGTTTCTCTGTTTTTTCTTTTCCTTCTTCCGTAAGGTAGGATCTCTTCCATCTGCCTAGGCCTCAGAGTGAAAATGATGTGGAGCAGAGTGGCAGGCATTTCGTGTTGGGCGTGTTGCATGAGGAGGAAATGAAACTTTGTTGTTCAAGCCACTGAGCTTTGGGGCTGCTTGTTACTGCAGCCAACCAATACACTTGGCAAAATTAAATATGCCCAACCCTCCAGGGCCTCATCAGGTATTGAAAATTTTATGTCTATGAACTTTAAGCATCTGGGACTCCTTGCTGTACGTCAAAATAAAATGGTCGGTAGCAAATGTGACTATTACTCTAGGGTATGCTGTCTAATAAAGTAGCCATTAGCTACACGTGGCTCCTGAGCGCTTGAAATGTGGCTGGTCTGAATTAAGGTATGGTATAAGTTTGAAATACACACAGATGTCAAAGACAGCACAAAAAAATGTGAAATACCTCAGGAATTTTTATATTGATTACATGTTGAAATGATAATGTTCTGAATCTCTTGGGTTTAAGATCAAATATAGTAGTAGCAGTGATTTCACCTCTTCCTTTTTACTTTTTTATTTATTTTTTATTTTTTATTTGTACTTTTTTAATGTGACTACTAAAACGTTTTAAGTTATGTATGTGGATCACTTTAGATTTTTATCAGACACCCCTGCTCTAGGCTGTGGAGTCAAACAGACCTTGGTTTCTGTCTCAGCTCTGCCAGTGTCTTCCAGTGAGACCCTGTAGAAGTTACTTATGTCTTATACTCCTCACCTGTAAGCAGGGAGAAAATCTGTCTCCCAGGGATATTATGAGGACTAAGTAAGATAATGAACATTAAGTCGTGCAGCCCGTGGTAAATGGCCTTCTTCTCTCTCCTGCTTTTCTCAATAATGTATTTTTTAGGGGCTTACTTTTACACTGTAATTTGCTCTTTTTTATTTGTTTTTTGCCGGAGGTGAGAGTGGGGCAGTTAATATCATGACTTCCAGATGCTTCTAGAATTCAGAACCTTGGAGTCATGAGTGAGATGAACAGGTTGGGCCAAAGTTTTGCTCTGAATAACATGACTGAGGCCTTCTCATTCTGTTTGTATACTTTGTCTTCCCTGGAGGGTAGACAATTGTCTTGGATTACTGTTCACCCTGATTTCATTATTCGCCTCTTTAGAAAATGCAAATGGCCTGGGCATTCTCTAGTGGATTGTGTTGGGATGTTCATCTTGAAATCCTTCATCTTTATTGATTCTTTTGACACAACACATTTGGGGTGCATGAAAAGCAAATTCCCCGTGGACTACAAATTAATTTCCTTCATGAATCTACTCAAAGATGCCAGGTTAGTTTGTTTATCCTGATGGCTGAGCCATGAGACAGATTGAGTCATTTGAAAAATATCTGTCTTACTAGTTAAAAACATTTTAATATAGAGACTTCCTTCTATTTTAGTTTGGTATTCAAATTCATTTATATGTAGTTGTGTTATGAATATCTGGAACCTTTTTGAGAGATTTTTTTGCATATGTGAATAGCCATCTGTCAAGTTTTAAAGCATCATTAGTATCGTAAACCTATTGAAGCTTAATGCTGTGAGTTAGCAAATTATGAAGGTGCAAGCTTTATGCTCTACGACCCAAGTGTTAGACATCGCCCTTCTTTGTGACTCTCTTACTACCTTCCAAAAAAGGTTTCTTCTTATTTCCCTCAGAAAGGCCTGAGTTAAGGGAGTGGAGATTGGATCCAGCCTCTTGGGAAGCATGTAAAAGAACCCGGATTGGGGCACTGTGGTTGTCATTCCCAGTACCATCACCACTATCAACAGCCTATGTTGCTGGGCTCTGATATATACAAGGCATATAGTGAGCACTTCCCCAAGCCTCTGATCTCCCACGGTCCCTGTTAGCTCATCACATTGTTTGGGATACTCTTTTCTTCATAATGGGATGCTGGGTCTCCTTTATCCCCTTTATTATTTAACTTCAGGTTCAGCTACAAATCAAGGATGACCCAAAATAACTGATTTAAAGAAGATTAAAGTTACTATCCCTCCTTTGTAAACAAAGACCAGGGGTAGCCATCCAGGGCTGCTAGTGTGACCTCCCCGATTCCTTTTATCCTGCTGCCCTGCAATTCTCCACCTCGTAGTGCACAATGGCTGCTTGACCTGCTGCTATTGTGTCCACCTACCAGTCAGCAGAAAAGAAGAGAAAGAAGGGTCAGCCCATAGCCTTTTAAGTGAATATTCCAGAAGTTTCACATAACACTTCTGCTTACGTAAGATTGGCCAACACTTCATCGCTTGGCTGTAACAAGCTGCCAGGGAGACTGGGAGAGACTGCCTTGATTCTGAGCAGCTATGCCCCTGCTGAAAAGTACAGACCCTATTAATAAGGAAGAAGGGGAGAGAGGATATCAAGATTAAGAACCAGTAGTCTCCTCTAATCATCTTCATTTAGTAATCCTTAAAAAGAGAGTTTCGTAAACCTTATTTTACAATACCTGATTAGTCCTTTCTCCCAGCCAGATGAGGGAAGTGGTATTATCTTCATTTTTTAGATAAGAAACTGAAGTTCAGAAAGTGCCTCTGTACTAAGTCAAGGGCACAATAATAATGGCAATTATTATTGCTGTGAACGTTTAATGTGCATAACTGCCATTAATTTTGGTCCCTCCAAAATCCAATGAGTGGGCTCTTTTATACCCCAATTTTATTGTACATAGGAGGGGAAATGTTGGATAACTTGTCCAAGGTCACAGACTACTCTGTAGTAAAAGGAAGAACTTCAAACTTTTTGGACCCTTTTTCCTTTTCTACTGCTACCATAACAATTACCACAAATTTAGGGGCTTGACACTATATGCATTATGTTGTCACAGCTCTATAGGTCAGAGGTCCTGTGGGCTTGGCTGGTTTCTTGGTTCCAGGACCCACAAGTCTGAAATCCCTGGGTCCCATAATCTGGGAAAATCTCCCTATTTTAAGAGTAGCTGATTAGTAACCTTAATTCCATTTCCAAAATCCCTTTTGCCATGTAATGTAATATAGTCACAAATTCAGGGGACTAGGGTATGGAATCTTTGGCGGCACCATTATTCAGTCAGCCACAGACTGTGACCCATAAAGAGACATACCTTTTATGTTTCAACCCAGCACACGTATGTAACGGAGAGTTGAAATGAGTTTCACAGACGATACTTACCTATTCACTTCTTTTACTTATTAAGGAAGCCGAGCATAACCCAGCAAATTGATTTCATGATGTACAGCTTGAAAACCACTGCCTAAGCTTCTCCCGTTTCCACCGCTATTACCTCCGTGTGGTCACCGTCCTCTCTTGTCTGGATCGTTAGGAGTAGCAGCCTCCCAGGTGCTGTCTATTCTTCTCAGCTCTCTCCCTTCCGGAGAACCCACCAACCCCAGCACTTTTATCCTCCCTACATGTGTGCTGCTCTTGCCCAGATATCTGTATTCCCCATGGTTACCAAGCTAAGAAACCTGGTGGGCATTTCTAAGAGGGACCCCGAGTGAGCTGCTAGCTGGTTTTCATAACCAAGGCTTTGGAAAAGACTATAACTTCAAAAATTGCAAATGAGTTCAACTTTGATCTACTGGTAATGTCTAAGAGTGGAGCACCGTGAAAAGCACTGTGAAACCTCGCCAAGGACTGGCAGAGGGTACTTGAATCGATTAGGGATGTCTGCTGTGGACATAGGAGGGGAGAGAGATGGCTTAACAGCCAGGCGTTTGCCGTCTCTGTGGTTAGTGGATGTCTATCACACTGTCCTTACAATTAGCAAAACCAAACTAAACATCCCTCGAAAAGCAAAACCCAAATAAAAGGGAAGGAACTTTAAGCAGGACTAGATCTGAATTTTAAGAAGGAAAAGGTACCCTGTATTTGTATGGTGAACAAGATAAATAAGATACAGGGATTTGTAGGGGGCTGGAGAAAAAAATAATTTTTGTAATTTGGGCATGTAGAACTGGGAAGAATACAAATCACTCTCTTAGGCTGAAAGAATTCTTAGCTCATTAAAGCCTATCGCTGCCTTTACAACCATCCTTAGCTTCATAAATCTGCACTTCATCATTTTGTGAGGCCTTTGTATTTTTCTTGGTTGTTTTTCTGTTTCTTCAGACCAGAGGTCAGGAGCTTAAATGCCTGCAAGGAAGACGTTTGGAGCCAACCTCATGACCTGGTTGAAAGCCCTCCTCTGGAGTCAGGTCGTCTGGGTTCAAATCCCAGCTCTGCCACTTACACTGCGCTTGAATTTCAGCAAATTGCTTGACTTCTTGGGGCTTCAGTTTGTCTTTCTATGCTGTTAACAACTGGAGGTGCTGGGAAACTGGGTGACACTTGTCCGTTGATAATCTGTGGATCAAGCCTCCTGCTTCATAGGGTCCTTTGGTGGAAGACATAATGTGTGAGGGGCATGAGGCACGTAGTCGGTGACTGACAAATGGTAGTTATTATCATTGCTTAGCTAGAATTGGTGGCTCTTGTTTGTACCATTGCTTAGCCATGTTTTAATTATTTCTTTACATGTTTCTTCTCCCCAGAGAGGGTAGACCAAAGACTGATTTCATCCTCTGTCCCTCTTAGTATCCAACAGAGTAGGCTGAATTTTCAGTCATGTTCTGTGTCCACTCTGGCTCCCCAGAATCTCCTCTCCCCACGGTGGCCAGATGGATCTTTCGGACGCCTACATCTGATCATGTTGTCCCTAGTCAAACTCTCTGATGGTTCCAGTGGCCCACAGGGCCCTTCATGACCTACTGTCTTCACCTGTACCCCTCTGACCTCATCTCCTATCTCACCTCATTCCACGCCAGCACATGGGCTCCTTGTGGTTCCTTGAACATGCCAAACAGGCACCTACCTTAGCCTTTGTACTAGCTATTCCCACCTTCTAGAACATTCTTCCCACAGAGATCTTCCTGACTACGCTTTTTAAAAATTGAAGTGTAGTTGTTTTAAAATATTATGTTAGTTTCAGGTGTAAAGCAAAGTGATTCAGTTATATATATAGATTTTTTTTCATATTGTTTTCCATTGTAGGTTATTACAAGATATTAAATACAGTTCCCTGTGCTCTACAGTAAATCCTTGTCATCTATTTTATATATGTATATTTATATATTTATGTGTAGTAGTTTGTATCCATTAATCCCATACTCATCCCTCCCCACCTTTCCCCTTTGGTCATACAAATCATAAGTTTGTATTCTATGTCTGTGAGTCTATTTCTGTTTTATATGTAGGTTCATTTGTATTATTTTTTAGATTCCACATATAACTGATATCATATAACATTTGATTTTCTCTGACTTACTTCACTAAGAATAATATTCTCTAGGTCCATCCATGTTGCTGCAAATGGCAATATTTCAGTCTTTTTTATGGCTGAGTAATATTTCATTATATACACACACACACACACACACACACACACACACCCCACATCTTCTTAAGCCAGTTGTCTGTTCATGGGCACTTGGGTTGTTTCCATGTCTTGGCTGTTGTACATAGTGCTGCAATGAACACTGGGGTACACGTGTCTTTTTGAATTATGGTTTTCCCTGGGTATATGCCCAGTAGTGGGATTGCTGGGTCATATGGTAGCTGTATTTTAAGCTTTTTAAGGAAACTCCATACTGTTTTCCATAGTGGCTGCACCAATTTACATTCCTACCAACAGTGTACGAGGATTCCCTTTTCTCCACACCCTCTCCAGCGTTTATCATTTGTAGACTTTTTGGTGATGGCCGTTCTGACCGGTGTGAGGTGATACCTCATTGTGGTTTTGATTTGCATTTCTCTAATAATTAGCGATGGTGACCATCTTTCCATGTGCCTGTTGGCTGTTTATATATCTTCTTTAGAGAAATGTCTTCTGCCCATTTTTTGATAGGATTTTTTGTCCTTTTGATATTGAATCGTATGAACTGTTCATATATTTTGGATATTAACCCCTTGTTGGTCATATCATTGGCAAACGTTTTCTCCCAGTCCATAGGTTGCCTTTTCGTTTTGTTGATGGTTTCATTTGCTGTGCAAAAGGTTTTAAGTTTGATTAGGTCCCATTTGTTCATTTTTGCTTTTATTTCTTTTGCCTTGGGAGACTGATCTAAGAAAATATTGCTACAATTGAAGTCTGAGAATGTTTTGCCTATGCTCTCTTCTAGGAGTTTTATGGTGTCATGTCTTATATTTTGGTCTTTAAACCATTTTGAGTTTATTTTTGTGTATGGTGTGAAGGTGTGTTCCAATTTCATTGTTTTACATGTACTTGTCCAGCTTTCCCAGTACCACTCGTTGAAGAGACTGTCTTTTCTCCATTATATATTCTTGCCTCCTTTGTCATAGATTAATTGACTGTAGATGTGTGGGTTTATTTCTGGGCTCTCTATTCTGTTCCACTCATCTATATGTCTGTTTTTGTGCCAGTTCCACACTATTTTGATTCCTGTAGCTTTATAGTATTGTCTGAAGTCTGGGAGGGTTATGCCTCTAGCTTTGTTCTTTTTCCTCAGGTTTGCTTTGACAATTCTGGGTCTTTTGTGGTTCCATATAAATCTTAGGATTATTTTTTTCTATTCCTGTGAAAAATGTCATGGGTATTTTGATAGGGATCACATTAAATCTGTAGATGGCTTTGGGTGGTATGGCCATTTTAACAATATTAATCCTTCCAATCCAAGACCCTGGGATACCTTTCCATTTCTTTGAGTCATCTTCAGTTTCCCTTATCACTGTTTTATAGTTCTCGTCATGTAAGTCTTTCACCTCCTTGGTCAGGTTTATTCCTAAGTATATTATTATTTTTTTGATGCAATTTTAAAAGGCATTGGTTTTTTTACTTTCCCTTTCTGAAATTATTAATTGTAGTAATAATCACTTTTGCAAAGTTTTTTGGGTTGCTTTTTAATCTATGTACTGGCTTATTTAAGTGATCCTCAATCCTTTTATTTATTTGCCTTTCCTGCTGTGTTTTTTCCTTTCCTGTAGATTCTTGCTTCTTTTTTGTTTAGATAAGACCTTTCAATATTTCTTTTAGGGTAGGGTTATTATTGCTGAATTCTTCTGGTTTTTGCTTGTCTGAGACATTCTTTCTCTCTCCTTCTGTTCTAAATGATAATTTTGCTGGGTAGAGTATCCTAGTTTACAGGTTTTTTCCTTCCAGGACTTTGAATATATCATGCCACTCCCTTCTGGCCTGCAAAGTTTATGCAGAGAAATCAGCTGATAGCCTTATGGGAGTTCCCTTGTGACTGACTCTTTGTTTTTCTCTTGCTGTTCATGGCTTTGTTTTCACTTCATTCACAACGTTGCTCAAATACCACCTTCTAAAGAGAGGCCTCCTATAATCCCCTTTTATAAAATAGAAACCCCTCACCCCACCATCACTCTTTGTCCTGTTGCTCTGTGCTGTTTATTTCCTAAACATTTTGTCGTACCTAAGCATGTTGTATTTTTGCTTGATTTTTAGTTTTTAAAAAAAATTGTTGCTGTGGTGGGTTTTTTTTTTTTGTTGTTGTTGTTGTTGTTTTTGTTGTTGTTTTACTGTCATTGCCTATTTAAAATGAAAGCTCCCTTAGAGGAAGGACTTACTTGATTTTTTTCACGGCCGTATCTGCTGTCCCTGGCACCCTGCCCAGCATACAGTAGGCTCTCAATAATATTGATTGATTGAATGGCTAAATAAAATCCACTCAAAAGATTTTAACTGAGGCTCTACCATGTGCCAGGCACTGTGTCAGGCTCCAGTATATACACATTGAACAAGATTGGACACGGTCTCTGCCATCTTGGATTTTGTGGTCGATTAAAGGAGACACACAGATAAGCCCCCAAATTTTCAAATGTGTGAAGAGAATTATGACAGAGGAACTAGAGAGGGCTCTGGAGAGATATTGCAGAGGTTCCTATCTAATCTAGGGCCTTACAAAGGAAGGAATATTTAACCTATGCCTAGAGGATCAGTAAGATTTCAACTGAATGACAGAGTATCTTGGGGTGGGGAGGAGTGTTTCAGGCTGAACTGGAAATTTAACCAATCACTGGAGACTTTCCTGACAAGGTGGGTTTCTGAGACTCCAGGAGATCTTTTACAAATGAGAGTTGACACACTGTGGAGGCTCCAGCATCTCTACATAGTAGGGATTTGGGGGCAACAATTTGGTTGAAAGGGGGATTGCTTTGAAGCAGTATTGGTCAAGAAGAAATTTACACTTGGTTCTTATTTTATCTTCAGTGGGGGCTTAGGGTTCTGAGGAGGATTAATTAAGGGCCAGAGCCACTCTTGGCCACGTTAGTGCCACAACTATGGATGCTTCTCAGAGAGGTTGTCTGGTAGACCTGATGGAGTATGATTTCCTAGACTAAGCAGAGTAAGGGGTGGTGGCTTCTCCCTTGTCTCCTCTGTTAGCTCCCTTACCGTGAGGGAACCCACCCTCCAGGTCATGAGGATACTCAAGTAGCCCATGGAGAGGCCCACAAGGGGAGGCAGCGAAGCTTCCTGCTAACATCCAGCACCATGGGAGTGAACCACCTTGAAAAATACTCTTTAGTTCCAGTTAAGTCTTCAGATGCCTGCTGCCCTGGCCAATATATTGAATGAGACTTCATAAGAAGCCCCAAGTCAGAATCACCTGGCAAAGATGGTCTCGAATTCCTGACCCACAGGAACTGCCAGGCAATAAATGTTTGTTTTAAGCCGCTAACTTTTACGGTAATTTGATACACAGGAAAAGAGAACTCATCCAGAATGGCACTCCTAGTATTTATTTTTATTTCTCTTCTTCAGTAACAAACACTATTCTCAGCTCTTATCCCAACTTCCAAACTTGTTCTTTTTCTGCTTTCTCCATCTCTGTGTTAGGTATCATTACTGTCCCCACTGGATAGATAAAGAAATTGAGAAAAGTCTTTTGTAAAGAGTCCATAGCAAACCTGAAATTGGTCCCATCGGTGCCTTTCTATCGCGCCACATTTTTACCATTGATTGAGCTCTTACTATGTGCCAGGCATCTCCCTGTGAGCTTTGGCATACATTGTCTTATTTAATCCTTACATCATCCCCTTGAAATGGGTACTCTTGTTTCCCCTTATTTTCAGACGAGAAAACTGAGGGTCAGAGAGGCTAAGTAAGATGACTAAGATCACACAGTCAGTGACAAAGGTACTCTCTCACTAACTATGCTTTTAACTACACTCTGAGGAGCTGTCTGGGGTTTGGGGATGGAGGAATGGGAGAGGTGAGAGGGATGACGATGTAATCCAGGGTTTCTCAAGCTTTAACGGGCAGGCAAATCTCATGCAGATTTTGGTAAAATGTAGCTGCTGATTGAGTAGGTCTGGGCTGGATCCTGGGAATCTGCATTTCTAAGAAGCATCCAGGCCCTGCTGCCGCAGCTGGGCCCAAGCCACACTGTGGTTGGCACAGGCGTAGAAGATTTGAGATGGAAAATAAAACCACCAAGGGGACCCTCTGCCCCCAACCCCATGCCTTGTTACAAAGCTTTGGAGATCAGATGTCTTGGAGCAGTAAGTGCTGAGAAAGCCATAATATAAAAGGACCGGCGCTCGGGAGTTGCGCCTCATTTTGGAAGCAGTTAGCCAACTAATTTGGTTTAATCATCACAGGAAAATGCAACCAGAAAAGAGAAGGCACACAGCCTTCATCTGCCACATTGTGTTTCAGGCTGCCAGACCTCTGGACTCTGGGCTTTCGCTGATACTACACGAAGGATTTATATACGGAATAAATATTCTTAAATCTTTGTAAGGTGCCTAAAACATTTATGGCTGTTTTAGTTTGCTTTGCATGCCATATTGTGCTCTTACATTAAGCAGTGTTTACACCATCGAGGTTTCCCATTAATCATTGCGGCCTGTTCCCAGCTCTCTTAACCGAGGGGAGATCTATTACAGTCCGCGACCAGAGCCAAATGATCTAATTTCTCCTTTGGCTGTTTCATCGAATGGTTCATAAACCGATGGCTATTATTGTATTAGGAAGACACATTGTGGTCCTTGAGTGTCATGTTGACATGTTTACGTTTCTTTCTGTTAAGAGAAATCCTGATTAAAACGGAATATCCTTTCACAGGAGGACGTTTTATAACAATTTCGGTCTGATGAAATTAAAAAATGGGGAACATTCAGTCTCCAACAAATGCTGAATTGGTTGAATCAATTTCGCTGAAAGAACAAAACAATACCCCTCCTTTCGTCTTAGCACCCAGAACTATTCCAGTGGAGCTTTTTTTTTTTTTTTTTTTTTTTCCCAGTGGAGCTTTAAAGAACAGGGAGATTTGCTGGGCGAGGACGATTGTTGTCCCGGGAAGACGAAAGTAGTGGTGGTATTTTTTAGGAGGAGACCTGGGGCTTGGGATGGGAGAACTTGATGGTCTTACTACTTCGCTGTCAACTGAGTATGTACAATTCTTGAAAAATAATTTTCTGGGTGTCTTGGAGTCCACTTTGACTCTTGTGAAATTGATCTTAAAATAGGTAAGAACTGAAGATGACAAATGCCATTTTCTTTTCCTTTTTTATTTGGTTGAAGTGTAGTTGATATACAATATTATATAAGTTACAGGTGTACAATATAGTGATTCACAGTTTTTAAAGGTTATCCTTCATTTGTAGTCATAAAATATTGGCTATATAGATAAATGCCATTTTATTTTATTTTTGAAAAAAATTTTTATTGAAGTATAGTTGATATACAATATCATGTAAGTTTCAGGTATACAGCACAGCAGTTCAGTAATACATATGTATATTTGTGTATATATATTCTTTTTCAGATTCTTTTCCCTCATAGGTTATTTTATAATATTGAGTATAGTTCCCTGTGCTAAACAGTAAGTCCTTGTTGGCTATCTATTTTATACATAATATTGACAAATGCCATTTTAAACTAATGCTAAAGAATGGAGGGCTTCCCTGGTGGCTCAGTGGTTAAGAATCTGCTGACCAGTGCAGGGGACATGGGTTCGAGCCCTGGTCTGGGAAGATCCCACATGCCGCGGAGCAACTAAGCCCGTGCGCCACAGCTGCTGAGCCTGTGCTCTAGAGCCCACAAGCCACAACTACTGAGCCTGTGCTCTAGAGCCCATGCTCTGCAACAAGAGAAGCCACCACAATGAGAAGCCCGCGCACCACAACGAGGAGTAGCCCCCGCTCACCAAAACTAGAGAGAGCCCGTGTGCAGCAACGAAGACCCAATGCAGCCAAAAAGAAAAAAAAGAAAAGAATGGAGAAAGAGCAAAATTTCCTCAAATAAATTTGGTTTCCATATATTTCTTTGGATTGTGTGTAAGTGTGCGTGTGCACATGCATGTGTGTGCTTCCTTTTTTTAAAAATTTATTTATTTTATTTTTGGCTGCATTGGGGCTTTGTTGCTGCACGCGTTGTGGTGCATGGGTCAGTAGTTGTGGCTCACGGGCTCTAGAGCACAGGCTCAGTAGTTGTGGCTTGCAGACTCTAGAGTGCAGGCTCAGTAGCTGTGGCATGCGGGCTTCAGTAGTTGTGGCTCGCGGGCTCTAGAGTGCGGGCTCAGTAGTTGTGGCGCACAGGCTTAGTTGCTCCGCGGCACATGGGATCTTCCCGGACCAGGGCTAGATCCCGTGTCCCCTGCACTGGCAGGCAGATTCTTAACCACTGCGCCACCAGGGAAGCCCGTGCTTCCTTTTTGACTGGAGGATAAATGGACGTGATCATCCCTGCACCTAAGCCATATTTAGACTTCTTTATATACACACTAATGTTAAGCACCATCACAAAAACAGCCTAACCTCTTTAATCACAGGATAGTTTTTAAGGAGAAAGCAAGGCCCGCAATCTATTTAAGTTATAAAATTACTGTAACTTTTTAAACTTCCCTTTATTAATCTACACATCCACAGTTAAAGTGCTCTGGAAAGAAACATGTTATTTTTCGCTTCACTGATGAGAGAATTTATAGGTAAAATATATATAAGTTCAGAAGTCATTTTTGTAGACCATTCCTTCCTTTCATTCACTGGGTCATCACTAGCAGAATGTAGACAGCACACACCCATGCCGTATTCCTTTGAAAACCACACATGCTGTCAGTAGTTTTCCCAAGGATCCCTCTTTGCTTTCAGCTGTCATTTTGCATATTTATAGACAGATTTGAACTAGCCGTGTCACTATCTGCCATGTCAACCTGATTAATTTGCCACAGTATCCAAAACTACACATGGCAGTCAGGAAGGGAAATTCACATGTAATCACAACCAGCCCAAATCAAGGCCAGTGGGCTGAAACAAAAAACCCTGGAGGCCCTCCCCGCTTCATCAATGGTCACGGCTGCTTTTGTGAACTTGAGGTGTAAGATTCAATGTTTTTCTTACAACTTATACTTTCTTTAATAATTCTTGCTGGAGTAGTATGCTGGTGAGGAGAACTGATGAAGGGCTAGAATTCACCATCGTTGAACAAGATTCAAAACCTAAGCTAAGTTTTGTTTGCAGGTTGACAGTCCCAAACAGTCCATTAAAGATACATGAATGCAGATGGCTGTACGCAGGAAAGTCACAGCTGTTCAGCCCTGCACGATCCGCATGCACATGTTCTCAGCCGAGGTGTTTAAAGCTTTAAGCACAAAGGCACAATAGGGGGTGTCCTTGTTTTGATATAATCACTCCTTACCTCTGCCCTTCCTTGCTTCCCTCCCCTACCTCCAGCATCATGAGGCCTGAAACATGGCCAGGCTTCCCGAGTCCCACGGGGCCATGATTATTCCATGATAACAACACTCCCTGGAGTGGTCTTATTGGTACTATAAAAAGTGTTTATTGTGGAGAAAGCCGATTTTTTTGATGTTGGCAGGAAAGGCTATTGAGCGGTCAGCACAGCTGTGGTTATGATTCGAATGGATAAATCTCACGCTTTAGACATCTCATTAGCTAATCAAAGGAATCCTAAAATAAGAGGGGAATTTGTAGCCAGAAGCAGAGCACGTTCAGAATGAGGCCAGTCCTCCCTTCCTGCTGCAAACAGCAGCCAAGCTTCTGCCAGGTCCTGCTCGCTCCCGTTGCAGGAGAAAATGATTCCCTCCAAATCCTCCCCGCCCACAATCAAGTTCGGGTGCCTCCGTGGCCCTCTCAGTATTTCCTGAGCCAGGAAGTATGCTTCGTTTTTATCTCTGAGAGATCTGGAGCTGAGCAAGGGGGGGCAGCAGAGAGTCACCAGAAGACCACCATAGGTGTGGGGATGATTTGCACCATGACCTTGGGGGGGGGGGGTGTGGGTGGGGAGGCAGTGGCAATTCTTGTCTTTCTGGAGGGAACCGAACAAGTTACTTGTCCAGGCAGCACCCCCAGAATCACACCCGGGTGGAGTCCTCGGTGTAAGGTGTGGAAAGGAATCTCATGGGATATCTCTAGCAGACACATCAAACCAGGTCTTGGTGTTGCAGGGCGAGCAGATGCCGCCTGACACGTCAAAACGGGCACAGCGTAGGCATGGATCCGCAGGGAGGGGTGAACTTGGGTGGTAGACGCGTTTGGTTCTCTCAAGCACGGAAATGGTTTAACAGCCCAGATGGGTCTGCCTGTCTCTAAAACACAGCCTGACTGTTGCCTCAGTGGCAAAAACCTCTTTGTACGTGGCTAGTGGAGACTCTGAGCGTTTTATCAGGGACTGTTTATTGAGCACCTGTTATGTGTGCTGTGCTGTGTTTGGGTGGTAGAGGGTCTCACAGGTAAGTGAGAGCTGGACTTTGCCCTCGAGTCAAGGAGCTCAGAGTCTGGGCCATTAAGAGGTGATTCGTAACCTACTGTATGCTGTGACCCCCTTTACCCATCTGGTGAAACTTTAGGCTTCCTTCTCAGAATCCTGTTTTTAAATTAAGTGAATAAGTAACATAAGGACAATAAGGACCTCAATGACACTGACAGTATCAAAATATTAAAAAGAAATCTGTGATCTAGGACTAAATGTGTTTTTTTATTAATGCATTATGTAGCCACAGCTTGTAGTGGGTCTAATAAGTAGTTTCAAGTTAGGAATTTGTGTAAAGAATATTTTGATGTAGCTACAATAACTATGACGTGATGTGAAAATATTTGCCTTTTTCTATGAATGGCAAAGTCAGGGGTACTTGTTGCCTTTATAATTGAAAGATAAGCACAATTTCAGCTAGATGTCATTGAAGGGGGAGGTTTTTTTCATATATAAGTTTAGGGACTCTTGAATTTTCTCCTTAGGACCCAGGTTAAAAGCTGAGACTGGGGGGAAATATAGAAGTTCATCTGTGGCAGTCTCAAATGATAGTGACCTGGGTGATGGAAGCAGGAAGAGGGGAGATTATCTACCTGAAGGAGTCTGGAAACTCTTTGTGGAAGAGCTAACATTTGGCCTAAAGGATAGTGGTCCCTGGGAATGGAAGTGGGGAGGGATTTAGGGAGACACGTGGTAGGTCTGGGATCCTCTTCCTACAAAATCCCTTCTTTCTCAGTCTTGTAGCTTTACCCTCCTGTGTTGAGCTGGCACAGTAACACTCCTAGGTACAGTGTGAGGGCACACAGCCCAGATGTTGTCCCTCCGTAATCCCATGCCCAGGGCAGACATAACCAATCAATCAGAGTCCTAAACATAGATGTGGTCCCACAGATCCTAAGAGGAGTTTCAAATAGCCTTCCACTTTTCATGTGTATTCTGAGGTCAAACATACTGGCCATTGCAGCCCTCGACACAAAAGTGTCCTAAATAATGTCGTGTAGAAGGATGACATAAGGTTATAAATTGAATACCCAGCTCCAGCTGTGTGGAGTTCATGAGCAATCAGGTTGCTTGGTCTTGTGTTTCCTCCATTCATGATACTTTTGTACAAGCAAATGAATGCAGATTGCAGTCAGTAGGGCTACTGACTATGGTGTTTGGGTGTGTCTTTTTTCCTATATCCACTTGCCACCTCTGCTCTTGTTTACTTAATATTTTTAAAACAAAATTTACTTAAAAAAACATAAATTAGCATACACTGCAAGAAAACTTTAACTTGAAACTGTAAGTGGAAAATAGAAATTACTTGCCACAAATAGGAAGTAATTGTGAAAGTAAGTACTATGCTATTAAAAACAAATATTATTATTCAGTTCTAGTTAAATACTGTTGTCTTGAAAGCTCTGAGCTCAAGGCCTATTCCCTATCAATTAGCAGAAGACATAACTATTACAGAAGTTTTAAGGACCCATTTGTACCAATATGAGGGTTTTTCTTAAGAAGAACTGAAAGAAAATCGAAGAGGAAATAGCTTTCTCTCTGCTTTTCAATTTAATATTATCTGAAGCTTCATACAGAGGGACCCTGTTCCACCCTACCTTGTCCTATAAAGAAAATCGGAGCGAGGAGTCATGTGTTTCCTGGAGTTAGAGAAGGACGTCATTTCACAGGATATGAGGAAATGGTTTATGCCAGCCCCCTCATTCCCGACTAAATGTGGACGAGCACTTTGCAGGTTTCATCCCCTCAATTCAACTGTTATTTCCAGAGCCTGATTCGAGTGGGTCTTGAAGAGGCAGCTGGCATGGTTGGGGGTGGAGGTGCTCATTACCACGGTAGTCCTTGGCCTTCATCTGGTCCCCACGTGTATCCCTGGGATCAAGCTGCGCTCAGCCTCACAATCAGCCCCACAGGTATCGTAAGTCAGCGGCCCGGTCTCCTAGGAGCAAGTCATTTGATGAGGAAACAGCATGACATAGTTTTGGTTGTTTATGGGACATGTTCCCATGGCTTTCTTACCACAATGTCCTGGGCTCCCTTCCCACTGCCTTCTTATGTTTAAGCAGAGGCTTCTGTTGGCTTACAGCAGGGTTTCTCCACATCCGCGATGATTGACATGTTAGGCAAGATTCTTCTTTGGTGTTTCTGTGGCAGGGGCGGGGAGGAGGGGGGATGGTGCAGGACGGTCCTGTGTACTGTAGGACGTTCAGCGGCATCCTTGTTTCCCTATCCACTATATGCCAGTAGCACCTCCCCCCGCCCCGTACTGTGTGACACCAAAAATGTCTCTAGACATTGCCGAGTGTTTCCCAGGGGGCAAAATCCACCCACCCATCCCTGTTGAGAATCACTAGCCTAAAGGCATTGTATTTCTTGGTGCATTTTGGGATGTAAACAGAACAAGCACCAAGGGGCTCAACACCACCTCGTGTCCTCCCCGCTTCAGATGCTTTCTGTCCTCCTCTGACGCTGCCTAGTTACTGGATGGGCAGTGAGTGAGTGGGTAATGGCTGGTAAGGAGACATGGTGTGGTCTTGCTTACCCCTGAAACTCCAGCCTGTGATGCAGCCCATGGCTGATATTAACACTCTGCTTGTAGGACGAATGAGTCTGACAGGCTGCAAGAGCCATTTTTGGTACTCAGGTCATCTGTGGTTTTAAAGACCAACATTACATTGCCTACAGGAGACTCACATTAGCTTTAAAGACACATGTAGCTTAGAGTTAAGGGATGGAAAAAGATATTCCAAGCAAATGGTAACCAAAGAAAGCAGGGGTGGCTATACTTATATCAGACGAGATGGACTTCAAAAATGGTGACAAGAGACAAAGAGATCATCATATAATAATAAAGGTCAATTCGTCAAGAAAGTATAATATTTGTAAATATTTAAGCATCCACCGTAAGAGCATCTAAAAGGGGAAATAAATAGCAGCACAATAATAGTTGTGGACTTTTAAAAAAATTAATTAATTTATTTTTGGCTGTGTTGAGTCTTTGCTGCTGCACACGGGCTTTCTTTAGTTGCGGCGACTGGGACCTATTCTTCGCTTTGCGGTGCGTGGGCTTCTCATTGCGGTGGCTTCTCTTATTGTGGAGCGTGGGCTCTAGGTGTGCGGGTTTCAGTAGTTGTGGCATGTGGGCTCAGTAGTTGTGGCTCGCGGGCTCTAGAGCGCAGGCTCAGTAGTTGTGGCTCACGGGCGTAGTTGCTCCACGGCATGTGGGATCTTCCCAGACCAGAGCTCGAACCCGTGTTCCCTGCATTGGCAGGCGGATTGTTAACCACTGCGCCACCAGGGAAGTCCTAGTAGTTGAGGACTTTAATACCCCACTCTGAACAATGGATAGATCATCCAGGCAGAGAATCAGTAAGGAAATAGTGAATTTGAACACTTTAGACCAAATAGAACTTGCAGACATATACAGAGCATTCCATCCAACAGCAGCAGAGTATACATTCTTTGACATTGGTCTTAGAAATGGTTTTTTGTATATGACACCAAAAGCACAAGCAACAAAAGCAAAAATAAACAATTAGGATCACATCAAACTAAAATGCTTCTGCAGAGCAAAAGGAATTATCAACAAAATGAAAAGAGAACCTATGGGATTGGAGAAAATATTTGTAAATCATATATCTGATAAGGGGTTTATATCCAAAATATATAAGGAACTTATTCAATTCAATAGCAAAGTAACAAATAATCCAGTTGAAAAATGGGCAAAGGACCTGAGTAGACATTTTTCCAAAGAAAACACACATATGGTCAACATTTCCCTACACGAAAGGGAAATGCAAATTAAAATCACAGTGAAATGTCACCTCATTAGAATGTTAGAATGGCTATTTACAAAAAGGCAAGAGTGCTGGTGAGGATGCAGAGAAAAGGGAACCCTTGTGCGCTGTTGGCGAGAACGTAAATTGGTGCAGCCAGATGAAAAACAGAGGCTCCTGTATGATCCAGTAATCTCACTTCTGGGTATATATCCAAAGGAAAAGAAATCACAATCTGGAAGAGATATCTGCTCCTCTGAAGTCATTGCAGCATTACTTACAACGACCAAGACACGGAAACAACCTAAGTGTCCACTGATGGATGAATGGATAAAGTGTGGTATATAAATATAATGGAATATTATTCATCTAGAAAAGAAATCCTGCCATTTGCAGTAATGTTGATGAACCTTGAGGGCATTATGCTTAGTAAAGTAAGTCAAACTGAGAAAGACAAATGCTGTATGATCTCACTTATGTGTGGAATCTAGAAAAAAAAAAACAACAACAAACTCATAGAACCAGTAGATCGGTGATTGCCAGGGGTGGAATGGTGGGGGAAAAGGGTGAAGGTGACCAAAAGGTACAAATTTCCTTTTTAAGATGAATGAGTTCTGGGGAGCTAATGTACAGGATGGTGACTATAGTTCACAATACTGTATTGTATATTTGAAAGTTGCTAAGAGAGTGGATCTTAAAAATTCTCATCACATACACACGCATGCACAAGGGTAACTGTGTGTGTGTGTGTGTGTGTGTGTGTGTAATCATGCTGTACACCTTAAACTTACAATATTACGTGTCAATTATATCTTATTAAAACTGGAAAAACAAATTAAACTTTTAGTAGTATTTTGAAAAGTGGTGGTGTTTAAGGAAGGCGTTCCGGAAAGGAGTGCAGGGTCAGTTGATGGTACAAGTGGCTCTTCTAGTAAATGAAGAACAAGATGATGGCGAGTCACGCGGTACCATCGTCAGCTACTGTGGGCCAGGCAACATGATAGGGTTTTACTTCTTTTCTTCCATTCGATCATTATGACAACCTTACTAAGCAGGTGTTATTATCCACATTTTCTAGATGACAATACTGTGGATAGATAGGTTAATTCACTTATCCAAAGTCAAACAGGTCCTTTCTCCATCACCAAGAAGCTCTGTGACTTTCAGAAGGCCACGCCACTTTCTGTTCCCCTTTATCCTCATTTCTAAAGTTAGGGAATTAGACTAGTTGTTTTGAGCTCGAAAGCTCTATCGCAAACTGGGTGGCTTAAAACAGCAGAAATATATTCTTTCACAGTTCTGGAGGCTAGAAGTCCCAAATGAAGGTGTCAGCAGGGCTACCCTCCCTCCACAGGCTCTAGGGGAGAATCCTGCCTTGTTTCTTGTAGCTTCTTGCAGCTCCAAGTCACTCCTTGCCTTGTGACAGCATCACTCCAATCTCTGCCATCATCTTCAGATGGCCTTCTCCTCTTCTGTCCGTTCTTCTTTCTGTCTCTTATAGGGATGCTTATTGGATTTAAGGCTTACCTGGATAATTCATGATGATCCCATCTCAAGACCCTTAATTATAACTTTGAGGAGTCTTTTTCCAAATAAGGTCACGTTAACAGACACGGGTGTATCTTTGGGGGGCCTACAGTTCAGCGCACTACGCTGGGCTCCTGTTTCCCCAGTGGAAAAGGAAGAAACTCAGTAACACTAAAATTCTAGCCGGTCCTAAAATGCGGCAACCCTCAGCCCTTCAGTAGGATGGTGGCAGTGAGAAAGGGGAGAGAGAAATAAATCTGAGAGACACTGAGATGGAAGAAAGAATCTGTCTCAGTTGTGGCTTTTATAGTCACCACTTTCCCTGGCATTGTAGGGCCAGTCCCAAGGCTGAGTCACCAGCTGGCCCACCTGCCTTTTGAGCCCTTGGGACAAGGTTTTCTTAGAAAATCTACCCTGGAATTGCTTTGACGCATGGCTCACCCCACGGCTTGAGAAATCTCCCAGGTTTTCCGCTGTGTTTGGTCTGCCCGCTCCAAAGTAAACCAAGTTATCACTCAGAAAAGGCCTGGTGATATCCTCAAATTTGCATATCCCAGATGAGGCTGCAAAGCCATTTATCTCTTGAGAGCAGCCTGCTGTGGTCCCTTTTATTTTTTTATGGGATTGTCCTTAAATGGCTGATTAGTTTGGGGTGATTTATAAATGCTTCAGGCTTGGTAATTTCCTCCTTAATGATTGGACAGATTTGTGTCTGACTTTCAGCAGCCTTGGTGTTTTTTTTTTTTTCGTTTGTTTGTTTTAGTGTATTCTCCCACTGCCCATCACCCTCTACCTACTGCTTCCAGTATGAGTCTGCTTCAGTCAAGGTCAACTTTATCTTTCTGCAAGTTTTCCCAGCATTTAAAAATTTCCCGTCTCTGGTCATTTATTTTTTGGAAAGGCAGAAAACCAGATACAGATAGTTTCTTCTTATTCCCTTCTATTTAGGCTCAAGAGAGAATTGCACTGACCTTGGTTCAGTTAGTTATCTTTTCTGAGCCTTGGTTTACTTGCTGGAAGATGGGAAAATGATAGAATCTTGTTCTACCTCAGGGGTTGTTTGAGAATGGAATTACCTAATGTTAGGAAACTGCTTAGCACTATTCTCTGTTCACAGTTAGCCCTTGATAAATGTTAGCTGCTATTTTTACTATTCTAATGATATGGCAAAAGGCAAGCATGAAAAGTGAGGACATTTTGCACGTTACGCTCTTAAACCCATTTGATCTTTTCACAGTTATTTATGCCTGGCCTCTTTCCAGTGAAGCTTATCTATGGGGAGTCCAGCTTTGCACCACTCTGTGATAATATATCCTCACGTGTTAAGTAACTCCTTTATATTTTGCTTTTTGCTATTTTTAATTTAATTTTTAGTGTAATACATGTACACCAGCTTTTTCTTATGCTGGTTAGTTTTACATTTTTAAGAAATATGGTTGTATTGCTATTTCTTGACTTATGTATTTTAGACTACTTACAGGCTTCCTAAAATGGAGGATGATAGATTCACTTTCTTACATACCCTCCCACAGAGACACAAACCCACATACATTTTCCCCTCTCCACATTCTTCCATTATTGTTGTATTGTAAGCTTTGGTCAAATTAGTATACTGTAATCATATTATTTTTATTATATAAATATCGTTCACTGCTGAGCCATGGAGTATACTATATAGTTAATTTTTCCTTTCTTGTACAGACTTTTGTTTTTCCTGGAGTTAATAATTGCTTTGATTATTTATTTGAATTTGCTTAATTCTCTGTGTACTTGTCTCTCATTTCCTCCCTCAAATATTCTGATAAAACTATAAGGCTCTTCTCAGTATAGACCCAGCACCTCAGATAAGACATAGTTTCCTTTCCTGAGAGGCATTCGTTCTGTACCAACCTGAGCTGGTTATCCTGTAGGCCAGCTGTACCATCATCTTCCAGGGATTTCCTTTTACCAACAGGGAGTTTTCTTTCCTCTTGCGATAGGTATTCTCTTTCCTGTATCTCTTGGAGATTATCCTTGCTTTACTCACTCATTTATCTGGCACAAATCCCCTAGTAACTTGCTGAGAAAGGATACATAGAATGCCAGAAAAAAAAATTAAGTACAAGTCTAAAAATGTAAAGACATTTTATTATTACATTTGACTAATACTTTATTTGGGTATGTAATTCTGGGTTGGATACAATTATTTCTCAGGGTATTTGAGGCCTTGCTCTATTGCCTTCTAGTTTTCAGGTTTAATGTTGAGAAGTCGAATGCTCATTCCTGATCTTTGGTAGGTGATATGCTGTATATATTTGCCTCTCAGGAAGTTCTTAGCTCTTTTTTCATAGCGTTCTGAAATGTTCTAACGATTACAGTGGACTTTTAGTCAATGGCTTGTGCTGTGCATCCCCTGGGCCATTTAATCCTAGAAATTTATTTCCTGCTGCTCTGGCACATTTTCTTATTTTACATCATTGATGGATTCCTTTCCTTTATTTTCCCTGTTTACCACTTTTGAGCTTTCCATTTTGGACTCTTTGGATTGAGCCTTTAATTTTATCTGTTCTCTTCTCCTTTCCATGTACTTTGTCTTTTTGTTATACTTTCCGGGAGATTTTTTTCCCCAGCTATTTCTATCATGTCTTGAACGGATTTTTTCCAGTATCATATTTTAAATTTCTAGATCCTCTTTGTTACTTTCAGAATGTTTCCTTTTATAGAAATCTGGTTTTGTTTCATGGATGTAATAGCTTTTAGTCTCTCTCAGTATTGTGATTTTGCTATTTGGAACTTTTATTCTATTCCCTATACTATCTTTTAAAAAAAATTCTGGATTCTTCTCCCTGCCCAAATTCACCCCAGTCTAATTTTTGCTTTTTTTGGTTTTGCTCTTTCATTTTAGAAGATTGATTTAAGCATCTGGTTGTCTTTTCCCAGTCATATTATAAGAATCAGGGGAAAAGTTGCTGGAAAGTTAAGTGTGTATGTTCAGGGTATGTGTGTATATATGTTTTAAGTATGTGTACGTGTCTGAGATAGTTGTGTAGTGTTTGGTATTTGTGGTTTGTGTGTATATGATATGCATGTAAGTGTGTTTAGTATATGGGTTTGTGTGTGTTTGGGGCATGTATGTATATACGTCTTTGGGGTGTATATGTGTGTGTGTATGTTTGGGGTATGTGTATATACGTCTTTGGGATATGTGTGTGGGGCGGAGTATGTGTTTGTATTTGTGTTTGTGTGGCGTACGTGTATCTGGAGTGGGTGTGCGCGTGCATTTGTGTTTGGAGTGGGTATGTTTGGTGCGAGGAGATTGATGGCTTCACTGTGAGGTAAGCAGGTGCAGTCCTGCCATTTTATCACGAGACTCCTCAAATGTCAGTATCTGGAGGTATTTTTCTCTCAGATCAGTCAGTTTTGCAAGCTAGGCTCTTTCATCTCTTGCCTCCTCCTGTCTGAGCTCTGCTCCCAGGATGACTGTCGAAGTCACAGTGGACAGAAGGGACGAGGCTTGCACTATGCGTGTGCAGACTTTTACCGCATCCCCATTTTCAGTTTGATGCCTCACTTGAATCTTCACTCTGCCTTGAGTTTTCATGTTTGGAAAACATGTCTGGTCTGATATCTCCAGATATAAAAATCCCCCCAACTCTTGGGGTCAGGATGGGTCCTGACCTAGTCATGTGGTGTTAGGGGAGATGCCCTGGTGGTTTAAATATTCCTTTCCTGGACGTTGAGCTAATTTTTGTCTTACCCTTATCGGTCGCGCCTTCCTTTAGAGATACCCGGTGCCTCTGGTTCCCGAGTCTTTCTGTGGCCGGTTCAGCATTACAAGGTGACATCCTTGTTGCCTTCCGCACCCACCCCCAACCCATGCATACTTAGGACCCAATTGTTCTGTGTTCAGAACAATTTTTCTGATGTCTTTCAACTCTTGGCGTCTTATCTCCTATTCTCTTCATCTTTGTGAGTTTATACCTTTTTGTACCTTTATAGTATTTATTGAGATTTTTGGGAGGAAGCAGGGACAATTGCATGTGTTCAATCGGTGAAGGCTTTCTAGGAGTCTCAGTTCTTTTTGCTACCTTATCATAAGGTCCGTACGTCTTTAAGCAGTGTGATGGAAAGTGGGAGTCACACACACACACACACACACACACACACACACACACACACACACATTTACATGTTATATATATTTTTTCTGGGCTAGGTTCTATGCAATACGTGTTGTACACATTTGTTTCTTTCCACATATATTTATTGAGCACCTACCATATGGCCAGGAAGTGTTTTAAATTGGGGTGGGTGGAGATGCCCAGGCTAACAGACATCTCTGTTTGGGGGAACTGGTATTCTTGATGGCGGTAGGAAACAGGCTATAAAAAATATGCAAAGTCAGCGTTGTCAGGGGGTCTTCAGTACTGTGTGGAAAGTAAAAGAGTTGAGTGCTAGAAAGTTACGAGGGAACTAGTTTAGATCGGGTGGTCAGGGCAGGCCTATCTGGAAACAGGACATTTAAACTGACCTGTGAGTGACCAGAGGGAGGCAGCTTTGCCAAGGCCAAGGGAAAGGGCAGCAGGAACATCGGGAATAGCTGGAGCAAATGCTCCAGGTGGAAACGGATGTCACCACGAAGCGTAAAGAAGGGTAGACGGTTGGGGCTCTGCGAGTGATGGGGAGGGCAGTTGAGAAGAGGTTGGGAGACTCAGCGGGATGCGGCCGTGCAATCCTCTAGGCTGGGTGAGGCATCAGAATCTTACCCTAAATGCCGTGCGAGGCCGTTGGCCAGTTTTCCTTTCTGTAAGGGGAGAGTAGGGGAAGCAGCAGGATGGGATTGCAGCTTTTGTCAGCTCACTCTGGATGCTCATTCTGGGGCAGAATGGAAGAAAGGAGGCCGGGATGGGATCCACAGAACCTGTAGGAAACTTCCAGGAACTCAGGGAGAGGTGCTGATGGCTTGAGCAGGTGGTGGGGAGAGGGCCGAGAGCGGCTTTGTTTTGGCAGCAGAGGAGGCAGGGTGTGCCGGTGAGCTGGATGTGGGAAGAGAATCACCAAGGGTAATGTCGGGATTTGGGCCTTCTTTGGCGGGCGTCTAGGGAGCAAGTTTATGGAAAAGAGCAACTGAGAGCGTGGTTCCAGAATGTTAAGTTAAAAGGAAAATGTTTTTTATTTCAGTCAGAAAAATAGAAAAACACAACCGTCGTCAAGGATGAATTTTTACCGAGTGAATACAGGCACGTGAGCGCCGTGGAGAGCAAGACGTCTAGCCTCCTCGTCACTCCAAGGTGTGTTGCGATTTGGAGTCTTCTGTGCACAAGGAGGGATGTGAGGTAAGTGTCTGGAACAGGGACCAGGTAAAAGTTTGGGAGCCATTGGCATATGAATGGTATCTAAAGCCAAGGAACCAGATGAAATGAACTAGAAGGAGCGTATGGTAGAACCCAGAAGGTTTTCTGCTGCCAGACTGTGGGTGGTGCAGGCAGTCCGATTGGCAGCCCAGGGGGCGGGGTGACATTAAGGCACTGAGCAGCAGCTGTCAGGTGGGACAGACAGAGGATCATGGTGGGCTGGACGTCAAGAGAGGGTGTAAAGGGGCGCGTGATTGGATACGCTGAACGGTGCTGGGAAATTGGAGGAAGATGAGGTCAGAAATGTGCTCTCTGCCCTGGTTAGCACGAGGGTCCCCTGTGACGCTGGGGACTTAGTTACACTTGTGGGGATGGGCGTCCAGCTGGAGTCAGTGACGAAGGAGACAGGCTTTGAGGAAGTAGAAACAGCAGGAGGATATAGAATTAGATGGATCACGGATGGGAAGGGAAACGGAGAGATGCTGTGATGTTTGCAGGGGGTCCTGGGATTAAGCAGGATTTTTTTTTTTTTTAATTTAAGAAGGGAGATGCTTTTTTTTTTTTTTTATGATCCAGTGGCAGGGAAATAATGATGACACGGGAAAGAGTGGATCTCAGCTCTCAGGAAGCAGAACATCCAGAGGACAGTTAATTTTAAGGAATAATGACATTTTCCTGATGAGAACAGAAATTTTAAGCAGAGAGGGGCATCTGCCTGCGGGTCAGGTTGTGGACGTCACGGTGGAGTTCTTGTCTCACTGCTTCCCCTTTGTTCCTGAAGTATCGACCTAGGGCATTGGCTGGGAGAGGGCAGAGGAGGGAAGCCAGGGGGTTTGAGGAAACAGAAGATGTGAAAGAGTCGTTGAGAAACTGGGGAAGTAAACTTACCAGAGAGGTACGGAAATGGCCTGGAAATTCTCGGTGCGCCCCTGGGATTTGTGGGCGTGAATTTCACATGAGGTCAGCCAGCCCCGTGGTAACTTAGTTTCCTGCAGCCACATTCAAATGTTGGGTGTCAGCGTGGAACAGGGGGTGGAAAGCCATAAGTGCCATCACTTAGTCCTCCAACAACCCTCCAGGGCGTGGGGTGAGCTGTCCAGAGACCAGAGCTTGCCGGTGGTGGGGCCGGAGTCCCCGTGCCTCTCGGAGCAGTGTCACTCTGTCCTGCAGAACCACTGCCGGGACACGGAGACAGTCGGTAAGGTGAGAGGGCGGACGGGGGCTTCCTGAAGTTGGGTGCTTTTTGATTTTTAATCTGAGAAAGGGGCCTCTTGATTTGAGCATCACTGGAGAGCCTGGTGCGGGGCGTCGTCCTCTGCGCTTTGAGCCGCGCTGTCCTGGAAGCTTATTCAGTGATGTAGCACCTGCAGAGCCCTGGGCACGGGGAGAGCCCTGGGCACGGGGAGAGCCCAGCGAACCCGCTTTGCCAGCTACTAAGGCCTCCGTAATGTTAGTGGTGAGGATGATAATGATTTTTTTCATAATTGTTCCTAAGGCGCCACTAGTAATTACTGTGCTAGGCCCATTGCCGACAACCTTCCTTCTCCCAAAAGGGAACAGGGATTGGAAGAACAGACGTGTCTGTGGCAACCACTCAAGGAGAGAGCAGATACCTGGGCGACCCTGGGCAGCCAGATCCCGCGCCTCAGTGCCTGCAGGAAAAACAAGAATATCAGGGTTTACACAAAGGAAAGGGGCCACCTCTGTGTGCCATTGCTCCCTGAGCAGCCCGGGACGGGGCGCTGGGTGCCTTCCCCACCAGCCCGAGCGGGTACCACAACTCTCTCCCTGAGACGTGCTGGAGTTGCTCTTAGCACAATATTTATCTCACCACGTAAACCAATCTAGCTGGTTAGAAAAACAAGTTTTATTGCATTCTTAGGCAGTGCACTTAGGTGGCAGTGCACTTAGTTGTTTCTGACAGTAGAAATAACTTACCAGCATAAAGGCCGGGTAAATTGGATTAAGAAATCACTGTGTGCTGAGAAAGTGGACAGAATAAATTTAGAAATGGAACAGAACAAGAAAAAAAAAAAAAAATCAGGGAGGAAGAGTGAACTGGTGGCTGAGCCCAGCTGCAGAGCTGGAATCTCTGAGTTCAAATCCCAGGTCCTCTACTAGCTGTGTGACCAGGGGCAAGTTACTTGACTTCTCTGTGTCTTAGTTTACACACTCAATGGGGAATTCAATGAGCAAATAGATGTATTTAAAAAGGCCTTCAAACAGTGCCTGTACATAGTAACAGCTTGGTAATATCAGTTATAATATAACAGAACTTTGGAAAAATTAGGATGTGGGCTCTAGGGGGCTGGGACTGGGGTGAGGGGTGTAAGTTATACAAGTAAGTTATACTTGTAGTATAACATTTAAGGGGTGCCAGAAAGCTCAGCAATCGAGATATAAAGAGGACTTTAATGTAATATTTTCAGAACATCAAAATGCATGATAAGAAAATATCAAAATTGTAAAATAAACATAAGATGTGACCCTGTAACTGCCCTACCCTGCCTCACTTGCCTTGCTCGAATCCCAGCCCCTGATTTCCAGTAAAACTTTATTTACAAAAACAGGTGGCCAACACAAGGGCCAGAGGTTGATGCTTTGATTTCTCTGAAAAGGATTGCATTAAAATATTATTTATCCTTATCATTGAGGGTTTTGGCACCCCCTTAAATTTTACACCCAAGGTTAGTTCCTCACCCTAATCCCAGCTCTGGATGTTTTCTTTCTCTGAGAGTATCAGAGAAATTCTAAATCATACACTGACCTCAGAGCTCTTAGGGGCAAACAGGAATTTCCCCGGAGCTGGAGGACACAGACGATTAATTGATTACGTGCATGTGGCAGTTTGGGATAGAGTGAGGCTGTCGGAACTGCTCTGAGGTCACCTTAAGACTAAACTTCCAACCCAGAAAGGAAAAAAGAAAATCTGATTTCACATAGTTTCCTTCTGCCCACAAAGTGTATTTTTGAAAATAAATTAGATGCAGTGGGGAGGGAAGGGCCAAAGCACGGAGAGGGCTGGATGACAAATTCTAGTACCAAGAGTTGCTGCCTTTCGCTTTGTTGTTTTAACCTTCTTGGTCCTCTTCAAAAAGGAGGCATTTGTCAGCACTATAATCAGCTTTAGTGCCCTTCGCGTTTATAGCTTTGAATTTAATAGAAAGGACATAAACATATACTTTTCATCCATTTTCACTGTTACCTGCTCAGCTCAGACAACAGCTAGGATTATCATAGCCCTTCGGAGGGAGATATTATGAGCCTGTGCTTTATCCCTGCCCTAGCAGAGCCATAAAGACGGTGCCTCCGTGTGCAGAAACACACCGTTGTTAACACGACCCGGTCATTTTCAAAGCCCCCCACCCACCTTATTTGTTAGGATTAATCCCCTCTTTTCAAAGCTTAAAGTCAACCAGCGTTTAGCTCTCCCCTGACAGTTGCTCAGATATTGCAGTGGGTGAATATAAAACGCAGGCTGTGAACTGACCTTTCTCGAGGGCGAATAAGCCAGAGCTTGGAGTTTTTGCTGCTTCGGCCCATCAGCTAGGGCAGTGGCACTTCTGCATCATTTGGACCCAGAAGGCTGCCAACACAGCCACTCGTTCCCGAGAGCCAGGGAGGAAATGAGCTTTCGCGCTGCCTTAGCTGCAAGCAGCCAGTGAGATGTGAACCAGGCCAGTTAAGTGGCCCCGGCCTCGGGCCCTGTGAGTGGAAGAAGACGGGGTGCAGTGTCAACCCGGGGTAACGCAGTGCTGTTGGGAGGCATTGGTGTGACTGCCACATCCCAAAGCGGTAGCATGGGGGTTGTGATTACAGATTTTGTAGCTTTTTTTTTTTTTTAAACTTCCTTTATTAGTAGTCAAAGAAATGGAAATTAAGGTAACTGGATAATTAATGATATTTTTCCAAGATTTTTTGATGTGAACCATTTTTAAAGTCTTTATTGAATTTGTTACATTATTGCTTCCGTTTGATGTTTTGGTTTTTTGGCCCTGAGGCATGTGGTATCCTCCCCAACCAGGGGTCGAACCCGCGGCCCCTGTACTGGAAGGCGAAGTCTTAACCACTGGACCGCCAGGGAAGCCCCGATAATTAATATCTTAAAATTATAATATTCTTTGCTGCTGAGGGTATGAAGTGGGAGTTTCTTACCGTCTGCTGGTCAGATTTTGTAGCTTTGCAGAGAACCCAGCAATGAAAAGAGTCCTTTAACTATTTAGTCTGATGTGAAGGAAAGTGTATTAGAAGTTACTTAACAGAAAAACAAGATATATCAAAATACGTGCACACACACACACACACACACACACACACACACACACACACACACACACACACATATATATATACACATACCAAACGACCATCCTGTGCTAATGAGGAAATTCTGATGCAGCAAAACAAGGATTAATTTTTTTCCTTTCAATACCATTCTTTGGCTTGGGTGCAGGTAGGGAAGTTGTTTCTTTGTGTTAATGTGAGTTTTGTGACATCCTGGATGGTATAAAAATTATTTAGTAGTTCTTAAAAAAATTCAGTTTATTAAAGTCATACTCTAATTTTTCCTTAAACTTTTTTTGAAATAAATTTATTTATGTAATTATTTATTTTTGGCTGCATTGGGTCTTCGTTGCTGTGCACGGGCTTTCTCTAGTTGCGGAGAGTGGGGGCTGCTTTTTGTTGAGGTCCGTGGGCTTCTCATTGCGGTGGCTTCTCTTGTTGCAGAGCACGGGATCTAAGCACGTGGGCTTCAGTAGTTTTGGCGCGCAGGCTCAGTAGTTGTGGCTCGCGGGCTCTAGAGCACAGGCTCAGTAGTTGTGGTGCACGGGCTTAGCTGCTCCGCGGCACGTGGGATCTTCCCGGACCAGGGCTCGCACCTTTGGCCCCTGCATTGGCAGGCGGGTTCCTAACCACTGCGCCACCAGTGAAGTCCCTAGTTTTTCCGCAAACTTTTAATTCCAATTTCTCAATCTCATGATCTTGTTTATAAATCTCACATTTTAGCCATCGCATTAAAGGAGATTTTGTTTGTTATTTGAGATAATTTACTATTAAAAATATAGGTGATTAAACCTTTTTAAACATTTTAAACTTAATCTATTAGCTGATATATTTAATTTCCTTTTTAAGAACTTCAGTTTATTCAGTCATATGGAGAGAGGGTCTTTACAGAGGTGGTCCAGGTAAATTGAGGTCACTGGGGTGAGCCCTAATCCTACACGACCAGTGTCCTTATAAATGGGGAAATTTGGACATAGAGACAGAGACTCACAGAGGGAAGATGGTCACGTGACACTGGAGTCAGGATTGGGGTGAGGCATATACAAGTCAAGGAACACCTGAGGCTACTAGAAGCTGGGAGAGAAACATGGAACAGATTCTCCTCTGGAGCCTTCACAGGGAGCGTGGCCTGCCATCACCGCAATTTCAAACTTCTACCCTCCAAAACTATAAGACAATAAATTACCGTTGTTTTATGCCACTCAGTTTGGGGTACGGTATTATAACAGCCCTAGGAATTGAACCCACGTACTGAGGATGTTAGTTTCTTTCTGCCGGTTGGAAGGATATACCTCAGCTTTAGAGTAAGTTGACCCCATCTTATTTTTAAAAACCACTCTTGCTTTTCCCTGGCCTCACTTCTTGTTGCCATCTCCTCAAATGTCACCTCCTCAGAGAGGCCTTCCCTGACCCCCCTGTAGCGGTGTCCACCCTCGTTCTTCATGACCCACCTGTGTTACAGGCTTCTTCAGTCTGGAGTCATCCTGTTCAGGTATTTGTTCGTTGTTTATTTGCTCTCTCCTCTCCCATCCTTCTAGGACATGAGCTCCAGAAGGCTGAGGACCTCCTCTGCTGTCTACAGCAGGGCCTAGGACATGATGGGCACCTGATCAATATTTATCCAATGGCTGAGTCTAAAGCAAGTTTGAGATAAAATAGAGCTCCCATCTCTAGTTCTTCACTCACTACTGTAAGTTCTTCTTCCTCCTTTCTGCCTTCCCTGGAAGATCTCAGTGGAAAATCTAACTCCCTCCTCCTTCCTTCCCTCCCTTTTTCCCTTTCCTCCCCCTCCCTTCCTTTGTTCCCCCACCCCCCCCACTCCACCCCCCTTTATTCCTTCCTTCACCACAGTATCACCAGTCATCTCCCATGTCAGAGGCACTGCACTAGGTCTCCAGGTGTCCTCATGGAACTTAGAGTCAATCAGAGGTGACAGACATTCAAGTGATTGTCAGCATTTTCATACATTTTAGGAAGTAATTTAATACATTTAGGAAGTATTCCAAGGTGCTCTGCATGTTGACGATGGGGGACCTTTCTTAGTCTGCAAGGTGCCTGTGGATGGCAAAGCTTCTCTGAGGAGATGCCATCTTACCTGGAACCTGAAAGGAGAGGAGGAGTGACCGGGGAGAGAGGCGAGGAAGAGATTCTAGAAAATGAAACTGTGTGTGCTAAGGTCCTGAGTGGGAAAGAATGCTCTGGAAGAAATGGAAGAAGACAAATGTGGCTAGAGCACCAGTAGGGCTGGAGCAGTCATCCTCAGGATCTGGGGAATGTTCATAGGAGCAGTGAGAAGTGTAGAATTTAGGCGTAGGGGGGACATGATCAAATATATATTTAAAAGAGATCAGTTTTGACTGCCTCGAGGAGGAAGCATGGGTAGGGTGGGCAAGACTGAATTTGGAAGACCAGTTAAAAGACTATAGTGGTGGCCCTGCTGAAAAATGCTGGTGGCTTGGGGATGGGGATGCCTGGGTGGCTGGGTGTGCCCCCTCTGCTAACAGACAGACATTTGTGTGGACGGTGTTTCCCTGGTCGTCTAGCGATGGGATCTGCTAACACATTCCACATAGCTGGGCGGTGGAGCGTTGGCACAGCTTTCCTGCAAGTGGTAACTCTCAAAATGCAAAAGGATATTGCAGTTCCCCTCGTGGGATTGCTAAATGATGAAACGGTGGAACAGAGGTGCAGAGATGATTCTGCTAGCGCGTTTACTGCAGAGCTGGTTAGGAGAGTCAGACATTGGCAACAGTGCAAAAGTCCCGTCTCGTGGCGTGATTGAAGACATGTGTGTACCTATGTGATGGTCCACCAGGTGCCTGTGAAAGCGATGATGCAGATTTTTATTCATTTACGCAGGAAAATGTCCACGGTGTCTTTTTTATGGAGAGAAAGAAAGTTACAGAAATTATTCTATTGTTGTAAATAAGCAGACAATTGTGCTCCAGCATGCAGGCAAATATAGAAATGCTTCTTCGAGTATTTTCTTGTGTAAGAGACTCTATAGGCTTGCTCTCATTCTGGCAGGAGGAAAAGAAAAGACTGGGGGAGGAGGGTTGAGGTGGTTGCTTGTGGAGACGTAAGGACAGAGGCAAAGTGACCTCATGGGATCACTCTCAGTCATGCCGTTGGTTTTATGACTACCCTTGCACTCGAAAGGAAATCCTGAAAACGTATTCTTGTTTATTTAAAGTGGTGCTCTTGATTTCACGACTGGTCAGAGGGTCGGTCATGCAGGGAGCGGTTAAGAGCGTTGGCCTTGGAGTAAACCTGAGAGTGCCTGGCAGCGCTGCTGCTTGCTGTGTGTGTGTGTGTGTGTGTGTGTGTGTGTGTGTGTGTGTGTGACTTTGAACAGGTCACTTGGACTTGCAGAAGGCTGCCATCCTCACCTGTGCAAAGGCACACACTTCAGGGGGTTTCCTAAGAGCCAGATGAGATTTAAGAGCTTAGCTCAGTACCTGGCACATGGTAGATGCTCAGTAAATAGTAAGAACTTGTCACTGCTGCTCTTTTAGCACCTACCTGCTCCCAGACACCTGACAGGTTCTTCGTGATTTTACTTGGCTTTTACAGCCCCTGGGGACACAGTAAAAGGAGGATCATGTAGTGATAAGAGCATGGAATGTAAACAAGAAGCTGGGGTTTTTCTACTCTTGGTTTTCCATGAACCTGGTAGGTGACCTTCAGTACCACTCACCCTCCTGGGCTAAGTCTCTTTAACTTTAAAGTGAGAAGGTTAGACTGAGAAAGCTTCCAACTCTATAATTCTATGACTGCATGGCCTGAGGACCTGATAAAACCTATCTGACTATCTTGTTGAGGCTTCCAGGTAGAGGCTGGTTATCTGTGTGCCCTAGGCTAGAAGGCGTCTTTAATGGACTCATAGCAAAGAATTCAGTTTCTGTTTGTTTTCTGATCCTGTTGCACCAGCTGATAGGCCTGCAGAAGGCTGTTATCAACAATTTATGGTCACCTCCATGCCTTGCTCTTATCAGCAAAGCTAATCATATTTTAAGCTTTTTGAGTTTTTCTGCTTGGAATAATTGCTTGCTTTTACTGCCTAACAAATCTTTAAATGATAGTTTGATTCCTTGGTGTGGGAGAACTGGAGGATGTTTCCTACAGACTCCAGCTCTTTCTGCCCCAGGTAGGGACCTATGAGGCGAAAATGGCAGTGACTAACTTTTCCTTTCTCCGCAGGGGTGCCATGGGCCTCTGTCTGTCTGGCTTTATATTGGCTGACTTCCTGCTTTCTCCTCCGTGTGTCCCTCTATCCATACTGCAAAGCTCATTACCAGCATTTTCCAATTACTTTCCTTAGTAAGTTGTTCTCAGAGATGTGATTGGGTGTTGTGAAAAGAAGTGCAAAATGAAAAAAAAAAGTTGGTAATGAAATAAAATTGGAGTCTTTGTTGATTATATTTCTTTTTTTTTTTTTTTTTTTTTTAAGAAATGAACTTTTTTTTTTTTCAAATTAATTAATTAATTAATTTATGGCTGTGTTGGGTCTTCGTTTCTGTGCAAGGGCTTTCTCCAGTTGCGGCAAGCGGGGACCACTCTTCACGGCGGTGCGCGGGCCTCTCACTATCGCGGCCTCTCCCGTTGTAGAGCACAGGCTCCAGACGCGCAGGCTCAGTAATTGTGGCTCACGGGCCCAGTTGCTCCGCGGCATGTGGGATCTTCCCAGACCAGGGCTCGAACCCGTGTGCCCTGCATTGGCAGGCAGATTCTCAACCACTGCGCCACCAGGGAAGCCCTATATTTCTTTTTTTAAAAAATTTATTTTATTGAAGTGTAGTTGATTTACAATGTTGTGTTAATTTCTGTACAGCAAAGTGATTCAGCTATACATATATATACATTCTTTTTCATATTCTTTTCCATTATGATATATCACAGGATATTGAATATAGTTCCCTGTGCTGTACAGTAAGACCTTGTTGTTTATCCATTCTATATATAATAGATTGCATCTGCTAATCCCAAACTCCCAATCTATCCTTCCCCCATCCCTCCTCCCCCTTGGCAACCACAAGTTTGTTCTCTATGTCTGTGAGTCTGTTTTGTAGACATGTTCTTTTGTGTCATATTTTAGAGTCCACATATAAGTGATTATATTTCTTTCTGTTTTTTGGAGACTGATAAAGTGCCATGTCATATCAAAGTCACTGGAGAGTCCTGCAGTCAAGAAATAATGTTTCACTTGGTTTAATCCAACGTATCCATATTCCTTTCAGAATATGGAACATTTTCATGAATAATACTTCTTAGCATCTTGGTAAACTGATATTTTGAAAATATTCAGGATTGTGCGGTTGACCCTTTGAGCAGAGCCAGACTCGAATTATGGCTTCTGTTTAGAAGAATCCTTATGAAGTGTTGTAGGTTTGACCACCAGCTGCCTTGCTAGGGGGTGACTGCGTGAGTCGTCTCAGCCAAGGCTCCCTCGCTCTCCCTCCTTCCCCACCGGGATGTGTGCCCCTTCTGGGGGGTCCGTGAAATGTCTTCTCTCCCCTGCTTCCGAGGCCTTTGTGTAGCTGGGCCAGGCTGCCAGGGCCAGAGGTGTGGGAAGCAAAACCTTCTCTTGCTCCAACCACCTTCCTGCAGCTCTGGGGCGGGCCAGAGGTCCAGTAGATGTTCTGGGCCCTGAAATCCTAGGGGAGGGACCAGATTCTCCTCTATCTTCTTGCTCATCTAACATTGGAAATCTGGGCCACCTGCTTCTTGTCTGGAGACTTGATGGTGCCAGTTTCCACCCCATCTTCCTCTCACATGTAGACCCAGGGGTGACGCCTGTACCTGGCTCTTTGGAGACAGGCTCTGATTTTATTTAACTTTTACATAGGCACTCAAAAACCATGCAATGATCCTACTTGAGAGGAAGCAAGAGGAGCAATAGGAAACTTCACTATAAAGGGAAGCCAGGGCCCCGTTCTCCTCCGTGTTCTGTGCTTGAGTGTGCTTGTTTGCTAGGGCTGATGTAATGAAATACCACAAGCTGGGTGACGGGAAGAACAGAAATTCATTCTCTCACAGTTCTAGGCTAGACGTTTAAAGGTCAAGATGTTGGCGGATTTGGTTCCTTCCAAGCGCCGTGGGTGACAATCAGTTCCAGGCCTCTCTCCTAGCTTCTGGTGGTTTGCTGGCAATATTTGGCATCCCTTGGCTTGTAGAAGCGTCAGCTCCATCTCTGCCTTCATCTTCGTATGGCCTTTTCCCTCGGTGTGTCTGTCTCCAGATTTCTCCTTTTTATAAGGACATCAGTCATAGTGGATTAGAGCCCACCCCAAGGATCTCATTTTAAATTGATGACCTCCTTAAAGACCCTTTCTCCAAATAAGTTCGCATTCTCAGATGCTTGGCATTAGGACTTCCATATATTATTACGGGGGGTGGGGCAGTACATAGTTCAACCATAACTTTGAATGTGAGGGAACACCGGCATGGTGATGATATTATGGCATCCCTCACTCCAGATGGAAGCTGGGGGAAGGGGGGCTGTTGACATTGCCTTGCCATGCCCTGTGGGAGACTGTGGTATACACAGCACCGGAAGCCTCAAATATTTGGGACGTAGCATTCATTTCATGCTTACAGAGCATCAGTCAGGTTTGCTTATGTCATCTCATCAAATCCTTATGAAAAGTACCCCACTTCCCTAGAGACACTCCTCCCAGGTGCCTCCCCTGACCTCTCCAACCATATTTCCAGTCATTTCCCTCTTGTTTTCCTGCTCAAGCCACACAGGACTCATTTCCTCAAGAGGAATCCATTATCAGGGAGGTAGGCAGAGGCCAGACAGGAAAATCAAGGGCAAAGGCATTTGCGACCTCTCTGGCAGAGGCTCTTACACATTCGAGTCAGGCCATCATATGTGCTGGGGGCTGATGGATTGTTGAGGAAGTTTCTCAGAGCAGTTCAGGCAGGAAGTACAGAATAGCTTATATTGGACAGAAGTCAGAAATAAAGCCGAAAGACATTTCTGTGTATACAGTGCACTCAGAAATTCGTTTTCCACCCAGGGTGTGAAGGAAGGGGAGCTTGGGGAAGGGGAAATGGCCCCTCAGGGAGTCTAGGAGACGCATGTGTGCCTGAGAATGGCGCAGATGCAGGCAGTTGTGGCATCTCTAGGGATGTACTGGTCCCCAGCTGGACAAAGTCAGAACGTCCACCTGCATCGTGGAGCTGTACCTGTCCAGGTGTAGTTAGAGCCACACATAACTCTCAGTTTTAGGAAAGCAGGTTACATTGCATCCATGGCAGTTTTCCAGCTGCTTCTTGGCAGCTGGGGCCGTGGGAAGAGAGAAGGATGCTTGATTTTTGAAACCACGGTCTCATGAGGAGTCCGAAAATCTGGATGATGATGGTCTGTGATGGTCAACCTTCTGTGTCCACTTGCTTGGCCATGGGGTGCCCAGTTATTCGGTTACACGTTATACTGGGTATTCCTGTGAAGGTGTTTTTGGATGAGATGAATATTTAAATCAATAGACTGAGTAAAGTAGATTCCTCTCCCCAATGTGGGTGGGCCTCGTCCAATCACTTGATGTCCTGAATAAGATGAAAAGGTTGCTATTCCTCTCAAGTAAGAGAGAGTTCGTCCTGCCTGATGGCCTTTGGACTGGGACATCAGCTTTTTCCTGCCTTTGGACTCAAACTGAAACATTAACAGTTCCTGGGTCTCGAGCCGACCAGCCTTAGGGCTACAACCACACCATTGACTCTTGTGGGTTCCAGCTCGCCAACTCAACCTGCAGATCTTGGGACTTGCCTGTCTCCATAACTGTGTGAGCCAGTTCCTTATTAAAAAAAATACCTTTCTATCTACATTCATCCATTCATCCATATGTATGTGTACACACACACACACACACACACACACACACACACACAAACACACACACACACACAAACACACACACACAAACACACACACACACACACACACACACACACACACGTGCACAGTGGTTCTGCTTCTCTGGAGAATCTTGACTAATACAGGGTCTCAGCTGGAAATTAGCAAACTAGGGCCCATGAGCTAAATCCAACCTGCCATCTGTTTTGGTACAGCCCACGAGTGAAGAATGGTTTTCCCTGATAAATATTTGTAATCGATTTGATGATAGGAACATTTATAATAACTTTGATCCCCAAGTAAGCAAAATGTTACCCCTCCACACTCTAATTCCATTCTTCTCATTAGTAGACCTATATTACTAAAAATTGTTCTCATATACTTTGAAATTCATCAATGAAAGTTGTGGAAATGTGTTTTCTCTCTTCTTATGTAAGTACCTACTTAACGTCCTTGATTTTGTGTCTGGGCCCACATATCCTAAGATATTTACTGAAAAGTTCTCTGGCCCATCATCTAAGTTCCGACTGTCCTATAACTGAAAAAATGTTGTGGGTATCTTAAAGACATCTACAGCAGATTTTTCCCCCTTTATAACTTTAAAAAGTATCTATGTTAATATTCTGCAGGTATCTTTTTAACATTATAAAAACAAAAAAAAGGAAATTTTCCCAATGGATGTAGTTAGAGCAAAGATTGCGTCTTTTTTCTGGATGAAGGTGAATTCAGGGAAGGAGGAGAGCGGCCTCCTCTGAGTCTCTCAGGCCGGCTGGCATTGTGTGTTGTGCTGACCGGAGCTGGGTCTTTACAATGTCCTGAGTAGCAGCCTCGATTTGGCCCCAACCCCTTCCTCTGGCCCCAGGCACCTTGAATCACTGCAGTTGTGTTTGTCATTGCTTTCTTTCATTTGCCGCCGTTCATCTCCTTTTTATGAAGCCGCCTTGAATTTGTCTGGGAGCATTCTTTGTTTATTGTCTTGAAGTGATGAGAACTCGGAGGGCTTCAGAATAGAGTGTAGAAAGTCAGACTGCCCAGGGTCTCCCGCCTTGCTTACTGGGTGACACCTGGGAACCCCTTTGTCCCAGGTCACTGAGAGTTCATCCTGAGGGGAGACCCAGCCAGGCTCTGCAAATGATGGCCTCGGCTTCAGTAGGCCCTCCTTGGTGGTTTTACACGTGCCGCCAAACAAGAAAGGCAGTCGTGCTCACAGAGAAGGGTAGGTTTTTCACCTGCTCGTTAAGCTAAGAGGAGACCTACCTTTGTGTTCCTGGAGAAGGTAAGACTCTGGATCCCACAGTCAGAGATGGGACTTGTAAGATGCAAAACGTGGCCTGTCAGGCAGTCTGATTCCATAGGAAGTTTTTTCCTACCCCAGGCCTTTTGTACTTGCAGTTCTAGTTGGCTAGGAACATTCTGGCCCACACTCTGCATGGCCGTCTCTTTCTCAAACTTCAGATCTCAGCTTAGGTGTTGAGAGTGGTCTTTTTCAGCTTAAAGTACAATAACCCAACTGAGTGTCCATTCAACATATTTTATAAAGCCCCTACTTTGTCCAGGAACTGTTCTAAGAATTAGGGATAAAAACAACCAACCAAACAAAAAACTTCACAACCAAAACAGTCAAAATTCTGTTTATTTGCAGTGTTTCTCAAACTTCGGCATGCATCGAGTCATCTGAAGGGCTTGAAAAAACAGACCGCGTGACCCCTGAGTGTCTGAATCTGTTGGTCTGGGGTGGCACTCGAGAATCTGCATTTCCAATAATATCCCAGGTGCTACTGCTGCTGCTGGTCTGGGGACTCCACTTTGAGAACCACTGGTTTAGTGGGTAACGCTCCTCTCAGACCAGTGCTTGTTTGCTTAACATGATTTGCAAGTCTTTTTCTTTCTTTGTTTACTTGTGCTTTTTTTTTTTTGCCTCCCCCTGCCCGAATGGGTACTCTGTGAGGGGGGAATCATCTCTGCCTTATCCCCAAGATAGCCCTGGTGCCAGCAGAGTGACCAGCACATAGTAGGTGCTCCGTAGATACTCGAAGGACTGAGAAGGAGTGGAGGCCGGCAGGCAGCAAGCAAAAGCTCTCTTTGCTGTTCCTCCCTGTGTCTGCCCTTCTTCATTTCGCCACTTCCACGATCCATGAGAAATCTTGGCAGGTGGGACAGGTAGAACCTGGGTTAGCTTGTCATCCCCAGTGAAAACCTCAGGTGTTCGGTCAGATTACTGAAGTGAAAGCAGTTCTTTATGCCTCAAGGGGGTAAGATTGTAGAGCAGGCAAGTGAGAGAGATCAGGGAATGGTGGGTGTCCACACATATGGGATGGGTGGCGCGAGGGAGGAGATTGCAATCGGAGACCTCGTGACATTTAAGCATCCAGACTGTTCTAAAAAGAGCTCCCAGAATTTGGGCAGTGAGATAACTCTTGTTGAGAGTTATCTTCGTGCCTGCATTTTTTAGATTAGAGAGAAGTCTGTGCTATGAAATCTCCCCACAGAGGCAACAAGAGGCCAGCCTTCTTTATGCCTGGACACAGACCTGCCAGTTACAGAAGAGCCCTAAGTGTCTTTGTACCTCCCATCTGGCATCTTAAGGAGTTTTCTAAAAAGCATTTTGGTATTATTTGGCACCATTTGTAATTGATGAGTCCTGCGAGAGAAACCAAGTGTCTTAATCCATTCTGTCTGCTGTAACGAAATACTACTGACTGGGTGGTTATAAACAGCGGAAATTTATTTCTAACAGTTCTGGAGGCTGGAAGTCCAAGATCAGGATGTTAGCAAGCTCAGGTTTGGGGGAAGGCCCTCTTCTGGGTTGCGGGTGGCTGTCTTCTTGTTGTCTCCTTACATGGTGGAAGTGGGGAGGCCTCTCTGCGGGGCCTCTTTTATAAGGGCACTAATCCAGTTCACGAGGGCTCCGGCCTCCTGAGCTAACTACTTGCAGAGGCCCCACGTCCTAGTACGTCACCTTGGAGAATTAGGTCTCAACATAGGAATTTTGGGGGGCACAAATATGCAATTCTGTAGCACTAAGGTAGGCGTGACCCATGCCCCGAGCAGTCCCTAGGCCCAGGAGACATAGGTATAATTTGTTTCCTGGGCAGCCAAATTGTAAAAGCATTCTCAGCACAAATGAAGGGTCACCAGCTTCCTTTTGCTTTGGATCCATTCTACCTCAGATGAGATCCAACGTGGCATATGGGAGGACTTCTGCAAAAACTGTGGACCCCCTAGGACTGCAAATAAAATGTGGCACTTGTGTTCATTTTCTGATTGCGGGGGTGTGTGTGCAGCTCTCCTCAATGCTGGTAACAATCTACACACCCAAGAAGCCAAAGGGAATTTGGTTTGAGATGTTAGAAGACATGAGTTATTTTTTTAATTGTGATTATTTATATACGTATGTATATACCTATATATGAATATATATCATAAAATTTGCCATTTTAATCATTTTTAGGTGCACAATTCAGTGCATTAAGTACATTCACACTGTTGTGCAACTATCACCATTACCTGTTTCCAAAACTTTTTCATCACTCTAAACAGAAACTCTGTACCCATTAAGCAGTAATTCTGCATCCCTCTGCCCCCCAGCCCCTGGTAACCACTTAAGTTTCTGTCTCTATGAATTTGCCTATTCTAGATATTTTATATAACTTGAATGATACAATATCTGTCCCTTTTTGTCTGGCTTGTTTCACTTAATGTTTTAGGGGTTCATCCATGTTGTGATGTGTATCAGAACTTCATTGCTTTTTTTTTTTTTTTTTATAACTGAATAATATTCCACTGTATGTTTATACCACATTTTGTTTAGCTCTTGATGGATACTCATGTTGTTTCCATCTTTTGGCTGTTGGGAATAATGCTACTATGAACATTAGTTTACAAATATCTTTTCGGCTCCCTGCTTTCAATTCTTTTGGGTTTATGCCGGGAAGTGAAATTACTGGATTATACGGTGATTCTACATTTAATTTTTGAGAAGCCACCAAACTGTTTTCCAGAGCCGCTCTAGCATTTTTACATTTCCACCAACAATGTACAAGGGTTCCAGTTTCTCTCCTCCTTTCCAACACTTGTTATTTTCTGTTTTTCTGATAGCAGTCCTCTTAGTGGATGTGAGGTAGTTTCTCATTATGGTTTTGAATTGTATTTCCCTAATGATTACTGATGTTGAGCATCATTTCATGTGCATATTGGTCAGCTGTATATCTTCTGTGGAGAAATGTCACTTGAAGTCCTTTGCCCGTTTTTAAATTGGGTTATCTTTTTGTTGATGAGTTGGGTTAAGGTGGGCCCCTATCCAACATAAGTGGAGTTCTTTATGTATTATAGACAGTAAACATTTATCACATAGATGATTTGCACATCCTTTCTCCCATTCTGTAGGTTGTCTTTTCACTTTCTTAACAATGTCCTTTGGTGTACAAAGTTTTAAATTTTGATAAAGTCCAATTTGTCTATTTTTCTTTTGTTGTTCATGCATTTGGTATCATATCTGAGAATCCACTGCCAAGTCCAAGTTCATGAAGATGACCTGAGGTTTTTTGGACTAGGAGATCAAGTCAACATTTATCATGTCTTTGCTTAAGATAGTACTGATACAGTGGTCCTGTGAATCCCCTGAATTATATGCAAAATTTTCTGCTTTTTCTGGCACTTTACATGTGTCTCTTTGTTAAAAAATATATAACACTGAAGCATTTTGGTGTAATATGAGTTTCCGGCTGATTGCTACGGAGTTTTGATTGTGCACATCTCCCAAGGCATTACTTTGAGAGGCAGGTGTCCTGGCTTACCCTGTGGACCTTGAACATGCTCATTGGGTCTGGTAGTGGATCTATCATACTTGTAGGTCTTTTCTCTTTATATAGGATGAGGATTCACTGAGCTCTTGCGGGTTTTAAGAAACACAGTTAATATTTGGCCTTGTTACAAAATGTAAAACTACACACCAAAGTATATAGTTCTTTTGGAATTACGCTTGATGCTAAATGAAGGAATGACTTCCGAGATTGGCTTATAAATTGTGCTTGTTGCTCATAAGGAAAATGAGATCATGGTACATAAAGTAGGTATTAAAGATGTGCTTCTGGTAAGGAGGAGGGAAAAGCAAAAGGGTTAATGGAGTGGAAAATAGAAACAGGTCACATTCCTGGAAAGGCTGGGTCAACAAGAGCCAGAAGATTTAAAACTCAGCTAAAAATTGGTCACGTATAAGTCTCCCCTCGGAAGTACCGCTTAAAATGTTGGCTTGGAATCCGGCAAGCGGGCATGCCCATGTACTTAAGGAAACAAAGTCCATACGTACGGGCAACAGGGCTCAGGTCAGACTGAAGGGGGTGCTTAGAGGCTCATTTTTCCATCAGCCCCCAATACCCCTTGTGCCTAAGACTCAGCTCGAAAACCAAGTGGGCAGGTTTTGTTTGTTCATTCTGGGTAAATGTTAGGCATTTGCAAAGTCAACATTCCTTGCCTCAAACACCCTGCTTCTCAGAAAATGGAAAAGCTTAAATCGTATTTGATTAGGATTTATTCAGCCCCTCTATGCTCCCAGTTCATTGGCACCGAGAAACTTCTTTCTGGAGGTGGATGGGCCTTTGGGACCTTGCGTCCTCTGCTTACGGCACTTTGGAGATCATTTATGAAGGCAGGAAGAGCTGATTGGGTGGCAGCAGGGGTTGGAAAGCCTCCCTCTTTGACAGGAGTCATCGACATTAGTTTATACAGCAGGGGACCATTCAGGAGAGTGTTTCAGGAGCCTGCCTACTTAGAGAAGCTGTGTGGCCCTGAAACGAAATTTCCTTCTTCATTATGCATGTGATGAGACCATTTCATCAGATCAGGTCCTTCTCCTCTGGATGGTGGTAAAAACTGGTAGGAAAAGCTTTAGCTGGAAAGGAAGGGAGGAGGAAACTCACTTTTTGTCTAAGCTCCTGATCTGTGTGTGCATGACGGGTGATGGCAAATGGAGCCCTGGATGGAGAAACATGTTCTAGCCAGAAGCCAATTTGCACTTTGTAGAAGTGAATTGACTAAGCTTATTAAGCTTATCACCTGCCGTGGCATAGAAATGGGAAGCAACGTGGTTATAAAGAGATTTATCCTTGAGCTGGAAAAAGGCAGAGGATGAAAAGGTGGCAGGTTATCCAGACTCTTAAGGACGAAATGTTGTGTGCCCCCAAAGTCATGTGTTGAAGCCCTAACCCTCAAATGTGATGGTATTTGGAGGTGGGACCATGGGGAGTTAATTAGTTTTAGATGAGGTCATGAGAGTGGGGCCCCCATGATGGGATTAGTGTCTGTGAAAGAAGAGAGAGAGACCAGAGCTTTCTCTCTCTCTGCTGTGTGATGACCTAGCAAGAAGACAGCCATCTACAAGCCAGAAAGAGAGGGGCCACCACAACCCAGCCATACCGGCACCCTGACCTTAGACTTCCAGCCTCCAGACTGGAAGTGAGAAATAAATTGCTGTTGTTTAAGCCACTCAGCCTGTGGTATTTTGTTAGGGTAGCTTGAGCTAAGACACAGTCAATTAGGTATGAACCTCTCGCAGAGTGAAAATCCATGAGCCCCTGTCATGGAGATGCTACTTCCCAGCCCATTGATGAAGTGTGGGTAGAAAGAAGTGGTCTCACTTTGCCCCTTAGCCTGTACAGCTCTTTCACTTTGAGTGAGTTGCTTCCCTAAGTCTTTGTTTTCTTATCTGCAAAACAAGGATAATAAACCCACCCATCTCACAGGCTATTTAAGGTTAAGCAAGTTAGTACATGTAAAACATTTAGCGTAGTTTCTAGCACATATTAGGTGCTCCGTGTCGGCCATATTGAATAGGGATTTATGGTCAAGTGTTTGGTTCTCTCCTGTCTCCCCACTCTTACTACATACCATTCTCTCTTCCAGTGCTTTATGAGCTCAAGCCACACTGGCTGTCTTTTTGGTTTGTTTTAAATAAACCATGTCTCTCCCACCTCAGGGCCTTTGCACGTGCTATTTGTGTTGCCTGGAATATCACTTCTGTCTTTTCCTAGTTAACTCACATTCATCCACTGGCTCTCAGCTCAACCATAACTCTTGTGAGAGACCCTCCTTGAAATCCGTGGCACTAGCTCTCCTGTCCGTCCCCTCTCCCACTCTAACCTTGTTGACATTTTAAAAGTATTTGTGTGATGACTGGATTTTTATTTTCTTTCCCACTAGACTTAAGCTCCATGAGAGCTCATGGCCCTGAACACAGTGGGCACAAAAACTCCTGGCTGAACAAGTCCATGCTGGCTTCTGACACAGTGCCTAGAGCACAAAGGTGATCATGATTCTTCAGAGCTAAAACTGCTAAATCAAACCCATAACGTCTGGGCTGGCAGCTGAGGAGGAGGAATGAACGCACGAGTCAACGTAATCCTAATGTGTTTTCGAGAGACCCAGACGTCTAGGGAGTTTCATTGGGCTTTTGACAAGAATCACTGCATTGGTAAGCAAGTTTAAGTTTGCAATAGCCCCAATTCAAGTAAGGATCATTAATTCCTCATTTTTCATTTTAAAAAGATCCTGAGTGCATGAGGTCAGCGTTCCGCCATTGAAAGGCAAAACCACGTTCGTTATAGGCAAAGCACATGCTCCCACGGACCGTGCCCTTTTAGGATTAGTTGAAACTGGAAGCTAAAGGAAAATGGATCATGTAAGCAGAAAAACCCATCTGAATGAAACCCAAAGAACCACACTTTGTTTTCTAGCTGCTTTCGGGAATTCACATTTAATCAAAATTGAAGAGTACAGCGGTTGCCATGAGAATTCTTGCATCTCATCTCCGTTTTAATGATTTCTTTTTAATTAGTTGATGCTCCGCAGAAATCCTAGTGTGCTTAAAACAACTGGGAAACAGAACTAAAAGTGGGAATTGCAGTTGCTTCTGGCAGAATTGTGTTTGCTTCCTTGGTTCTGGGCAATCTTGCTAACAAGTAACCTGTAACCTACCACTAAGGCTACAACTAGATAATTATTTGGTTAATTTTCATACTTTAGTTTACAATCCTAATGAGTTCTCCGACTCGTATTCCCTAGGCAATGTAGAGTCCTACCTCGTCACATTTGTGGTTCTTGTTTTTGGAGTCTCCTGTTTTCATTTAAAAGATGAAAAGCTTAATTAGTGCCCCCAGTTCCTAGATTTTTATACGTTGTCGTATGCTTTTGCCAGGAGTGTTAGAATATTTTGTCATTTAAAACTCAAAAGGGAACTGAGTGAAATGCCTGTCACTTTGAAGTAGTTTCTTTTATCGTAATCATGACTAGGTTACAAAGAGTAGCATAACCTGAACGGACTTAAGAGTCACTGCTTGAGAAGCCCGTGGAGGCAGAATTGGGAAAGGTAAAGGGTTTGGCATCAGGCGGATGCAAATTCAAATCACATCTCTACACTCATCTGGATAAGGTTCTTAGTCTGAATGTGAACAGGTGATAAGGCCATTTGCCTGGCAGAACTGCCGTATGGATTTGGTGAGATCGTGAGGTCCCGTGTTTTGCACACCCATGCCTGATGGTCTCTGTATTGGTGCTATCCAATAGAAATAAAATGCGAGTCACATCTGTGATTTAAATGTTTCTAGTAGCCACGTTAAAAAGTAAAAAAGGTGAAATGAAGTATAATTATTTTATTTAATCCAAGATATGCAAAGTATTAACATTTCAACATGCATAGAATTCTTGAAATATTTTACGTCATCTCTTTTTTTGGAGCACTAAGTCTTTGAAATCCATTTTCTCAGAACAGTTCAATTTAGACTAACCATACTTTAAGTGTTTAATAGCCAGCTGTGGCCAGTGGCTACTGTACTGGAAAGTGTAGCACTGGATGATCAATAAATTTTCATTTCTTTCCCTTTATATTTTAGGAATAAAGTTGTCATCCATCCAGTGGCGTGGCTGTTACGGAGCCTCGGGACTCTTACGTCGTCGTAGTTCGGAAATCTATTTAATCATGGGAGAAACGACCATTAGCACAACTGGAAGAGTACAGGTATCAGTGGTTTGTTGAATTTTAATTGCCTTAATATGGGTCTAATGGGGGAAAATGTACTCCTTGATATTTAAAATGGTCACTGAAATCAAAGAGTGCTTATAAAATGCACCTAAAAATAGTGTGAAAAATATAGAGCTATCAAATTCAGTTGGTCTAAACTTGAGATTTTTGTACCTGTAGAAGAGGTCCATGAATGGACTTTGGGGGCACATAAAGCCTCCAAAATTACATGCAAATTTAGTTGTGTTGTGTATTATACGTATATTTTTCTGTGGGGAGAATCCATAGCTTCCGTCACATTCTTAAATGGGCCACAAGGAAATGAAACAGTGTAAGCAGCTGCGGTGGTAGAAATCCCTGTTGGCTACAGGCGACATTCTGTTTACGTGGGAACTACGGTTTCATATCTGGGAGGACAGAAATTGTACATCGTCTCTCGTCACCGTTAACCAGGAAAATCCCTCAACTCGCGCAGCAGCTTGGAAATGGCTGTGCTCGGAGGCACTTGGGGGGCTCAGACTCACTGAAAAATGGCAGATTCACGTCTCCTGGCTGAGGTTCACTCCAGGGCATCCACTGGTGAGCTGTGTTTATCTTTTGGTTGAGGGCACAGGACTGCATACGTTCAAGTTACCTGTGCACTTGACAGCGAACTTTCCCCCGTGGGAGTGGCCGTAAGGGCTATGGGAACGGGTGTTGGGTTCTGAATTCAAATCCCAGTTTGTTCCTTAAGCAGCCACATTTGTCTCCTTGAGTCTCCTGCTCATTGATCAAATGATTTCTCGGGTCTCTTCCGACTCCTTTTAGGAGTTGATTTGCTAAATTCGGTTTGGGAGACCTCGTATGACATTGCAAATTAGGACCAAGTGTATCCATATGAAAAAGTGATTGAAAAAATAAGTTGGAATTGAAGGGTCCGGAATTGGGATTAGAATGTATGTTACTTTTTATTTCCCTCCAGTTTTTCACACGGGGCACAGGCTGACCCCTAAATCCAGAGGCACTCAGGGAGCCCTGATTAGAAACCCCTCAACTTCAGTCTGATAGCACATGACTGTTTAGGTGGGAGCTCTTTGCTCTTGTGGCCACGTACACCCCTCTGGCCTTTAATGAGAACACACAAGGCAGGAAGGCTATTTCTCCAAAGAAACCCACGCACTTAGTCTTATACCCAAACTGTGTATGTCTTGCCGCAATTTGTAATTCATCTGACTGGTGTTGGTTCTCGGTGACACATTAACTAGCAAGAAAGGGTGTGAGGTTAAGAGAGCTGGATATGGGGCGCTGCTCCTGGGAGCCAAGGATCCAATGCTGTTGGAAGTTGAACTTGGAGAGTATTGGAAAACCACGGTGCTAACGGTCCACCTTTTGCAAACACTAAGGTAGCAGGTGTAATTATCTTCGCGATGCCTGGTCTGGAAGAGGTAATGAACAGATATCTTAATAGTGAGGAATAAATATATCGGTGTCGTATCTACATTAAGTTTGTTCTCATGGAAGTGTGACTACTAATGACTAATGACTAGTCTTAAGATTTTGGCCGCAAGGGAGGAATATGGGTTCAAACAGGGTGTGTTGGAGGAATCTAAGTCTCAGATACCTAAACACCTGGCCACTTCAATCCAAATTTCAGTGAGAAAACCAGATGTCTGGCATCATGGCAAATGAAAATGATACCCTTTGTAATCCCATTCATTCATTTGTGTATGGATGTACGTATGTCTTTTTAGTAGACATTATAGCTGAAATTTGTGTGAACACTATAATCGGGGAACAAGTTGTAGCAAATTCAGTATTTGGGATCCTGTGGGTTGTTGCGGTGTGAAAGGTGCCAGTTTTGAAGCCCACCCACTTTGGTGACCCTTGCTATTCTATGAAAATATTGTGGGTTTTGCAGATGCATCTTAGAAATGGAAAAAGTTGGGCCTAGCTACTCACTCAGAGATGTTGTTAGATATTACTGACAGGCAGTAATGGCGGCAGTAAACCAAAGGGGTTTCGTTGTGAACACGAGCTTGGTTGATAAACTTGCTGTTATTCCAGTTTATAGCATAGTGGGCCAAGTTGAGGCTTTCTGCAAGACAGACAGACAGTCATTCGAATGCTAGATTAAACGGTGAGTTTGATTGATTGCTTTTTTTTTTTTTTCTTTTTTCCTAACAGACCTGTCTTTGGATTCCGGGCAGAATGAAGGTAGTGGATGATCTGAAACGCTCAAATTCTTCTGAGGCAGCAGGTAATACAATGAAGGAAAAAAAAAAAAAACACACACACACTGCAAAAGGCTTTTATTTTATAGGCACCACTGCAAAATGAGGAATCACTTCAAAACATATCAAATAGAAAATAATAATAATTTATTTTAACTTCATTTTACTTACTGTTTATAACTAACCATGGTTCTCTGAATTTGCTCGTAAAAGTCTGTCCCTTCGAAGCTACAAAGCAAAGGTTTACTACAGTGAGCACTTAAAATTCCACAAACTGTCTCCATCCACAACTTTCCTGTACATGCAAAGTCCTCCAACGGGTTGCAGTATCTGCAAACATGCTTTAAACTTCCACGAAGCTGCGTTATAGTTTGCCTTCTGTTAAAAACCTTTACACTCTCTTGGGAACTTTAACCAGAAGAAGAATGTTTAAATGCGTATCCCAATTCTAAACAAACACTGCTGGTTTGGTTATGTGTAGTATACATCGTGAACCACAGAGTTTGGTGGTTTTTGGAGCTGAAGCTTTGACCTAAATAATAATGTTAAACGGTCACTCACATGAAACACATTCAGCAAAGTAACATTATAAGGTAGGGTTCCATTAAAAATACATACTGGCAGTCGTATCTGAGTTTTCGGCAGGAAAAAAAAAAAAGTTGTGTTTAACTTTCGTATATGAATATAGCGTGTAAACAAATTATTCTGTGTAGGTATGCTTAGTAAAAGATCTTTTTGAAATTTAAAAACTTCATGTAAAAGGTAACGAGTATAAAAAGTACCATTGCTATTTGAAAAAAAGCTCTGTGTTTTGTTAATATTGCCTTCCAAGACAGTTAAGGGTGGTTTCTGTCTGCTTAAAATAGAGCTAAGACACCCAGAGTGGGTAGGGCTCGCTGATTTCGACTATAAACATGATGACGCTATTTATCTTATATACAAAAGCTTGCCGCATTGAACGAGGCAGGAATTGCTACCTCAACGGTAGTGTTCTCTCTTATGTACATAACGCAGAAGTGAAAATTATACAGTAGTCACCGATAGGAACGAATTGTATACTCTAGTGCCGTCTGGAGATTTCGTGCCGTGGGTTAAGAGTTCTTGGATCGTCATCCAGTTATCAAATATCTTTTTATTCCTCTTCTTCATCATCTTTTTGTGGCTGAGTTCCAGGATGTTCATCTCCTTCCTGTCGTCGGCCCCCTGCTGCTCCTTCAGGCAGTCGAGCCGGCTCTGCATCATGAACTCGCGCCTCCGCCTCTGCTCCTTGGCCTTCACCACGTGCTGCTTCCTCTCCTCCTTGCTCCAGTACCGCCCCATCTTCAGCTCGCTCACCGCATCGTCGTCCGTGGTCATGCCGCTGCGCTCCTCGCGGATCTTGAGCGCGCGCTCCCGCAGCAGGCGATCCCGCACCGGCCGCTTGGTGATGTAGCGCGTCCCGTCGCTCCGGATCTTCACTTTCCACTCCATTCTCGGCTCCGACTGGTTGGCAGAGTTCAGGTCCTTGCACATGCTCACCAGGCTCATCTGGCTTTGCGCGTACTCCACGGCCGACTTCTGCTGGATCAGCTGCATGTAGCTCTGGTAGTGCTGCGCGTGCGCCGGGATGTGGGCGTGTTTGTAGGGGGAGTGCGGGAAGGGCGACAGGTACGAGCCGCCGCCCAGCTTCTGGCTGGGGGTGGGGCTCCCGCTGCCGTCGCTGGGTTTCCTCTCCTTGCCCTCCAGGGCCTGGCTGGGGTCCAGCTCTTCAGGGGAAGGGCTGTAGTCCGGGGAGCCCACTTCGGGATCTTCCGTGATGGAGAGCAGATTCTTTGGGGACGGCCCGTACGCCTCGGCGGTCCCCGCGGCGCCTTCGCTGCCGGGACCGCCGACGCCCTCGGCCGCTCTCCTCAGGGAGTTGTCGGGGGACATCTCCAAGGTGAGCGGGGTGCTCCGGCAGCTCTCGCCGGTGTTGTAGGCGCTCGAGCTGTCTTTGTCGGACTTCTCGGGGAGCTCGGTGATGTCCGAGAGCTCGCGCCTGCGCACGTCGACGCTGGTGTTGTAGTTGCGGAAGCCGCTGTTGTGCAGCATCCAGGGCTCGCGGTACTGCTCCTTGAGCTGCTGCATCTTGTGCGCGCGCACGATGCTGAGGCACTCCAGCTCGATGCTGCGCAGCTCCTCGTTGAGCAGCTCCAGCTCCTTGTCCACGCTCTCCGGGTCGCTCTTGCTGGCGTCCAGGGGGCTGCCCGGGTAGTACAGGCCGTAGGGGCTGGCACTCTTCACCTGGCACTTGAGCTCCAGCAGCTCGCGGAAGCGCTCGCACTCGTCCACCGGGATGCCCAGGTAGTCGGCGTCGGCGCAGTCGGCCGAGATGAAGGACTCGTTGCTGAAGGGCAGGTCGCCGCTGCCCAGGGTGTCCTGGCTGCACGTGAGCTTCCTCTGCCCGGCCAGCGGCGGGGAGGCCGCGGGGGCGTCGTCGCCGTTGTTCTCCTGCTCTGAGCTCTCGTCGTTGCGCGTGCTCTCGTCCGTCCGGCCCACGCCGCTGTCCTTCTCGTGCTGGTTGGACAGGATGGTGGCCGTGTCTGTGGTTCCCCCGTCTTCCTCGTGCTTCTTCTACACGACAGAAAACAAGAACACACGGGCACAGTGAGGGACGCCGGAGGTGCAGTTCCCAGGTGTGACTCTTCCTGTAGGAGGAGGGCCTGGGAATTAGCTACGGGTTAACTACCCGGTCAGCCTGACCGGGGGGAGCCACTTAACCTCCTTCTCGGCCTCAGTTTCCGCACCTGGGAAAGGAGGACGATAGTCACCTTACCTCTCCGAATGATTCCAGCCATTCGAGGACCCCCTGTGCACGCACGGGAAGCGGGAGGCACAGACGACGTCCTTTTAGCTCCTAAGGCCCTCGATTAGTAGTTAGTTAGTTAGGGTATCTCTGACAATGGTGGTGTTATAGAAGGGACGGAAAGGGTGCCAAGCAGCTCAGGTTAAACAGAGGGAACTGCTTTGCTTTTGAAAACATGACTTTTTGTTTCTCTGATCTAGCAATACATTAACGCCGGCACATGGGGTTTGCTTTCGAAACGAGTATCAGAAGGTCAGGGGTACCCGGGCATGACTGCTTTTGCTTTGTAAGCCACACAGCTCTCTCGTGGTCAGGGAAGCTATGGGCTTGCCTTTCACTCGGGCGAACAGAAAAGCAGTTAGTTACTTTCCTGGCCGTCTTCGCGGCGGCAGGCAGCCGGGTGGCTCGGGGTCTCCGGCATCCCGAGGGAGACGCGGGGGCGGGGTTTCCCCGCTGTGGGCGGGGCGGAGGGGCGGGCGGGGCGGTACCTGCTGCAGCGCGCCGGCCGTGAACCGCATGGCCTGCTGGTGCTGCTCCTCCAGCATGTCCATGTGCAGGTCGTCCAGAAAGTCGTTTCTGTCGTCGTCCATCCAGCCCTCGTCCAGCTGGGGAGAGGCAGCCGCCCACACATGCTTCAGCTGAGGCTCCTTTCGCGTTCATTTAATTTACTTATTTATTTTTAAGAGAGGACAGTGGCCCTGGGGAGAAATACCTCTGGGGCCCCCTCCAGGAGTCATCGAAATGCAGGCTGCCTGTCGTTTTGCTCTACGACACGACAGACAACTCCCCCACCCTCACGGTGCAGACAGCTCCCGCCCTACACGTCTGGGGGACGGGGCTGTGGTCTGCTGTTTCACTGCAGGAGGGTGAAACGCTTTCCCCCAGGTTAGCTCCTTTCAGCGAAGGAGGCCACTGAGTACAGGGGCGGCGTCAAGGAGCCCTAGCCCCGCCTGCTCTTCTGCGTGACGGCCCACGCACAAGTTTAGCAGGCCCCAAAGAGAAGGCACTTACTTACTTACAGTACGGAAAGAGTTCTTTCTGACAAAAGAAAAAAAAAAGGTAGCTCTACGAACCTAGCCGTTTGTTAGTCTTGGGCAAGGCCTAGCACTTTTATCAGGCCCTTCTCTCTCGTGCCCGTAAAAAAAGCAGACCACTCAGGGGTCTGACGTCTACCAGCCGTGGGCCAAATCTGGCGTGCGGCCTATTTTTGTTCGTTTCAAAACAGTGTAACTGGAACCCAGCCAAGCCCCTTTGTTTACGTATTGTCTGCGGCTGCTTCTGCACTGCAAGAGGCCAGCAACTGCACCAGAGACCATATATACAGCTCCCAAAGCCAATCATACTTCTTCTTTCGCCCTTTAAGGAAGAGTCTGCTGACCAAAGTTTCTTTCCTTTCTTTACAGTAAAAACTGTACTACCTGGCAGATGTACGTCACGATGATTTGATGTGCATATACGTAGTGAAATAATTACCAGTCAAGTAACTAACAAACAAACAATTACTATTTTTTTGGTGATGAGATATTAACTATAATAATCATGCTGTACGTTCCTTAACACTCTGCAGTTGTAAATGAGACCCACACAGATACTGGTCAGGTCCTGGGAAGTCAAACATGTTAACGGGCATGACCCTGGCTGTGTTTTCCATGCCGTTATGTTCCCTCCTCTTTTCCTTCATTACGCTCCCTGCGTTAACGAACGCGCGGGGCCCGCTGTGTAAATGCCAGGGTGGATGTCGGCACGCTCCTTAAAAGGTCAAAACGAGAAACAGATCGAAAGTCCGAGCAACTCAGATTACCTTTCCAGGGTACGGAGTACCTTCAAGTTCAGATTCGATACGTGGGCAGTGTCCTGCAGGGACAGGGACTTCGCTACTGATTTTAGAACTACAGACCCAGCTTCACGTGCCGGAAGCTGACTCACCTGGAGTTCGGGCCTTGCAATTAGCAAGGAAAAGTTCTTGTTGTCTTCACTGGTTAGAAGAGCCACGGCCTCTTCGCGGTTCTGTACCTCTATCCCGTTAATCTAAAAAGAGAAAGGTGGAGGGGTGGGCAAGTAGCGTGATTAAGTTGTGCAGAATCATCCTGCACTGTTGCAGGCCTGCGTCTGTCACCCACTCACAGCTGAAACACAGAACTTCCAGGCAGCTAGAAAAGAATACGCTGGTTTTCAGAAGGAAAGGCCTTGCTCCAACTGACGCAGTGTCTCTGGTCTACATGACGGCCTCCACGGGGGTAGTGCACAGGAGGAGGCTACGTGAACAGAAGTAGCTGGGACTCCAAAAGGCAGCCCTGAGAAAAATGACAGCATTGTGAAGAGGGAAAACATCTAAGCAATTTAATGACACATAATTAAATATACTCAGGCAGGAGTCTAAATGGAATATACTAAAGCATGACTACAGCTAATTTTCAGATAATGTCGGAGAAAAAAGCAGCAATGGGGGTTGTACGTGAACGTGCTGGAATTATGCAGAGTGTTCTCTGTTCCCAGTTTCACACTTTAATGTTTTAAGGTGGGACAGAAGGTCAAGCGGGAGGGAGTCTCTCACCATCACACCTGATCACTCTGGAAGGATTTTGGCTTCCTGTCCTGGCACCTTCGAGCTCTGCTGGTCTGGAGGTCTCAGCTCCAGGGTACATAGCAATGGTCCCACTGAGCTGGAAGGGGAGCCTGCCCTCTGACTCTCTACGCCAGTGAAGGAACGGGCAGCAAAGGGGGTGATGGATCTTGGTCAATGAGGGGATGTGGGGTTGTCTGGGAGGCACGGAGGGCCAGATAAGGAACTCAGTGCTTCCGTGGCCAATGGCAGATGCTAGTGGAAAACTAGAGCCACTGAAAAGGCCGTTACTCCTGAGGGTTCAGCCCCGTCAGGAATGACAGTCTGGGCTGAAGTCAGGGCAAGTGTAAGAATAAGCAGTGGAAAAAGGAAATGAAAATTACTTGCAGTGAGGTAGGCAGTGATAAGTATAAACACAGTGGATTCGAAATGAGAAGACAGGAATGAGCAGAGGTAGAAGCTAAGTCTTCTAACCATGAACCAAAGCCTCTCAATTTCCGTGAGATTAAAAAAGACTGTAATAGAATTACCATATGATCCAGCAGTGCCACTCCTGGGCATATATCCAGACAAAACTATAATTAATTCCAAAAGACACATGCACCCCAATGTTCACTGTAGCACACTGTTTGCTACAACAGCCAAGACATGGAAGCAACCTAAACGTCCATCGACAGATGAATGGATAAAGAAGGCGTGGTACATACAGACAATGGAATATTACTCAGCCATCAAAAAGAAAGAATGAGACAATGCCTTTTCCAGCAACGTGGATGCAACTAGAGATTATCATACTAAGTGAAGGAAGTCAGAGACAGACAACTATCTTATAATAGCACTCACATGTGGAACCTAAAATATGACACAAATAAACCTATTTATGAAGCAGAAACAGACTCACGGACACAGAGAACAGACTGGTCGTTGCCAAGGGGGACGAGGGTGGGAGAAGGTTGGATTGGGAGTCTGGGATTAGCAGAGGCAAACTGGCATATATAGAGAATGGATAAACAACAAGGTCCTACTGTGTGTAGCAGCAGGAACTCTACCCAATCTCCTGTGATTAAACCGTAATGGAAAATAATAGAATGTATACACATGTATAACTGAGTCACTTTACAGCTGTAATTAACGCAACATTGTAAATCAACTGTACTTCAATAAAAAATGTTACTTGTTAAAAAAAAATAATTAAAGCTTAAATTAAAAGACAAAGGGAAAAAAAGACTGGTCTCATTTTGACTCGAAAGAGCAACAGGTATCCTTTACAGATAAGGAAACTACTCTTAAAAGCCATCGCATAATACTAGTTAAATGCTGAGTCATGGAGTTTAAAAGATGGCTCAAACTTGAAATGATCGGTCCAAAATTAATCCTTCAGAGAAAGCTCAAATGAGCATTATTTTGGTTCACGAGAACTGTGGGCCTGATTTGGCCCCCATGTGTTGTCTGTGGCCCAAAGAGAAGGGAAAGGAAAGGAGGTGAGCTGGCTCGTGCTGTAAAGCGCTGGGGCAGCTTTCCTGTTCAGGTGGGCCATGCGTCCTCTCTCCAGTCTGTCTCACGCCTCACCACACCCTGTTGCCAGGTGTTTTCCATAGCTTGTACTTCAGCCATTACCTTCTCTGGCCTCACCACACACCTGATATTTGCGACCCCCTGTTTGTTAACTTCTGCATTTCCACCCCAAAGCTATTATGAGAACCAGTTTGCTCTTGAGTGATAAACAGAGGAAGCTGACCTACCTGGATGATGCGGTCTCCTTCTCGGATGCGCCCATCCTTGGCCGCGATGCTGTTAGGGTCGATCTGAAACACACAGCAGACATCTCAGCACTGAGTGGGTAACTGAAACACGCACGAAAATAAACAACAGCCCTTTCCAAAGTCTGCGTCTAACACATAATCGTGCTCGTCCCTCTGTTTTCGTTTTGCACCGAAATAAACAAGACTTAGGGTCATGCAGAGGGAGACGAACAGGGACTGATCTGTTTCCAAGCCCTTTCCAGGCTGTGTTCCTGGATCCTTGCACGGCAACCCTGCTACACAGCAGTGTGCACAGACCCTGGTGACCTGAGGGGATGAAGAGGCACAGCTGACTCCTGTTCCAATGCACAGGAATGAAAATCAAAAGTGTGCTGTAGAACAGGTTAAAGGGTACCCTTCATCATGTGGGCTGGGCTAGCAACCAGAGCTTAATTATTTTACCAAATGCGTCTATTAAATTTTGGAAAGTAACTTTAAAAATGAAATATAATTGAGACAAGTGGGACTGAGTTTGGGAGAGACACCCCTGAAATGCAGTAATGATGGGCCAACTTAAGCTTGGTGGGTGAAGTATACCCAAAGGGATAATTATTAAGCCTAGCAGACACATCCCTTGATTCATCCCATGGGGATGGATTTTATTTCCTGACAAAATGGGGTTTCTGTGCTTGCAAAGAGGGCAGTGCGTGGTCAGGTATCCATCCTGAAATCAGTTGCTTTGCATTGTCTTCTCTGGGAAGATCAAGAGAGATTCCATCTATGTACTTTGAAGTTACACTGAACTTACGTGAATTCAACTATACACACTGCACCAAAAGAAAAGAAAAAAGAGAAACAGACACAGAAATACTTTAAAAAGTGTAAATGATGCCCTCCCCCATCCCATTCAATGAACACGAGAAGGGAAATGTGAATCTGCTCTTCCCTCGGGGTTGAACACACAAAGCCATGTAAACGGCTCCATTTTATGGCCGATTTGCAGGCTTCTGAAGGGTAGTTTTGTCTTATGTGCCGACATTAGAACTTAACCCCTATGTAAAGATGTAACTCCATGGAGCGTGATAAAGGGGAGAAAGAAATCTGTCTGCGTCTTTCCAAGGACATCTCAGTGAGCCAGAGTTAAGGTTGGTTAACACATAAAAGGCAAAAAAAAAAAAAAAGAGAGACCAACTCTCTTGCTCTTGCTATGATAGTTATAAAAAATCAGCCTCGATACCTCGCTTATGTAAATCCCAATGTCATCTTCATCGTCCGTCCGGTAGCATACTGTGAGGCCCAGCTTGTCCTGGCTGTTCATTCTGTAGAGATCCACTTCCTAGACAAAGAAAGGGCATTCCCTGTGAGACCGCGGCAGGCAATGAGGGCTTGGGAGGACGTCAAATGCTTTAAAAAAACATTTTGTTTAAATGATGAACTGGATTTCTTTGCATTCGACGTGGGCAGAGCAGTTAACTTACTAAACAAAAAAGTGATTACGGTCATGGGATCAATGCCCAGGGCATTTCTGACCTTTCAGTCAATATAAAGTCATTTTGAAAATAGTTATTTTATTGATCCCCCCAAAGAAAAATTACCCATATTTCACTCAGCGTCAAGACTTCTGGGGTCGGGCTTCTAAAAAGCATTCTTTCAACGTCTGCCACAAACAAGAATATTTCCAAACCCTAAACCATCCAGCCATTTCAGTACAAATGTTTCCAATGTGTTTGGTGAGATTATTTCCCGTTGTGTTCCGTTAATATGCACAGTAACAGAACTCGCAAACAGACTACACGTAAATTGATCCAAGGAAGGAGGGTAACGTGATAGCACGCAATTAATGCTTTCCCCAACAGCTGTGATATTTACAGTCGAGAAATTAGTTTCCGCCGCTGTTACAGCAAATTAAGTAAGATAAAAGCAAAGCGAGCCCAAACGCGAGACACAAGGGCACAGGGAACGCCACTGTATTTGCCAATTAACCTGCGCTTCGGAATGAGGTCAGAACTTTGATAATTGTTGGGCCCTTGGAGGATGTGGCGTGGTTCTCTGAAAGCGTTCATGGGCCAAGTCTCCCTTTCCACCCATCCTGCCAACCACCCATGCGAGACGCGGCAGCACGAAGGGCCAAGGGCTGCCCGATGATAACTTCTCAGGCAGAGGCCCCGGTCTGGTGTTTAGTGTTAGCTGCTTGCCAACCAGCAGGAGCTCTGAGGTGGGGTCTGTCTCTGGAAATATCTTCTCTCTCCTGGCTCTTCTTGGTGAGGGCACAGTTGTTTTTGTGTTCAAAGCTCAACACAGTTACACAGCAGATACTTACGGAACCCTCCCCTGGGTGCCCAATATCATAGACACTTTCGAGACAGAAGAACAGGAGGTGCAAAGGCCCTGGGGCCAGGAGGGCTGAAGCCCTGTGAACGAGGAAGAGAGAGGCGGGCTGAGCATAGCCAGGCAGTGGGGCCAACGGGCCAGCGTCGGGGAGCTCGGATTTGATTTCAACATCACGGGAAGCCTTGGAAAACTTTTAAGTGAAGACTGCCATGATCTGCTCGATATTTTCAGCAGGCTTTCCGGCTGTTGTGTAGAGTAGAGCGTCGTGGTGTTGAAGAGTTGAGGCTCGGAAGACAGGCAGACCTGTGTGCAGATCCCAACTCTAGCTCTTTCTAGCAGCTTCATCACGGGGTTTCATGGGCTTGTTACTATATCTAAGCCTGCTTCCTCACTAGCGCATGTCACCCTGCCGCTTGGACAGGGTGAAGAGTCACTGAGACGAGACTGCCGAGCTCTCAGCACAGTGACTGGCCCAGAGACAGTCCACAGAAAACCGCAGTACAATACGTGCAGGCAGCTTCTTGCCTGAAGTCACAGCCGTTGTTTGCAGCTGAGTGCGTGTTTTTCTCACGCCCCCCAATAAGATAATTTTATTTTCTGAATATTGACATGTTAATTAATTCAATGACTTCCTCATTATAGCTTTAGCAACCTGGCATGCTTCCCTTAAATGAAATCCCATTAATTTCTGATAATTTAGTTGAGTTGGATGGAAATTTCTTTTCTCGTGTTTTGAGAAAAAGACTAAGCAATCAAAGAGGTAGCACGAGTTTAACCACGAGGGCGCATTCTTTCCAGGTACTTTGGAATAACCCACTTGCATACCACAAATATACTAGGCCCACATCATCCTCATGTTTCAAACGCATGCCCAAGTCTCTGTCTCAGGTTACACTTCATCTGGGTACAGGCAAAAGGGAAGACCTTCTCCGTTTCGGCGCTTCCTAAGAGGTAGTGTAAATCCGTGCAATTTCCTGATAACTCGTTTGGCTCCAGATGCACCACTGCAGCCCCACTGCTGCCACAGAGCCCTGGCTTCAAGGTGGAAGCCAGCTGGTTCTGGAACAAGTTCACGTGCAACCAAAGCAGAGAGAAGGATAACTGGAGAGGCTGTAAGAAGAAAACTTAGAAAGATAATAAACATTGTGATATGACTGTTACCAGGATAAAAATGATAATACAGGTTATAGTTTTCACTGAATGATTGGCCACCAAGGTGAATAGCTCTTAAGAAAGGTCAAAAGATACCAGAGCTCCACTGGGCTTCATTCTACTATGACTCAAAGTTTGCTTCAAGGTCACGGCGAGGAAGGTGCAGAAAATGAGGGCAGTGTTTCGAAATTTTACAGCACTTAGACACTGTCATGATCGCCAAGGATAGGATTAGCAGACTTGTCTCACTGACCACAGTGCAAGACTGCGTCAGGTACTACTGAGCTGAAGTGGCAAGGGGCGAACTATGGAGTCACTCATGGTAGAATCACGTATTGGGTCAGTGACATGTTAAAAATTAAACCAACCGGCTAACCTGGTCCCCCCGGTCTTTCACCACCGAGAGTCTGAGAAGCATGACTCTGTAATACACATGTAGAATTGAGGGCTCCGTTTAAGAACTCGGGAAAGTGAAAAGTCCGGAACTGATGTCTTGGGGGAAAAAACAGCATGATGTACTAGGAGTATTCAAGTAGGAAAAAGGAAGACTCATAAGGATTGTGATAGATTAAGGTCTGACACGTAAAAAAAGATTTCATGCATTTGGCCTAGTCCCAAAAATGTGTGCAGTCTGCTGTCTACAATCAATACGATTTTGATCAAAACCTAACTTGAAAAGCATTCCTACTCTATTTTTTGTCAATATTTTGACTGACAGAAATTTGAAGAACTACTATAACAAGAGACAACTTTCTTCGAACAAAACGGCAGGCTGGCATGGAAGATATCCTAAAACATTTGTTGCTTTAAAGTATTTTCACCTGAATCACTGATAATTAATCAAGAATAGTATCTTACGTTCTTCCTTACTTAAACCCTTTTTATATGCTGCCATTAACCCCATATGTGGTTCGAAAATTAGTCATAGATTCCTCATAAATGCTGTTTGGACTTATGTTACAAACAACACATGTTGGTGAAACATAACATTTTTGCCTGGTAGAGAAGAGGTTCTGATTACCAGGTCTGTTTGCAGTCACTGATATTCTGAAAACAATGCTTCCTCACTATAGCAGAATGATATACAGCCCAGCACTGCACTGAGCCTTTAAATCCCACTGCAAATTTTCCCAGGACAGGCTGTCATGGGGACACTCACATTCTCACTTTGGATGGACTTGACTTAAAAACTGCAAATTTACGTCCTTGCTGTGGAGGAGAAGCCCAGGCCTGGCTCCAGCCTGAGGCATATGCTGTGTGTCAGGGCAGTGCATGGGAGGAGCCAACTCCAATCTGAAACACTCGCCTGAGGATGTCCAAGCCCCACACCCCACCCCAATTCCAGCTGGCTGCGAAGCACAACTTTAGGACTTGATCCTTTAAACCAGACTCAAGAAGGGGAGTGCAATTCTACTTTAAGGGCGGTCCTCTAGGAGCTGCTTTCTATCTTGGAAATGGTCTGGTTCTAAAAAGGATGTGTGGTACTGGATAAACAGATGCTGGTAAAGCACATTTTCAGTAATAATAAAGCACAGTGGAACTTCCCTGGTGGCGCAGTGGTTAAGAATCTGCCTGGGGCTTCCCTGGTGGCGCAGTGGTTGAGAGTCTGCCTGCCAATGCAGGGGACATGGGTTCGAGCCCTGGTCTGGGAAGATCCCACATGCCGCGGAGCAACTGGGCCCGTGAGCCATAATTACTGAGCCTGCGCGTCTGGAGCGTGTGCTCCGCAGCAAGAGAGGCTGCGATAGTGAGAGGCCCGCGCACCGTGATGAGGAGTGGCCCCCGCTTGCCACAACTAGAGAAAGCCCTCGCACAGAAACCAAGACCCAACACAGCCATAAAATAATAAAATCAAAAAAAAAAAAAAAAAAAGAATCCGCCTGCCAATGCAGGGGACACGGGTTCAAGCCCTGGTCTGGGAAGATCCCACATGCCGCGGAGCAACTAAGCCCGTGCGCCACAACTACTGAGCCTGTGCTCTAGCGCCCGCAAGCCACAACCACTGAGCCCATGAGCCACAACCACTGAAGCCTGCGCTCCTAGAGCCCATGCTCCGCAATGAGAAGCCACAGCAATGAGAAGCCCACGCACCGCAATGAAGAGTAGCCTCTGCTCGCGGCAACTAGAAAAAGCCCGTGTGCAGCAACAAAGACCCAATGCAGCCAAAAGTAAATAAATAAATAAATTTATAAAACAAACAAGCAAACAAACAAAGCACAGGGTATTACTCTGGGGTTTACTCTAGGTGTGTACTTGACAGTGATGTTAAGATAGCATCGGCTATAATATTTCCTTGTGTTATCTGGACCTTCTTAGGAACTCTAAACAGAAGTTGGAAAAGTGTCACTTACAAGCCACACGAGGGCAGAGACAAGACAGTGGAGTAGAAGGATGTGAGCTCGCCACTTCTTACGAAAACATCCAAATCACAACTAACTGCTCAACAACCATGGACCAAAACACCCCTGGAAACTGCCAAAAGAAGATATACTACATCCAAAGACAAAGAAGCCACAACAAGATGGTAGGAGGGGGTGCAACTGCTATAAAGTCAAATCCCATACCCACCGGGGGGGCGACTCACAAGCTGGAAAATAATTACACCACAGAAGTTCTCCCACAGGAGTGAAAATTCTGAGTCCTACGTCAGGCTCCTCAGGCCTGGGGGTCTGGTTACAAGAGGAAGGAGCCCTCAGAGAGTCTGGCTTTGAAGGCCAGCAGGGTTTGATTGCAGTAATTCCACAGGACAGTAGGAAACAGAAACTCCACTCTTGGAGGGCACACACAGGGTCCTGTGTTTACTAGGAGCCAGGGAAAAAAGCAGTGACTTCATAAGACTCTGGGCAAGACCTACCTGCTAGTATTGGAGGGTCTCCTGCAGAGATGGGCATTGGCTGTGGCTCACTGAGGGTACAAAGACACTGGCAGCGGCAGTTCTGAGGAGTACTCATTGGCATGAGCCCTCCTGGAGGCTCCCATTTTCTTACCAAGTCCTGGCCCCACCCAACAGGCTGCAGGCTCCAGTGCTGGGATGCCTCAGGCTAAACAACCAGCAGGGCAGGAACACAGCCCCACCCCTCAGCAGATAGCCTGCATAAAGTCTTCCTGAGCCTACAGCCCTCTAGGCACGCCCCTTGGCATGGCCCCACCCGCCAGAGGACAAGACCCAGTTCCACCCACCAGTGGGCAGGAACCACTGCCTCCCACCGGGAAGCCTGCACAAGCCTCTCAGACAGCCTCCTCCCCCAGGGGGCAGACAGCAGAAGCAAGAAAAACTACAACCCTGCAGCCTGGAACAGAAACCGCCATCACAGAAAGTTTGACAAAATGAGATGGCAGAGGAATATGTCCCATATGAAGGAACAAGATAAAACCCCAGGAGAACAACTAAGTGAAGTGGAGATAGGCAATCTACCCGAAGAAGAATTTAGAGTAATGATAGTACAGATGATCCAAGATCTCAGAAAAAGAATGGAGGCACAGATCAAGAAGATGCAAGAAATGTTTAACAAAGACCTTGAAGAACTAAAGAACAAACAAACCGAGATGAACAATACAGTAACTGAAATGAAAAATACACTAGAAGGAACAAATAGCAGGATAACTGATGCAGAAGAACGGATAAGTGCACTGGAAGACAGAATGATGGAAATCACTGCCACGGAACAGAAGAAAGAAAAAAGAATGAAAAGAAATGAAGATAGTCTCAGAGACCTCTGGGACAACACTGAACACACCAACTTTCACATTACAGGGGTCCTGGAAGGAGGAGAGAGAGAGAAAGGACCTGAGGAAATACTGGAAGCATTAATAGCTGAAAACTTCCCTAACATGGGAAAGGAAGTAGTCACCCAAGTCCAGGAAGCACAGAGAGTCCCAGGCAGGATAAACGCAAGGAGGAACACACCAAGACACATAGCGATCAAACTGACAAAAATTAAGGACATAGAAAAAGATATTAAAAGCAACAAGGGAAAAGCAACAAATAACACACAAGGGAATTCCCATAAAGTTATCAGCTGATTTCTCAGCAGAAATTCTGCAGGCCAGAAGGGAGTGGCACGATATATTTAAAGTGACAAAAGGGAAGACACGACAACCAAGAATACTCTACCCATCAAGGCTCTCATTCAGATTTGATGGAGAAATCATAAGCTTTACAGACAAGCAAAAGCTAAAAGAATTCAGCACCACCAGACCAGCTTTGCAACAAATGCTAAAGCAACTTCCCTTGGTAGAAAAGTAAAGGCCACAACTAGAAACAAGAAAATTATGAATAGAAAAGCTCTTCAGTAAAGGCAAACATACAGTAAAGGTAGGAAATCATCCACACACAAATATGGTATCAAAACCAGCAATGGTGAGAAGAGAAGCACAAATGCAGGAGATTGGAAATGCATTTGAAATGAAAAGACCAGCAATGTAAAGCAATCTTGTATATATATAGACTGCTGTATCAAAACCTCATGGAAACCGCAAACTGAAAATCTACAATAGATACACACACACAAAAGACAAAGGAATCCAAATACAACACTAACATTAGTCATCCAATCACAAGAGAACAAAAAGAGGAAGGGAAGAAAAGAGACCCCCAAAAACAAATCCAAAACAGTTAACAAAATGGCAATAGGAACATACATATTGATAATTACTTTAAACGTAAATGGATTAAATGCTCCAACCAAAGACACAGGCTCACTGAATGGATATAAAAACAAGACCTGTATATATGCTATCTACAAGAGACCCACTTCAGATCTAGGGACATGTACAGACTGAAAGTGTGGGGATGCTAAAAGGTATTCCATGCAAATGGAAATCCAAAGAAAGCTGGAGTAGCAATACTCATATCAGACAAAATAGACTTTAAAATAAAGACCGTTACAAGAGACAAAGAAGGACATGACACAATGATCAAGGGATCAATCCAAAAAGAAGATATAACAATTGTAACTATATATATGCACCCAACGTAGGAGCACCTCAATATATAAGGGAAATACTAACAGCCATAAAAGGAGAAATCGAAAAGTAACACAATCATAGTGGGGGACTTTAACACCTCACTTTCACCAATGGACAGATCATCCAGACAGAAAATCAATAAGGAAACACAGGCCTTACATGACACGTTAGACCGGGTGGACTTAATTGATATTTACCGAGCATTCCATCCAAAAGCAGCAGAATGCACATTCTCCACAAGTGCTCATGGAACATTCTCCAGGACTGATCACATGCTGGGCCAACAAAGCGAGCCTCAGTAAATTTAAGAAAACTGAAATCACATCAAGCACCTTTTCCGATGACAACACTATGAGACTAGAAATCAACTACAAGAAAAAAAACTGTAAAACACTCAAACATGTGGAGGCTAAACAACAATATGCTACTACACAACCACTGGATCCCTGAAGAGATCAAAGAGGAAATCAAAAAATACCTGGAGACAAATGAAAATGAAAGCACAATGATCCAAAACCTATGGAATGCAGAAAAAGCAATTCTGAGAGTGTACTTTATAGCAATACAATCTCACCTCAGCAAACAAGAAGAATCTCAAATAAACCACCTAACCTTACACCTAAAGCAACTAGAGAAATCAGAACAAACAGAACCCAAAGTTTGTAGAAGGAAAGATATCATAAAGATCAGAGCACAAATAAATGAAATAGAGATGAGGAAAACAATAGCAAAGATAAATGAAACTAAAAGCTGGTTCTTTGAAAAGACAAACAAAATTGATAAACTTCTAGCCAGACTCATCAAGAAAAAAAACAGAGGGCTCAGATCAATAAAATTAGAAATGAAAAAGAAGTTACAACTGACACCCACCACAGAAATCCAAAGGATCATAAGAGACTGCTACAAGCAACCATATGCCAATAAAATGGACAACTTGGAAAAAATGGTCAAATTCTTAGAAAAGTACAACCTTCTAAGACTGAACTAGGAAGAAATAGAAAATATGAACAGACTAATCACAAGCAATGAAATTGAAACTGTGATTAAAAATCTTCCAACAAACAAAAGTCCAGGACCAGATGGCTTCACAGGTGAATTCTATCAAACATTTAGAGAAGACTTAACACCTACCCTTCTGAAACTGTTCCAAAAACGTGCAGAGGAAGGAACACACTCTCAAACCCACTCTATGAGGCCACCATCACCTTGATACCAAAACCAGACAAAGATACCACAAAAAAAGAAAATTACAGGCCAATATCACAGATGAACCCAGGCGCAAAAATCCTCAACAAAATATTAGCAATCCCAATCCACCAATACATTAAAAGCACCATGAGCAAGTGGGATTTATCCCAGGGATGCAAGGATTCTTCAATATCCACAAATCAATCAGTGTGATACACCACATCAACAAACTGAAAAATATAAACCACATGATCATCTCAAGCAATGCAGAAAAAGCTTTTGACAAAGTTCAACACCCACTCATGATAAAAACTCTCCAGAAAGTGGGCACAGAGGGAACCTACCTCAACATAATAAAGGCCATATATGACAAACCCACAGCAAACATCATTCTCAGTGGTGAAAAACTGAACGCATTTCCTCTAAGATCAGGAACAAGATAAGGATGTCCACTCTCACCACTTTTGTTCAGCATAGTTTTGGAAGTCCTAGCCACGGCAGTCAGAGAAGAAAAAGAAATAAAAGGAATCCAAACTGGAAAAGAAGAAGTAAAACTGACACTGTTTGCAGATGACATGATACTATACATACAAAATCCTAAAGTTGCCACCAGAAAACCACTAGAGCTCATTAATGAGTTTGGTAAAGTTGCAGGATACAAAATTAATACACAGCGATCTGTTGTGTTTCTATACACTAACAATGAAAGATCAGAAAGAGTAATTAAAGAAACAATCCCATTTACCATCACATCAAAAAGAATAAACTACCTAGGGAGAAACCTACCTAAGGAGGCAAAAGACCTGTACACTGAAAACTATAAGTCACTGATGAAAGAAATCGAAGATGACACACAGATGGAAAAGATATAGCATGTTCTTGGATTGGAAGAATCAATATTGTGAACATGACTATACCACCCAAGGCAATCTACAGATTCAATGCAATCCTCATCAAACTACCAATGGCATTTTTCACAGAACTAGAACAAAAAATCCTAAAATTTGTATGGAGACACAAAAGACCCTGAATAGCCAAAGCAATCTTGAGAAAGAAAACTGGAGCTGGAGGAATCAGGCTCCCTGACTTTAGACTATACTTCAAAGCTACAGTCATCAAAACAGGATGGTACTGGCACAAAAACAGAAATCTAGATCAATGGAACAGGATAGAAAGCCCAGAGATAAACCCATGCACCTATGGTCAACTAATCTGTGACCAAGGAGGCAAGACTATACACTGGAGAAAAGACAATCTCTTCAATAAATGGTGCTGGGAAAACTGGACAGCTACATGTAAAAGAATAAAATTAGAACACTATCCAACACCATACTCAAAAATAAACTCAAAATGGATTAAAGACCTAAATGTAAGACCAGATACTATAAACTCTTAGAGGAAAACATAGGCAGAACACTCTTTGCCATAAATCGCAGCAAGATCTTTTTTGATCTGTCTCCTAGAGTAATGGAAATAAAAACAAAAAATAGACAAATGGGACCTAATTAAACTCAGAAGCTTTTGCACATCAAAGGAAACCATAAACAAAACGAAAAGACAACCCACAGAATGGGAAAAAATATTTGCAAACGATGCGACTGACAAGGCATTAATCTCCAAAATTTACAAACAGCTCATGTGACTCAATATCAAAAAAACAAGCAACCAAATCAAAAAATGGGCAGAAGACCTAAATAGACGTTTCTCCAAAGGAGACATACAGATGGCCAAGAGGCACATGAAAAGATGCTCAACATCACTAATTAGAGAAATGCAATCAAAACTACAATGAGATATTACCTCACACCAGTCAGAATGGCCATCATCAAAAAGCCTACGAGCAATAAATGCTGGAGAGGGTGTGGAGAAAAGGGAACCCTCCTACACTGTTGGTGGGAATGTAAATTGGTGCAGCCACTATGGAGAACAGGATGGAGGTTCCTTAAAAAGCTAAAAACAGAGCTACCGTATGATCCAGCAATCCCACTCCTGGGCATATATACGGAGAATAACATGGTTTGAAAAGATACATGAACCCCAATGTTCACTGCAGGGCTGTTTACAATAGCTAAGACATGGAAGCAACCTAAATGTCCACTGACAGATGAATGGATAAAGAAGGTGCAGTACATATATACAATGGAATATTACTCAGCCATTAAAAAGAATGAAATAATGCCATTTGCAGCAACATGGATGGGCCTGGAGATTATCATACTAAGTGATGTAAGTCAGACGGAGAAAGACAAATATCATATGATACTGCTGATATGCGGAATCTAAAACGAATGATACAAATGAACTTATTTACAAAACGGAAACCGCCTCACAGATTTAGAGAATGAACTTATGGTTACCAGGGGGAGAGGGGCGGGGGAGGGATAGAGTGGGACTCTGAGATTGACACTTATGCACTGCTATATTTAAAATAGATAACCAACAAGGAGCTACTGTATAGCACAGAGAACTTGGCTCAGTATTCTGTAATTACCTAAATGGGAAAAGAATTTGAAAAAGAACAGACACATGTATCTGTATAACTGAATCCCTTTGCTGTGTCTACCTGAAACTAATACAACATTGTTAATCAACTGTACTCTAATGTAAAATAAAAATTTTTTAAAAATTAAAAAAAAGATTTAAAGTAGAAAAAATTAAATTCAGAAAAGTGCAAAGAAGGGAATGATCATTTATATTCTTATCACCCAGAATTAAACACGGTTAACCTCTTGACAGGAAAACAAAACAAAACAAAAAACAAAAAACCACCAAAAAAACCCTACTATGACTTAGCTGTGGTCACTCCATTTCCAGGGGATGGTTGCACATCATAGAGGAGAGCCTGGTTGCTAACAGTTAAGCAAAGAGTGAACCATAAGAGGTTTTCAGAAGCTCTGGAAATACAACACTGTAAGAGCCGATACCGTCTTGCGATCTGTATAGATTTAGGTTTTACCTTGGCTGCTCATAAAGATTACAGTAATGCAGTAGTAGTTGAATTGTGCACTAAAAACAGCGTCTAGCCTTATATACCATGCATGGTAGGTGCTCAATAAAACTGAATTAGCTTGAGATTCCAAGGCAGACTAAAGATCCAAATGAAAAATAAACTTGGCTCTGCCATTAGCAAGCCAGGCTGCCCTAGGAAAGTCACTTCACTTCTTTGAAACTTCTCGGCTCTTCTACCATCTTATCCCCAGAGACAATATTCTGGGGCTCAGTGGAAACTGCCGTTCCTCCAACTTATTGAGTGGTTAGTAAATTCTCAACATTTCATTCTCACTCCAAGCTAGAGGTAGAGCCTTACACAATTGAGTACATCATGGAAAGCACAGAGGGCATGAATACATATCTGTCTGTGATGATGGAGATAAGATGGCAAAGAAGACCATTAATCAAACTCGTGTGAATAATGTATTACCATTATCTGGATTACACCTCCCCCACCACTGGTGTCCTGTTGCTTACCGGTCTAGATGGACGGCTGGATAAAAATGAACAGCTAAGCCTGACATTTTAGATGAAATTGAAATGATAGCTCAATTGAGTAAAGTACGGGGGCCAGTCTACCTTGGTTGATTCAAGCTTTCTGTTTCAACGACAGCCACTTTAATCAGAGGGCGTCCCAGAGAGTAATTTCGATGGCTTCTGCACCTCTAGGAAGACTGGTTACTGAAGCATAACTCTAAGACCTTATCGATCCAGAACTGCTTGTGCATATTTCTGGAAATCATCTCCACACTTTCTCTATCTATGCGTGGCACTGTCGGGGACGTAGAGATGTCTCTAGAAAGACTGTACTTTCCTTCAAGGTCCTGAAAAGTGAGATTGGGTCACAAGGCATTTATTCCTTTATTCGACAGATGTTTCTTGGGTGCCTACCCTCTGCCGGGCACTGTCTGAGCAGGAAGAGTCTAAGTAGGAAATGGCCCTACTGGGGGAGGGGTGCTTTAGCCAGAGCGGTACGTAAGCTTCTCTGGAGATGAGCCACGCTGAGCTGGGCCAGGATCTGGGGGGATAAAATAAGAGCAGGGGGCAGGTTCTGATTGCAGGTGGCAGGAGAAGAAGGGTCAAGTGCTGATGAAATTGGGAGGGTGGTGAGGAGGCTGACTCAGTGAGGGTAGGGCCGACCAGGGAAGGTTCCCCGGAGGAGCCCTGGTGCTGTGCCTTAAAGGCTAAAGAAAAATGCATAGGTTGGCGGGGACAGCCTGCATTACCTCCAGGACGGTCTCGCTTCCCTTGAGATCTTATGACGTTACACTATGCAACCAGGTTTGGAGATCATTTTAGTCTCCCTGGTGAGAGCGTAGCTTTCTTTTCCTTTCTGGTTTCAAAATGACATCATCAAGACACAGCATAGGTGACGGCAGCTTCACAGCCTGGCTAGGATGCTACTGATGAATCAACTGGGAAATTAAAACAAGACTAAGGGAAAAGAAAAGCCTTCAGACGTCTATTTTTCCGTCTTAATTACCTACAGGAAGATCCAGAGCAGGTGTTCAGTACCTGAAAATTTACGGGTAATTATTTGGCGGCTCAACCCTTGAGTATACTGGGGTGTAATCCTTTTAATGCTAAGCAGTTTCACAATAACAGGGATTTGACACTTACCTAAATATGATCATTTTGTGTGCTTTAAAAGAGAGAACATCTGTTTTTCTCTGTGCATTTGCTTCCATAATATCCCCAAACACTCATATATTTTCCTCCTATATAATATCCACGGAACGGGTTATTTTTCGAAAGGGGCGGATGTTGATCTAATTCAGCTTAAGACGAGGAGCGGTGGGCTGAGATTGGCCCCCTTACTCACAGCAAGCCTGGGTGGGGGGACCCAACAGGCTGATGGGACCTAGCAGAGACAGACTGTTGACGGCTCTAAGAAATCTCGCGAGGAAGCGGGGATGATGGTACATGCCATTCCCCCAGAAAACTGGGTCTGCTTTAGGAACCACAGCTCTTGGCCGTGCTGCTGTTCATTAACCTTCTCGAACTGACCGGGTGATCTTCCAAAGACACGCCTCTGCAACAGAGCCTTCCTGGAAGTATACACACTGTTCGCTCCCGGAGATTCCCTCCTGGTGAGGAGCCGCGGAGAGAACCTACCTGCATCTTGACCTCAGAACTTGGGACGGGCCGCTCATCCAAAACCACCAGGTTCACTCAGTTAACAGAAATAACCTGGTGACATCCAAGCTGCTCTAAACAAAAGTCCAAATGTAAAAGCAGCCTTCCTGCCTGATACGGACTCATGGTACTTCGTGATAACTGCTCAAAGGGGCTGTAGATGGAGAATGGCCACAGTTTGGTTTTCTAGATGAAAAGCTCATGTCTAAGCTAATGGCTGATGAAGCAAAGGGACTTTGAGCTCCTGAACGGCAGGCAGGGTGATGACTCGCTGATTTTGCCTTTCTAGCACCAAAAAGGATATTCAACGTAACAGATGCTCAGTAAAAGCAGGCGAGCAGAAATGAACGTAAGCGTGCATGTAGAGTCTCTTTGTGCTTTTTCTATTTAACAAAAGGAAGAAGTCTGAACAAGTCTTGAATGTCCATGAGGGGCTTAGTCATCTCTAGTCCATGGGACTGCACTCTGCCCGGATGGTGTGGGTGGTATTCGAGGCTCGGAGGCACAGCTTCACACCACAGTGAAGGAAACGCACAAAGCCCCCATCGTGTGACCCATGACGAGGGCAAATGGAAGCCTGGGCTTCTTTACCTGGGCCTGTGGCCTCCAGGTCAGGGCCCCTGGGACTTGTGCACCAAAACACCTGGGGATCTTGGTAAAATGCAGATTCTGATTCTGTACGTCTGAGGGCCCAGATTCTGTATTTCTCACAATCCCCAACGTGCTGCTGTCCCAGTCTCTGCACCACACTTTGAATAACAAGGCTCCAGGAAGGCATTTCAGAGTGGCCTCCTCCCACCAAAAGCAAGATGCTCTCAGATAGTTCACGTGGAGAAAGTTACTTCCTTTAGGAAGAAAGCCTCAGTTTGGGCTAGTCTTACCACTTCTGTGATACTAGCCCATCTCCTTAGACAGAGAGAAAGGGAGCAGGAGGTAGTGGAGAGAACGGGCCCCAGGCACCCAGCCCTGGGCAGCTACCAGTGACAAGCAGCGGGATTTAATAACACTGCCTCGTGTCCGCTGTATTTATTGGACAGCACCTTCTATTCATGGCAAGGGATGCTGATTTTCTGACTGAGCTAGTGATACAGCATTTCCTTTAAAATTTTCCTTAGTTTACAACCCAATCAAAAAATGGGCAGAAGAGCTAAATAGACATTTCTCCAAAGAAGACATACAGATGGCCAAGAGGCACATGAAAAGATGCTCAGTGTTACTAATTATTAGAGAAATGCAAATCAAAACTACAATGAGGTATCACCTCACACCAGTTAGAATGGGCATCATCAGAAAATCTACAAACAACAAATGCTGGAGAGTGTGTGGAGAAAAGGGAACCCTCTTGCACTGTTGGTGGGAATGTAAATTGATACAGCCACTATGGAGAACAGTATGGACGTTCCTTAAAAAACTAAAAATAGAATTACCATATGACCCAGCAATCCCACTACTGGGCATATACCCAGAAAGACGCATAATTCAAAAGACACATGCACCCCAATGTTCACTGCAGCACTATTTACAATAGCCAGGTCATGGAAGCAACATAAATGCTCGACAGATGAATGGATAAAGAAGATGTGGTACATATATACAATGGAATATTAGCCCTAAAAAGAAACGCAATTGGCTCATTTGTATGAGACATGGATGGACCCAGGGACTCTCATACAGAGTGAAGTAAGTCAGAAAGAGAAAAACAAATATTGTATATTAACGCATATATGTGGAATCTAGAAAATTGGTACAGATGAACCGGTCTGCAGGGCAGAAATAGAGACACAGATGAAGAGAACAAACGTATGGACACCAAGGTGGGGGAAAGCAGGGGGTGGGGGGGGGCGGGGGAGACAGTGGTGGTGGGGGATGAATTGGGAGATTGGGGTTGATATATATACACTAATATGTATAAAATAGATAACTAATAAGAACCCGCTGTATCAAAAAAATAAAATTCAAAAAAGAAAAAAAAAATTTACCTTAGTTTAAAGGAGTTGGGTTAAGTTAAAGGGAAAGAGAAAGCAAACAGTGGTTCTGGTGTATCAGATATAACAAAACAACTGTAAGGCAGAGTGGGCCACATGCGGCAGATATTGTGGGAGCTCAGTGACCCTCCAGAAATCCCATGCAAACTCTTAGAGACAGGAGCATTTTTCCAGGGAGAGACCACAGCTTCCATCAGATTCTCAAAGGTGTTAGAAAGTAAGACGCAACTAAAGAACCCACTGCTGTAAAGTTAACGAAATATCAAAGACTTACAAAGTCTACATCCTACTCCAGAAATCTAGCTCCTGAGATATTTGGTAGCTTTTTAAAGACCTCTGCTTTGTCACGATGATCATCAAAAAGCAGTGTTGTCCTATGAAGGTTATTAAATAGCCCTTCTTCTTGCAAAGCAGTGTTCCAGAGAGGCCTCAACCCACTGAACGTGGTTCTTCTAAAAGAAATCCATGAGAGGTGGACATTGCATGAGCATCCATAATCTCAGTTCATGCTGATAGGGACTTATTAGCCTTAACAATGACTATTGAAACGAGACGAGGACGTTCTTCTTACCTCCAGCTCCAGCTCCTCCCTGTCTATCTCCTGATGGACGCCTTCAATGTAGTCATTTGGATCGTAGTATTCATGGGCTGAGGGATGCCTGGGAAAAGATGAAAGATCGTTAAGGCCCTGCTTCCAGTTCTAAGTATCTGTTCCCATCCCCCCATCACAAGGCCCATCAGTGCACAGGGGCTGTTCTCAGAGGCTGAGGTTCTTACTTAGTTCACTTCTCTCTGGTTGCGTTTCCCGGCACAGTCAGGACCTCCCTCACAATATTTCCACCATCTTCTCTAAAGCCCATTTCCTCCACAAGAAGGAGTTTAGATGCAGGTTGAGGGGGAGGGATGGAGTGGGAGATTGGGGTAAACACATATAAGCTAGTATACAGAGAATGGATAAACAACAAGTTCCCACTCTATAGCACAGGGAACTAGATTCAATATCCTATGATTAAACCATAATGGAAAAGAATATAAAAAAGAATGTATATATATGTATAATGAATCACTTTGCTGTACAGCAGAAATTAACACAACATTGTAAATCAACTATACTGCAATAAAAAACTTGTTAAAAAAAAAAAAGATGCACGGTGAGAGAGGGACTGGCTTTGTGGCTTGCAGTGATCATTCCCTGGCCCACTAGTCATTGAGTCAATGTGACTAACTTTTAACTCACTCTCTAGGTGGGAGACAAACTCTTATTTACTGCTCATGGCTTCATTCTTAGATTTTATCTCTGGGGAGAAAAAAGTTTAACTTCAGGCAACACTTAAAGGCATGTGCCGGCCTCTGAGATAGGTTCAAAGGGCTGTGAAACTGCAACTGCTATGCCGTCATCTAGGACAGTCTCTTTTCAAACTTTTTTGATTGTCTCGCAATGAGAAATACATTTGACATCACCCAGTGTACACGTATACGTATGTAGAACATGTGCATACATGCACGCATATAATGCATGTGTGTAAATATGCAGACCCGCATACATACACACGCCTAGGAGAACGGAAGCTTGCAAGCTTGCATTTCTCTAGGTTAACATGTGTACAGCACAATTCACAGAGCCCACCACCTCTTTGGAAACACCACGAATGGAACCTCTAGGACCCAAGGCAGTGGGAATTATAACATGCTCAGTCAGGTCTGTGGCTCTGAAAGGTGTCAGATGCGGATGGAGAGCTTCAGCCTGATTGTTGGCTGGGGACCCAAACCTCCGCGTTCTCAAAGGTCAACAGAGCAATCAGTGGGCTCTGGTCTTCTCACCCAGGCACTTAGTTTTGAAACAACAGACCAGACATGAGCGGTCATTCAAACGAGGGCTGGCTTTCAATTTTCTGCATCCATCAGGCAAATATGCTGCCTGCACTTAAGGGGCTGTTAGTACTGAGGATGCTGCTGGAAGGCCTGGGCTTTCAAGCCTCAAGGTAACACCCCCCCGCGCCCCCCATTCAGCCCTGATGCACACTCCTGCTGTCCTCTGACCTCGCAGCCAGAACCAGGAGAGCACTGACCTCCGCACTCTTCTGACATTTCTCAAATTGCCCCTTGGGGGAAGAGTCATGTCACGTTAACTAGACTTAAGAGGAAATTAAGGGTTTAGCTTCTAAAAAGCCTGTCACTGTGACGGTTCAACATCGAGAGTCAGGAGTAGCCTTAAAGGCCTCATCAATATGAAAGGCAGTTTGGATCTAAAACATCAAACAGCTGATTTGAATGATTGTAGTCACTGAATCATCCAGTTGTTTCCTAGCAACTGGCATGTATGGAGTATTGTGGTTAAGATCTGGAAGTTGAGGTGGGACAGACCTGCCTGTCAATCCAGCTGCCAACTTACATGCAGTAGCACTGCTGAGTCTGCAGTTCCTCGTGGCACAGAAGGGACAGTCGTGAGAAATGGGTGAGATGACAGTTCTCTGCATACTGCCTTGTGCACTCTGAGTGTCAGACGGGATCGGGGGCGGGGGGGGGGGGTACTCCCTCCTCTACCTTTACATGCTGCCCACCGCCCAATTCACTTTGTCGCGCCCGGGGAATTAGCCCTGGGTTCTGATGACAGCTAACCGTCAGAACCACGGGAGGGGAGGCCAGCCTCTGTCTGGAATCTGGCAGAACAACAGGAAACGTGTGCTCACTCCAGCTACTGAGCTACTAATAGGAATCCGACAGGTATCGCTCAGAGGATTTCCCTAGGAGAGGTGCAGATGCCCTTTGAAATAAGGCATCAAGGCAATGATCTGAACCAGGAGCAAGATGGGAGGAGGGCCTCTAACGTCAGCCAGAGAGGCTAAGAAAGGGAGGGGACACCTTGTCCAGAGGTGTGCAAAGTCACATCCGAAAAGCCACCTTAAAACGGACAGCTTTTAAGCCACTTGTCCACCTGAGAAAATTTCTTGCTCTTCATTTTTGTCCCTACATATTTGACATCAATCACTAAATTAACAGTGATCACCACTATCATTTATCCAGTGCTTACCATACGCCATGCTGAGAACTTGCCACGCATTATTTCATTTAATCCTTCAACAATCCTAAGAAATGGGTACTATTATTGTCATCCCATTTTAATAGAGGGGAAATAAGGCCCAGGGAAATAAACTACCCAAGTTACACAGCTAGAGATTAGGTTTGTCCAACTCGAAGCCTCTGAACTACCTGATATCTCTGGCAGTAAGTAAGGTAAGAGGAGAGTCGTGTGTAAAGTAATTTACGTGATGTGTTGGATCACAGCTGTTATTTAATCGGTAACTGCAGTGCTTATATGAGGCATGTGTGAATTTACTCCATGGATCCAGGTTTGAAATGAGACCCAAGAAACCAGAAGGCACAACCTCCTGGGCTCTCTATACCCTCACAACTTGCTTTGTTGTCTCTTTAAAAGAACCATCAGCATTCCCTCTAGTGATAACTACCAAACCTTACCACTGCCATTTGCAGTGATTAACTTTTATTCGGAAACAACTTTTATGACATTTGTAAGTAATTTTGTTCTTCGAATATAATTTGAATAACTCCGCTCCAGGGTTATAACAAAGTAATTAATATGTCGGAGCGGTTTTGAGCAGGATTCAATTTATTACCTCTATAAACAATAAAGTGAAACGTGGGCAACTTGGAGGAAAACTGTTAAGATGTGTTCATTGTTTTCACCACATGGAAGGGAAGAAACCAACTTCTCTGTACTTCTGTACCACACTTAACACATTTAAGATTCATTATCATGTGACTTACTCCTCGGGCAAGAGATAGGGATCCAGCACAGGTGGGGTGGGCGAGGACATCTTGGTGAGGGCCATGATGTGCTCAAAGGTGATGTCCGTTTGGGTTCCCGTGTCCACCATCTGTGACTCTGACGGAGGCGTGAACATTTTGGTCCGTGGCGTTCGCCTCAACACCTGGACCACGATGGGCTCCTTAGCTGTCTTGAAGGCTTCCACAGCTTGGTCATGAGTTGCTCTGGATAAGTCTTTGCCGTTGACCTGTCGAAAAATAGTAGAGGGGGAGAGGATTATAATTAAGCAGAAGCCAGAAAGACGGTTTTTGTGTGTAAGCAGCTAAAAGGAAAACGTGCGGGTGTCCGGGGACTTCACTGCTCTGTTTCAGGTTTCCCCAGTAATGCCTGGTGGGAAGGGGGTAGGTTTGGAGGTGTGCAGATCGGGCAGGAAATCATAAATCTCACGGCAGGGAAGGCTTGGCTTCCTACTGGAGTGTCTTTAACACAATTTCATCCCCTCCTCATCTTGCCTGTGAGAGAAATGAGCAGCCTCAGGCTCACAGCCTCTATCGGGCCATACCAGCTACCTGGAAATTAATTATATTGTTCTGTTTTAATGGTGTGTATTTTCCCAGTTCCTGTCAGGTGAGATTAGTCTCCCTTTTATGGAAGCGATATGACATTTCCTTCTTAAATGAATGCCTTTGCTTTTCCTTAAAAAGTCAATGAGAATATTGAGTAAGTGATAATACAGGTCACAGGTAGATATGGCAAGTATCAAGGAGGAACTCACATGACCTGACATTTTGGCCCATGTTTGGGAAACAGCAGCTAGCTTCATTGCTGTGTCGTTTCCCACTGTGCACAGTCCTTTGCTACTGCTGCATCCTCAATGTCTACACTTACCGAGCGCCCACTGTCTACCACATGACTTAAATGAAGATGCCTCTTAACACGTCCGTCATCACAGTCATGGGAAGCTGGCAAGACCAAAAGTATGTTCATTCCCCTCCCCTTATAGCCACAAATAAACTGCATGAGATGACCTTGCTAGTTACTGATGGGTCAGAGCTTTGGATGCTGCATCCAGGATTCTTTCCAATGACAGAATCCAAACTAACTGAACACGGCTATCTTTAGAACAGCTTACACAAGAGGAAATAGAAGCCAGAACCTTATGTCTAGAAAATGAAGTTATTCCAAGCAACATGGAAGCTCGACTATTTCCTTTACCCTCCCCGTCCCATTCCCCACAGCAAAGGACTACGACATTGTGTTCCGATAGCTAGGTGATGTCTAATGATTGCACTCACACGAGAGTTATCAGGCTCTGAAATACTTTGATATCATCCCCCAAGTGCTTGGTATACTGCTTAAAGGCAAATATAAAATGATGGTATAGGAATCATATTCGGCAGAACATATGTTTGCAGAAGTTCCTTGGCTTCTCAGATCTTCTCTGGACAGCACCGCTGACAAACTCATGTCATTTATTTGTAAATGCCAAAACCAACACCGAACCTTTTCTAGTCTGGCATCGACATGCCCCACCTTAGCATCGTGTACTTCACAGCACACTGACGATTAGGTCTGTCCTCTGAGGTAGAGCACTTCGGTTTCTCTTTGCCAAGCAGAACATGAATACCGATTATGCAGCAGTTTTTCTGGTTTTTTCCCTAAGCGCTTTCACTCTGGCCCTACAGGGGCAAGAACTCTAGGTTGGAGTGCCTTGCAAACAGCTGTTGGGCTGAGGGATAGATGTCAGATTCTTCCCTTGTAATGCAGCCCAAATGAATCGCCACTGGAGATGATTAATGATTTGGATCCAGTCCACTTAAGTAATTTACTATCATCATGAGCGAGTTTGGCAGAGCAGGAACTGTGGGCTGCAAAATGACTCCGGTGCACCAGTAAATAAGTGAATGCCTGAACCGTCAAACTCTTACCATCCCTCACCCTGGACGACTGGAAACCCCAGGATTTAACACCACGGCCGTCTTCACTCTTCCTCCTTGGAGGACAGAATGAAAGGACATGAAGGAATTCTCTCTAGCTTTGCAAGCCAGTTGAGCACCTCGACCCCTTCCCTGCTCGGAGCCTAGAACTCTGAGGGCTTGGGGATGAGGTGAGGGCGGAGGACTGAAGCCCAAGTTGGAGTGCTGTGAAATTCGCTCCAAGGCCGAACTGTCTGAGTCGTATTTTCCATTAATGCGTGACACCGGGAGTCAAATCATCTACGAATTTATGATGCAATAGTAAATTTCTTCCTGGATTAAATGAATGCCGTAGACAGCACCCTGAGGAGATATTGCTTTGGCCAATGCCAGCTCGCCATGCTGGGGATGGCTTGTGCTAAAGGTAGTTCTACCCACAGTGAACTCACAGTAAGACTTTTGAATGGGTCTGCAAGTTGGCCTTTTGCCAAACGGGACTGAGCATGGGACTTTCTTCTAAGGGAGTCTTCCGATTGTGTCTTAAAAAAAAAAAAAAAAAAAAAATCTGTCCTAGGAGTCTTTACGTTTTATCCACATAATTAGGTCTTGCAAATACCTCAGCGGAAAGGTCAGCTGCCTGATAAAAAGCATCCTTCCTTGTTCCTCCTGCTTCCTCTCTGCTGAAAGAGCTTGGACTTTGTTTCCTTTCCACCAGATCAGAGAGCACTCCCTCTGGGGGAGACTTGAGATGTGGGTTTAATTGGCTTTAGCCCATTGTGGAGGTCTGGTTCCTTTTGCTTAGACATGGAGCTGGGTCTCTGAGGCCAGGTTAACACACTAAGGGATGCAGAGCAGAGAAATAGAGAATTGGGGTCTCTTGATGATTATCACTGAGCAAATGAACCGACCAAGCTTAGAACCTCTTAACCCCAAACTTCTTGTCATATCTGATAACACAATCCTTATACTTTAGGCCATTTTCACTTGTATTTTAACTCCCTGCAGCCCAAAACACCCCAATAGGTATAGGTATTGCACAGGTGTACTGTAAAGTTAGACAGGAATGTAGTTATTTGTTCCTATAGACATTCCTCTGATGTGTATAAAACAATGAGTGAAGATGCTTTTCTGATTAGGAGTATATTTTACTCAGCTTATTTTTTTATTACAGAAAAGTGATGGCAACTATTGCTTTCTTGTATAGGTGTTCTAAACCAATGCTAGAACCACTAAGCAGATGCTTAAATGGTACCTAAAAAAATTAAAGGACGGACTTGTCTGCATCAGTCTAAGCTAAGAAGATTCTCGGGGGCAAAGAGCTGCCCTGTGTCTGGGCGCACATGATTACAAACGCAGGCAAGCTTTTCCGAATCTCTCTGACTTTGGGTATTATTAAACGGCATTGATGCAACAGCACCCATAACATCCCTAGGGCCTAAGATGCAGAGAGAGAGGAGGTGGCAAATCCCAAGGGAGGCTAGGAACTTGGTCGGCGACTGTGAAGCGCCCTCTCATCCCCCACCAGACCCGCTCACGGCTGGGTCCCACAGAAAGGCAGCTCTGACCATTGAACCTGAGGGAACAATTTCAGGAGCCCGGTGCCGTGTATATGTTAATCAAACACAGCTCAAATATGCCGCTCCACAAGCCAGGCGACCCACTCCTTTCTTACGGTTCAGGGCTGCAGTGCCCAGGGGCTGAAACTGTGGAATCAGACCGGGGTTAGAATCCGGACTGTCGCTTCGGACCATTTATTTCCCTCTGAGTCTCGGTTTCCTCATGTGCAAAATAAATGTAATTATAGTGTCATGCCTCTTAGGATTATTATAAAGTTTAATGAGATAATCTACTTTACAGCCTAGCATGCACATCATAAGAATTTACTAAGATACCAGTGCTAATGGGGATCCTACCCCAGAACAGTCACATTTTCCCAGGAGACAAGAGTCCGCAAATCAAAGAAGCAAAATGCAGTCTAGTTAGGTAGTCTTAAGAGACATTTGTATACTGAGAGGCTTCTTTATTTTTCAGGGAAGTTCCCAGCCCAAACGTTCCTGAGCTACCAACATACATATTGATGTTTTCAGTCCGCAGGTTGGGGTTCTCTGGAGCGGGCAGTGCAATGGATAAATCTTACAGGACTTGACCCCTGCCACACAAGCTTCTTGACAAGGTATTTTAGGCATCATTACATTCTCCTAAAAGATGATGAGACAAGGCAGGAACTTACTCTCCTAGACAATCCATTTTTGCGGCCAAATTTGTTTGGAATTACCTTGTGCACATAACACTTATTACCCTGTCATCTTGGAATCACATCACTGAGAGACTTAGCGAGGTGATGAGCCCAGTGCACGCCGTCAGCCAACCGAGAATGACAACCTTTATTCCCGGGATTAGCATTACATGTACATTACACAAGACGGCGGTGATGATGGCTGCAATTACAGGCGCAATGTTCATCCCGTGACGTTTGGCCCAGTCAAATTAAATATCATTAACTCGCCCAATTGAGCAGATTGCTTTTAAAACAGTTTATGCAGCTCTAAAACCAAGTAAATTGAATGTTTTGGAAGAAAAAATGCTGATGGCAAACTTTATTATAAATTAAATGCTTAAGTTATTCACCTAAGGCTCTGGATGGTCCCCTGGGATGTAGGTGCAATTAGGGTGAAAATCCAATTGCTTTATCTCAGGGCAAACATCACTGCTGCAAATATGACAGGACACTAAGGAACCTTCAAGAGGTCCTTTAGCATACGATCTCCAGGGACAAGATGCTGAGGGCATGGAAGGATTCCCTCCCGGTTGCATTTAAGCCTGGGTAGCATGACTGCGGCTCTTTGCGTGAGGTGCCCATGAGTATGTTTTCCACGGTCCTGAGAACGGACGCAAAGCTGGTAGGTTTTTCCACATGGGGGTACATTTCATTGATAACCCAGCTGTCCATCTTTCACTCATTCACCAAGTATTTTCTGAGGTTACTCAGGGAGACTTGTTCCCCTCTTGGCTGATGGGATACCACTTAGAAGAATTTCTTGGGGAAAAATGAGGCCACAGGATGTGCAAGCCACTTAAGAAATGGTCACATGAAATGCATTGTGGGTAGCATTTCACCGTGGCATCTAATGAGGGGTTGGATCTGGCCGAGGAAGACAGAATCTACACACGCTGGAACGCTAATTAAGCTCACGACCTAGAAAGAGTCTTGGTTTTCACGGTCTACCTAGAAATTCCATTGGTGAAACTACTGTCATACGCTTTTTAAAATCACCTTTCAAAACAGGAGCCAGAAAGCTTTCAAAGTTCCCTACAACATAATTGTAAGCATTTCGGGGTATTTTAAGATATATTTGGAAAAGACATAGCATATTCTCTCTAAATTAGACAATACGTTTCTATTTATGGGAAGACATTTGGTTTCTGAGGATCGGCTTATCACAATCACCTCGATTTCTATTACATGTGCAAACGACCCCAGTATAAAGTGCTAATGCAGTTTTCAATTCAGCCTACTATAAATTACGCCCCGGGCTAAAACCCCACTTTTATAGGGTTCATTTAATTAAATACAGGGGCAGTGATTGCATTCTGTAAAATATCACACCTATGTTGTCAAACTAATTAAAACTTAGATTCCACTGGAAGCAATAGATGATAATAAACTACATACAGAAAAGTAAAAGGTTTCAAGCTCTGATTTAGGTTGGATTAAAAAATTTTTTTCATTCAGGAAACTCCTGTCTGCCTTAATTTATTTCGAATTTATAGTCTGCTCTGGGGCTTGATAAAGGGAAGGCCAACTTATCTAAAATAGAGGTATTATGGCAGTTAAGAAGGAATATGGGTCTTAGTGAACAAATGGTGTTCAAATTAATATGTTTCTGTGCAAAGTACTCACTTTCAAGACGGTATGAACAAGGAGACTACACTCACAGAGACCTCAGTTCCGATGTAGTAGAACTTACATCTGTATGGGTGCATTTGGTTTGCAGTAAGGACTGCAGTGAGGTTTGTCCATGGTAATTTCTAAATGTGTCCTGATGTTATTTTCCTAGGTTTGGTATTTCTTCAACGGGAAGATCCCCTCATTATATTCTGAGCGCCCTGCGTGGATGAATGTATAGCCTGGGTAATTTTCCTATTAGAGGAGTCTTCCTTCTGTCAAACTTAAGCCTATCATGTTTCAAAATGCTTTACTGTTTTTTTTTCCCCCCTAAATATAGAATATACCTGGCTACCAGCCTCCGAGTGATAAAAGAGATGACACGTCTTAAAGAAAGAGGCTAAAAATCATAGATGTACTCAGATTAAAAAGTATTAGTCCCACACTATTACAAGATGCTTTCTTCTCAGGTCAAAATCCTATCTTCATCAAGAAAATCTTGCTTATCTCCTTTTGGAAGCCTTGATTTCATCACCCCGAGATCCCATTGTGAGCGATAGGTTACAGAGGTCCGTTAAACTACAGTGTACTTGAACCATTTTGCATCTTAAAATGAACATGCATACTTTAACCTCATCTTAAAGGTGGTAATTTAAAGAAGCAGCCCAACATATTATAGGAAAGCCCAGTGGTGAGTACTTGGAAACAAGGTGTTTCTACAGCTGAATCTCTCTACAGTCTAGGTCCCTTAAGTTCTTTGAAACTCGAGTGTCTTTTCCAGGTATGTATTTAATTCTTCTGGAGGAGGGATTGGTTTCATGTTACAAGTCAGTTAAATACGGTCCTTCACATTCCAAGGGTTCAGCGCTGTTCATCCCTGGGGGATGTGCTTGCAAATGTCTTCAACCATCCCTGCCCCTCTCTTATTCCTTCTGACTCATCTGAAAAGCCCTGGCCTATCTTTCCGGCCAACCACCTGCCTCCCCGTTTCTACCTGCGGACTAGTGATGCTGGAGGACATTCCCACAAGGAGATGTCGCTGAGTCAGATGGGATCACACCCTTCACAGCTGTTTTGAGATGTGTAATTACGTAGTTATTTGATTTTCGGTCGATTGCCGATATTTTCTCATGGGGCCCTAAGTTCCACAAGGGCAAGAACTGTGTGTTTTGTTCACTATAGGACACCCGGAGCTCAACACAGCAGCTGGCATGTAGCAGCCTCGCAAATAATTTATCACCTGAGTGACCTATTCACGCGTCTGTAGACTGTCATGTTCCTCTCGCGCACGTTTGTTGGCATTTCATGGTCTTTCCTACTCTGGAAACAAAAGCATTTTCTGCTCTGATCTTATGTTCATAGCTAAGATGAACACAAACCTGATTATGTGTCCATTTTTATAACTGGCAGATTCCAAACAAGAATAAAACGTGTGTTGTATTTGGTTACATACATACATATTTCGTGAGGAGCACTTTCAATCTTAAAATGTCTCCTGTTCCATTTCTTGATACGATCAAAGTGGTATCAAGGAAAGTACCCTCTGCTCTTTTGGAGAATGAAATACATGAGGCCCAGAGAGGTCTTGGAGTGTTTGTGAAGAAACAAGGCAGCCCTAGCTAAGCTCTCCTGAAGTCCCTGGGTTCTGAACTTGCAGGTGACAAAGTGGAGCCACTGGAAGTCAAAAAGGAACCTTGATCCCCAATGGAGAGGAAAGAAACAAGAAATACCAAATTGACAGACCTCATCGAAAAATCAGAAAATGGGTAATTGCTTCTTTCTCTTTCTCGGACCATGCTCTCTCCTCCCCATCCGTACTCCCCTTTCCAGCAGCGGCGCAGACTCAACCGTGAGCAACGTGCCCAGGCCGGGAGGCGAGGAGGATGGGTGGGCTACAGGTGTGTCCACCCAGGGGAAGGGGGGCCCTTGTCTAAGTCACAGTGAAAGCCAGAAGGGTTGGCCTTGGGCCCGCTCGGCCGCCCAGCTCTGGAGTCGGGTGTAGTGGAAGCGCGCGATGGCCTGGCCTACGGGCATTTACACTTGAGTCCTGGACACATGGAGGGGACTGCTGGGTGCTCAGCTACCTCACCCCTCGCCAGGAGGGTTGTCAACAGGGGTCCTCCCTGAGTGCATCCAGGTTGAGCACTCTGAGAAAGCTCTCTGTGCGGCATCGTTCACCTTGGTACCTAATGAGTGAACAGGATACGTGAGGCCAAATGCTGGAGTCTCTGACACGTCAATCGTGATACAGCCAACAGGGGGACGGCACCCTGCTGTGCCAGACGAAGACTTGGTCTAAGCACTTTGTATACGTTAACTCACATAGTCTTCCCACGAGGGAGGTGCTACTATCATCACCATTTAACGGGGATGAAATCAAGAGGCACAGAGAGTGTTTGTGCACCTGAAGACCTTCCGCTAAGGATGCTGGTGGCTTTCACCTTGAGTTGGGAGATGCACGCTTAGTTCAGAAGGGTTCACGCTTCTTCCTACACGTCAAGTTTACTGCATTTAACCATCCATATTGGCATGATCTCCTACGGTAACAGCAAATATAGCCACACGTAGAAGGAAGAAAGCGTGGCCAGGTTTTTGCAAGCATCACAGCAAGGCCTTATGAAAACCATTTTATGTCATTTCCATCTCCTTGGTATAAACTTCATATTGGTCTCATAAATCTCTTGTACAAACTTAAATTTGTTAGTTGATTTCCTCAAAGACTAGAGGGCTGGCTAGAATAAAATTCCTACCCTCAGGTCTCTGACCATTAGAGGAAGGGACGTGTAGGAAGATTCTTCCATCAACAGAATTGTTGTCACACAGGATTTACATCAATGTTTAGTGATGTTTTATGTCACCACAGTCATTTAAGTTTCAAGTGAGGAGGGTCTTCTAACGGATACTGCATGAAGACGGGCAAGAACAGGCAGGAGTTTTACATGTGATGAGGGTCCACGGTGAAGGTTGAAAGCTCCAGCCCTAGGGCTGATTGCCTCGGCTTCAATGTAGGCTGTGTCACTTACGTGCTGTAGCACCTTGGGCAAGTTAACCTCTCGGTGCCTCAGTTTTCTTACCACTAAAATGGGTTTACAGCAGGACCTATATCATTGGGCGGTGTTAGAATTAATTAGGCTGTGCAGAGAAAGTAATTAGGGTGTATGGCCCTGCACAGAGTGAGGGCTCAATAAACTTTAGCTATCTGTTGTCCTTGCTCATTTGTAGAATTACTGGGGAACCCAACATGTGCCAGGCACTGATAAAGTGGTACCCAAGGCCCAGTAACACTGGGTAAAGAATGAACACTGTCGGGGCTCTGGGGTGAGACACACAGGGGTCTGAATCCCTGCTCCGTTTACCAGACGTGTGACTTTGGGTAAATCATTCTACCCCTGTGCCTCAGTGTCCCCAGTTGGAAATGGGGGATATTAAAGTATTTTCCTCTTAGGGTTTTGAGACAAAGATCTTAGCACAGTGCCCAATGTTAGCTGTTGTTATAACCCTACAAACCTGGACAAACTACGTACCTCTCCCTGTGCCTTATCTATAAATGGAGTTGTAAAGATTTGTTGCAAAGGGCTTAGAAGGGAGTCTGGCTCGTAGTCACCACTTTTACAGGAGACACTGGTCCACATGTGGTTCCTAAAAATTCCAGCTGTCAAATTTCAGTAAAAACTTAACTGCAAATAAATCACATAAGAATACCCATAAAACAGATTTTACGTTTCACTCATTTATGTGGAAAGAAAGCCTTTTCTGGATCCTGGCATCCATCTCAAGGATGTGATACCCTGAACTCCAAGCACTCAGTGTTTGCCCTGTGCCAGGTGCTGTGCTGAGTGCTTCACGTGGACAATTTCATCCCATTTCACAGTGAGAAGGTCAATGGTGAGGTGAGTGGTATTACCTCTGCTTTTACAGACCAGGAAATAAAAGCCCGAGGAGTGCTGGCAGCTTCCTAAAAGATGTGCCTCTCATGAGCAGTAGAGATGGGATTTGAAGAAGGCCTGCCCAACTGCAAGTGCATGCTCTAACCACTGGGCAGCACAGCTGGAGTGCTATGACCCAACCTCAGCCCTGAAGCGAAGGGAAGTGTTAACGGCTGATTATACTGACCCCAAGAAGGGATGGTGGGATGAAACTGGGATGAAACAGCGTCATCAGAAAGAGAGAGGGGTGGGCCCTAGACAAGGAACATACGCTCAAGTGGGAAGAACAAAGATCCTCGTCAAAGGAGGACATTCACTGGACATGCCTTGGTGGGGATGGGTGGGCTCCTCCACGCCGAACCAGGTGGGCTCAGTCACCTCACCTTTCCCAGGAACTCATGGTGGTGATGGTACCCCATTTAATGATACTCACTAACCCATCCCTTCCCACTTAATTGCAGAGAAGCTCAGAGCAGAGGGGCATCTATCTTTTCTCTAAATTCTTTTCTCACTAAGTTGTCTCATCAGATTTTAGCATGTCTGTCCTACGAACGTCCATGTCCCAAGGCATGTTGTGAAGCTCTGGCAACGGAACACCATTTAAAACAGTCCAATTAGGGCAAACGTAGTCTTTTGTTAAAAAAGAACATTCTTGAGCAGTAATGAAATAAGTAGCCTCAGAGTTTCTGAACCCTTTGAATCTTAAAGAGGAGTCAGGCCAAGAGAGCTAATTTTGAAAAATGCTTACTGGCCTGAATGACCTGCACTTTATTTGCTGCTTTTTAACAAGATTATGAAATTTCCTAACTATCTCTAAAGAACACGAAGGTCAGGCAACAAACCAATGAACTCCAGAAAGAAAATCAAAGCTAAAGTTGATTCACTTGAAATAGAATTTCCGGGCTCTCAAGGATTTGTGTAACCTCAACAGTGATTTGGAATCTTGTTTGTTTGTTGTCGGTTTTCTATCCAAAGAAATAACATTATGATGTGTATCACTTAGATGGAAACTAATTTTGGCTCCTGCATCACCAACTAGTTCATTTAGTGGTCTACAGATCGATTAGTAAAACGTCTGTTAAAATGACTGTGGAGGATCCTTGAAGAAAATGCCGTAAAAATTAAATGTCGTCTTAGTGGTTGAAAAAAATCAGTTGAGAAGGGCCTGGTGTCAGTATGAAAATAAAACTACCCCTGAATGTTTAGAGAAGGGCTAGTTTTTCTTCTGTCCTCATATAGAAGTAATCATTAGTTGGCTTGTCCATAATCACCTTTCTAAATAAATTATGCTGTATCTTCTCAAATACCTCCAATTTCCTAAAAAGCATTTTTAAAAGTTCCACATCAGGGGAAAACTAGAAAGCAGGGCTGGAATTCGAAATGTCCTCCAAAGACCAAAGCTACTTGATTCTTTGAACAAATAATGTCTAACACTTCTGAGTATTTTCTATGTACCATACACGAGGCTTAGGCACTGTACATTCACTTATTCATGTGCAATCAGCGCATGAATAATAAAACCCGAGAATGACTATGTGCCCAATACCCCTACTGAAACCCCAGTGCATCAGTGGGCAAAACCAGAAATGGGAGCTGCCCCGAGCAGTTCATAGTCTGGGTAAGGAGACAGATGCTAATAATCCCATAACTGAGGGAAGGAAAGAGAACCTGGCAGGGTTAAGGGGGCAGGTGTTGGGAAGAGGGGGCTCCTCTGAGGAAGAGATGTTGAGGACAAATCAGAAGAATAACCAGGATTTATGTGGAGAGGAAGAGAGGAGAGATTATTGCAGACAGAGGGAGCAGCATGTGCAAAGGCCCTGAGGCTGGACGAAACCTGGTATAAGAGGATCAGGATAGGTGGAACAGAGATGCTTATGTGATGAGACTAGAGGGGTGGGCGGGGGCAGACTATGTTGACCCTCAGAGGCTACAGATAGGACTTTGGTCCTGAGATGATTTAAGTGGGGGTGGGGGGGGGGTGGGGGGGCAGTGGAGAGGTGACAGGACTCAAAGGCTACGTGTTCAGGTTTACTTCTTAGAAACATGATCGTAGCATCTGGCTGCTGTGTGAAGAATGGACTGTTAGAGGCTAGGAACGAGGTGACTGAGTGGCGCAAGCAGACCAAAGAGATATTTGGGAAGTGGAGCCCTCCCAACCACCAGGGGAGTTCTTTCCATTTTCACAGGAAGTTGAGACTCAAGAGGGTAAGTGACTTGCCTAAGGGTTCCATAGCTATTAAACAGGAGACCAAGTTCAAGCTCCCCCGAACTACTAACTCCAAATATAGCATTCTTTGCAAAAGTAAACTACCTGTTGAGGTGTGACCATCAAGCCAAAACAAACGCAAGCTCCAAATCTCAAAACCTTTGAGCTGAATAGGGACCTAGGCAGGTCCTGGGTTTCTTGATAATTTGGATGGTTCTGCTACTGGGTTACTTCCTGCCTACAGGCTCTCTGTAATGGGCGGGGTCCTAAGTCCCTGCTCCTTCTTGGGGTGCCTTCCTCACAAGTTCACGTGGACGATGACAGCGTCCTGCCCCGACCGAAGCTCCTAGTTATTGCTGGAGACTTTGCTCCCTGAGACTCTGGAATCCTGTATCTCCACCCTTTTGCCGGAAAACCATAAGGAGGTTAGATTAGAAGAGGAAGAACGGTTTATCTTGCTGATTGATTAAAAAAGCTACTCAATCTCGAATCTCAACAATTCTGTCTGCCAAACGGGACACATACTCCCCAGCTTCAAAAAGGGGAGCTCCACCCACTTGCTCCTAAAACTCTTGTTCCTTCACGTAAACTGTCCCACATTATTGGTGTTTTAGTATTAAAAATGCACACCGTGTCCACTGACAAGAATTTTTGGATTTTTAGTTTTGACCTTTACTGGACATCAGCAGTTCAAAGTGGTATTATGATAGCTAACTGTGGGCATTTTCATTATGAAAAATTTCCTAACCTTCCCACAGGGAGAACTAAGAAGGGAAGGAAAAATTGCAGAACTGAAGCCTGCAGTTTGGCAGGAGAGCCCTCGTTTTGGCTTTGGTTTTGGTTTTGTTCTGTTTTTTTGGGACAGCCCTTGTTGCGCAAGTGTTCTCAGAGTGGGGGACATGAGTCCATATTTTATGCGAACAGAATCATTTTGCAGAGTGATGCTGCGTAACTGCGGGAGGGGTGCCATTTCACTGCTTACCTAGTTGACATAATTACAGCACAAAAGCTAACCTTGTGTCTGTCCTCAACTTTGGAAAGATTCTATAGTTTTAATTGCAAATTACTGTTCAATTTGTTAAGGAAATTCAGGTTAGAGGAGAAAATATTTGCCTCTTTTCTGCTGGGTTGAGATGTATTTCTAAATTTGAATAACATTTCCAAAAGGAAAAACACTTCATCCTACCCAGCTCACATTTCATCTGTAATACGTATGACTACTCCATTTAGGAGTGTTTACATGCAGTCATGAATCCGGACACATCTTTCCTGGATTGCCAAAACAGTCATACTTTGCTGAGACCCCTCCCTGCAACCAGAGCCCAGGAACAACTTGACATCAATAGATTGTGTAAATCCTACGTTATCTCCACTGAGATATGCAATTACCTCGTGGCTGCTGTGAGAAATTAATGCAGATTTCTGGAAATATTGGCTGTGAAAGAAGAACCAATGAAAATGAGTGGGAATAACCAACTCTGGAGACATCTACGGTGGAAGAAACAGAAACTGGGAAGATTTAGAACCTTTATGAATCAAGAATAAACTTAAGTTGGTACTTCTTTCTCAAAGATTTATAAATGTGATTTACAAATGGCACGAAAAGAATAATGATCACATTCTAGGATATTTATCACCTCTGAAATAGGAAATAAAATGACTCTGCCTCTTGACTTCACAGGCACCGAAGCGCTTAAACTACGACCACATTATAATAATTGATCCTCGCTTTTTTGGTGATTAAACTCTGGGAAAGAAGAATGGCAGAATAATTGCATATTTCAACCGCACAGAACACCTAGCACATAGGAGGCCCATGATAAGTTTGTTGATCTGAACAAAAATAAAAAATAAAATTAAAGATATTTGTAGAAAATATGAACTGGGTTAAAAGTACTAAATCACATACGCATGAGTCTTGTCATTGATAAATGCTGGGAACCAAGAAGATAAAGTAAGCAAAATATTATACTTTTTGTCAAAAGAAACCACGGGTCCTTTCTGGGCCTCAGTTTCCTCACCTGTAAATGAGGGCATTACTCTAGGTGATGATGATGACTTTTAATGTAGGATGAATCTCAGTGGCCCCTGAGGGCCTCCTTGATTATTTCTGATTACCCAACACCTGGCCTATGCCTTACAGCCTTTCTAGACACAATCCCATAATCCCCTGCTCCAACAATTCAGTCACATCCTGGGAGCAAGACCTGTGTCCCTAAATCCTTTCACATCCTCCGGATACTCACTTAAAACCTCTTGATTTCATTTTCTTGCTCTCCATTTTGGTTATATGGAAGCATCCCATCAGGGTAGCAGGTCCTTTCAGTCATCCCCCTGACTCTCAGGTCCAGCAGGGGACAGAGAGGAGACGGACCCCTTGCCTGCAGCCACCTGGAGAAACTTTGTTTAGATGACAAAACAACCCTGAGTATGTTGCAGGGAAGCGAGCCATTCTGCAATCTCTCTTCTGCTATTGGATGGTTCGAGAGCTTTAATAATGAAGCTGAAGAGGATAATCTTGTGAGAGGAAGGAGAATAAAACCGCTTGCAGGGGTGCAGGACTCTAGTCTCTAGGACGGAGAAGAACCTGCAGCGTTTTCTAAGATGATTTATTAGACATGGGTAGAACTTGCTAGAAACCTACCAGGAGCAAATCATCTGGGAAGGAATTAATGAACCAAACAAAACACTTGACAATGCAATTAGAATATGAGGAAATGTAGGGGTTTTCCAGAGAGAGAGAGAGAGAGAGAGAGAGAGAGAGAGGCAAGTGTGTGTACATGATTCTGATTATGTCATACACAAGGCCGGAAAAAGAATGGAATAATATTTTTGAAGAGTAAAGTTATCACAGGGGAGAGGGAGATGGCTGGGGTTGATATTTGCAGTTTGGATGCTTCAGTATAGTTAGCAAGTGTGCCCAGATGGGTGGAAATTCACTTGCAGCTATGTTTCAGCAAAATGGTGCGTGGGTCGGAGGAAAAGAAATAAGACCGCTGGCGGCAAAAATATGATTCCCCAACACGCGCAGCGGTAGAGGGCAGCCGTGGAAACACTGTTTCTCTTTAGTTGCTTTAGGCAACAGCAGTTTTTTTTCCCTCTGCCTTGGTTTGGGTCAGGGATTTTTCCTTTTTAAAACCTTTTCTTAGTTGAGTTAGAAACCGAGAGTCTGAAGCTCTGGAAACTTCTCTTTGACCTCATTTCATCGTGCCTGTCGGATGAGCTCACTGAAAAACAAGCTTGGCAGTGGTAACATTCGCTGTGTGTGTCCAGAGGAAACTTCTGGCTGAATACCTGTGCTAACTGCTATCCTAGGCTTTGCATACAAACTCTATCTGGGAATAATATAGGCTCCTTTTTATTGATATGAATGTATAAGTCTAAATACATATTTAAAAAAATTTTTTTAATTGAAGTATAGTTAATTTACAATGTTGTGTTAGTTTCAAGTGTATGGCAAAGTGATTCAGTTATAGATGTATGTGTGTGTATATATATATTCTTTTTCATATTCTTTTTTTAATTTTAGGCAATAATTTTTTTTTAATTGAAGTATAGGTGATTTACCTTTTCATACTCTTTTCCATTATGGTTTATTACAGGATATTGAATATAGTTCCCTGTTTTCAAAATCTACAGTTGGACAACTTATGTTCCCTCATCCCCTTCGCTAGCAGGGAGATAGTTAATGTCAAAACATTTCTTCTTTTAAATATATGTCATACAGTCACACCACCACCTACACAGCCCTTTTATTCGTTCAAAAGTGTTTTCATCGGCTGTAGCTCAACGAGTAAGTGTCAAAGTTTGCATAGCATGCTGGAAACAAAGCCCTCTCTGGATACCGAAGCATATATGGGACATGTGCACATGAAAGTAATGATACGCTTCTCCTAGAATCCAGGACTCTTTCTGCCCCAGAGCCTCTGTCTGGGGACCCGTGACTATTCACAGGTCAGGAAGCCAGCCTGGCCACCATGATTGAGTCCTAATCCCCATTACAAGTGCCCCGAGTGCTTGGTAGTGGCCACCCACAGTGCTGGTCACAGGTGTGACTTCACCTGAGAGGCAACTTGGCGACGTCTCCCTCCCTCTCTGAGTGGTGAGAATGTGAGGACCGCAACCTGTTTAGTTACCTCTGCAACCACTGCAGCATCGTCGGTGGCTGTCCCGACGGGGCACACGGCAGGCGTTCAAAAAATAACCTATTGAACAAATGACCAAATCTGAGCATTTCCTCCAAACATACAGCGTCATTCCACCTCTGCATATTATTTTGGGGAAGACCTGGCCTTACAGACATCTCTTGAAAGCCCTCTTCTCCACTGTTGCTTTAACAGAAATGACTTAGCTACAGTGGTACCCAGTGATGGCCAGAAGCTGGCCTTTCTGGATCCATTCGCGGCGCTTTACGCACTCCCCCGGAGACTCACGACCCATAACGATGATCCTCTTTGACCCAATTTTGGAGACCTGGCTGCCCCCGTCTCCTCTAGAAATGCCAGTTTTCTCCCTCGGTCCCCACAGATCGGCTTGTTTTGACAATATATAACAGTGTTCAGTGCAATATCGGGCCGTACATACACTCGAACATATCAGAGCTCACTTGCACACTCCCAACACCCTAGGAAGAGGGGGAGTTTGTATTCCTGTGCTTCAGAGGAAGAGTCTAAGGTTCAGAGAGGCTCAGAGAACTTTCCACAGCACAAAGTTACTCCACGGCACGGCCCTGAGTTTCCCCCTTTTATACATCAACTCTGAGTAAAACGAGGTCTCTGGTTTGTCTTCTCAACTAGGCCATGAATGCTGTGAGCACAGGGGTTGTTTTCAGTCTTTCTCTCAGCATGTGGCCCAGAGAACACAGTAGGCACTCAATACATGCTGTCCGTAGGACCACTAGAAGGTGACTCTCAACTGGGGTAAGCTGCAGGTGGAATCCCTCTCCTGCCTTAATCAAACAATAAGATGAACTTCCACCTGAAGGCGGTATCACACTGATAACATCATATAACCTCCAAAGCTGTAGACCTACCTCCATTTAAAAGAGGACAAAACCATGCACAGGTTCTTGGTTAAGCCTTTCTACGATGCTTTTGTAGTTGACCCATATTCCTTTGCAGTTTACCTTACACTCACTGGTGTAAGATTTAATTTCGGACCCCCTCCCCCCTTCTCCCCACAAATGTCAGCCCCACAGGGCAGGGACTTTGCTTTCCATTGCAATGCCTGATATTTAGCACGTTACCAGGACCACGGAGGGACCTCTGAGTGTGTGTGGGAGGAAGGAGTGAGGGGATCTGCCCACAGTCAGGTCTCTGCTTGAGTCAGGCAGTCCTGCGCTAGGATAACTGCTCTCCCTCTCACCAGCCACGTGATCCCAGGCAAGTTAGTCAGCTTCCCTCACTAACTCTCAGTTGTCTCATCTGTAAAATGGAACTAACAATAGTACCTGGACTTTAAGGGGCTGTGTGAGAATTACACGTATATGACACATGTATATAAATCACGTGCACAGCAAATAACACTCAGTTATTTATCATTGCTATTATTATTATTTATTGTATGCTGATAAGCATAAACCCCCAAATCATGAGAATATATTGTCCTTGGGCCTTCACTAGTCATTCAAGGATAAATAATACGATGCTGGAATTGCTTCCTCCTTTGTCTGGACATTTCTTAACTTTGGTTGGATAGGGAATAGAATTGGTTCTGAAACCTCAGAGCCAACTGAGAAAAAAGAGATGCACTAACTCTCACACTGATTTGCCCCCCTTCCTTCAGTCTTAGGGGAACAGCCACAAGCTCCCAGGTTCCACTCCATGGCAGATCTTGAAGAGAAACTTCGTCGGGGTGGGAGAGATGAGACAGACATGCCAAACAACTCAAACTTCAATTCCTGCAAAGTTTCCAGAGACCTAGCCCTACCCTACAAATCTTAGGCTTACAAAGTTGCTAGATTGAGAACTAAAAAGGAGAAAATGCCAGTACGGGGGCAAGAGAGGCACCCCTTGCTAAGGAATTATTCCAAATGGGAACACATCAATATATGCAGGTAAGTGCAGCACAGGGTCGCTGGTATCTAACATGGAGAGGGTGTGCAACACAAGTTACTCATGCCGGGCATTTCGTAACTAGATAAAAAGGTACGGAATCCCGGATGTAAAAGACTACTATGATTCTGGGGGGGAAACATCCGCTGCTTTTCACCTCCTGATGCCACAAGGAATATTGTTATGAGGGATACTTATTTCTCTCTAGGTTTTTCCAACTCCCCAAATAGTGAGCAGCTGCCTGATAGAGGGAAATTGGTTCCTATCCTTTGGAGTTTTCTTTTATTAAAATGCACGTCACTTTGAATGTTATGTGCGACAACCACTGACACTTCGGGCAGGGGAGGGGAATAATTAATTGTCACATGGGGTAGAACAGGAACATGTCTGGTAATTCTATGGTAAACTGCTTAACACAGGGAGGAAACTGTTATCTTCCTAAATGTCTGACAAATTAACTGTTTTTGTTGGTTTAATGCTCTGAATAGTAGGTGTCTGCATTATTTAGTTTACGCATTGTTTGCTCACAAAAAAGACAACATTTTTGCCAAAGACTTCTTTACATAAAAACATGCAAACTCATAGGAAATGTGTTTATAAAGATGCCAGCTCTGACTGTAGTCTTATGGATGTCTTCTTTTCTGTTACAACAAATGTTATGGTTTGAGAGGATTCTTTTATGGAATGAAGAATGCTATATGTGAAGAAAAATATAAAGTAGTATTCTATACTTTTTAAAGATCTTATAGCTTATCAACTCCTCCCCACCCCCCCTTACTATTTGTGATTTACTTTCCTTCAGAATTGGGGGAAAGGGGAGGTTTTAAAATGAGTTATTTCTTCTTGGGTCTTTTATGAATATTTTTATTTTATTAAATATTGAATAAATTTAAAAATATCAAAGATATATGTAATTGAAAACACTGCTACAATGAAGACTTGTAAATCTCCCAGCCACTTTGAGAAAAAGAACACTACCCATATGTTACCCTGACAAGCTGAACATCCCAAGTTCACGAATGATAAGAGCGCCATGAACAGCCAAGAAGAATGCACCAAGGTGGCTCTGGGAAGGGCCCTGCTCTATCAGGGACCAAGAAATACTGCATAACTACAGCAGGATATAACAGATGCTCTAAGTGCAATACTGGTGCAGAGGGAAGAAAGGGAGCAGAACAGAAAGGCCAGAAACAGTCCTGACCACACAGGGAAGCTGGTATCGCCCCTTGATGGGGAAGAGATAGGCTTTTCTCCAAGTGGTACTGGAAAATCCATATTAAAAAAATGAAGTTGGACTCCAGCCTTCCACCATATATAAAAAGGTACTGTGAAAGGCAATATTTATATTAAATTTTTAGAAGAAAACAGGTGAGTAGTTCTGTGACTTCAAGGTAGAGATCATGTTTCCCAACAGAGACTAAAAGCACAAACTGTAAGAAAAGACTGATATATTTGACAACATTCAATTAAGGGATTCGGTTCATTGGAAGACATCCTAAAGAGACAGGAAAGATAAGTTACAAACTGGGGGAAAACGTGTATAACTACTGAGGGATTCGTATCCGGACTATGTTTTAAAAAATCCTACAAACCAGGTGAAAAAGATGCAAAATCCAACAGAGAACTGGGGAAAGCCTGAACAGGGACTTCATACACAGAAAAAGAAACTCAAATATGATGAATGTACATATGAAAAAAAATACAGTCATCTCCCTGTATTTGTGGGATTCACATCTAGGGGTACGAACAGCTGACTATATTCACTTTACTACACCATTTTATATAAGGGACTTCTGCCCCCTACGGATTTGGGTATCTGCAAGGGCTTCTGAAACTAGTCCCCTGAGGATACTGAGGGTATGTGCTCAACTTCATTAATGATTAGGGAAAAGCAAATTTAAACCATAGTGAGCTACCTCTCCATATAAATTACATTGGAAAAGTTAAGAATTCAGACAGTACCAAGTGTCGATAGGGACGTACAGCAACAAGAATCTCTCTGCCATGATGATGAAAAACAATTTGGCATTAGTGAAACTGAAAAGGTATATCCCCTAAATGCCCCCCTTTCCTTCACATCCTGTCCTTCCTTCCCCGCTTTCCTTCCATCCATCCAATCACTCACCCACCCACCTACATGTAATTACCTACGTAATCTCCTAGAGCAGTGGTTCTCAAAGGGTGGTACGCAGACCAGCAGCATCTAAAACCGAAGGGTGATGCACAGGACCTAGTGTTTGGACAAGCCTTCCAGGTGATTCTGATGCCTGTTCACATTCGAGAACCACTGTCCTAGAGGGATTTTTATACCTTGAGACTGGTGTCAGAATGAAAGTTACAAATGAGATTCCATTCTCCTCTCCCGCTGCTCTCTGCTATCAAATAGGCAAAAAGAAAAAAAGAGGAAAAAAAAAGTGAGACTCTTCTTAATACCCAGTGAGTATGGGAGTGGGGGTGAGGAGAGGTGTTGGGTGTTACACAGAGAGGCTTATTTGGGGGGTAATTTGGGAACACTTAATAAGAACCTCTAAAAATGCTGATCATCTGACAAAAGAACTAGAGATATGTCCTAAGAGAATTATTTACGATTGGCCAATGATGTCGTTTAATTGACAGATACTGTTAGATCAAGTCCTGCAGCCTGAATGTCCCCCAGAAGTGGGGTCTGTAAATCATGAACTGTCATTATGGTGACAGCTAAATGACTCATCTTCACAAAGAAGTCCCTGATCAAACCTACTTCCTCCAGATTTCTGAAAATCAGGATTCATTTGGGTAACAAGGTCCTTTCTAAAAACACATTTTCTTCTGGCAGGAGGACGCTGCCCATCATCATTCACATTATTCGGCATTACTTTAGATTACTTTCCCATTTACTACTGGGAAGGGAAGTGTTTGTAGAAGTAGGAGGGTCTGTGGCTAGGAGGACACAGGATAACTTCGGAGCCTGGGGTGACTCTGAGAAGGACAGTGGTTAAAAAAAAAAACAACTGAAGGTTACTGTAGTTTTATCTGTGAAAGATATACATACACACACACACACACACACGTGTGTGTGTGTGTGTTTATTTTATAGACAAAACTTCACTGACCTACAGTTTTTCGCTTGTCAACTAGAGAGTACACAACTGTTTCCTTGAAAACTCTGCTTAAGCAAAATAAAGTAACATTTTTGGTATTAACCAACAGATGGTTAAATTTTCGATCTGCATTTGAATGTCTGAGATAAGAGCTTGTCTTGATGCCTACTTATCTAGAGGAAGACTTAAGAAAATCTGCCAGAAAACTTAGGTAGCGAAAGAATCCTCTTCCAGTACTTTTGGTTTAACATAGAACAGAGGTTCTTGAACTTGAACGAGCACCAGACTCATCCAGAGCGCCTGTTAAACACAGACTGCCGGGCGCCATCACTTACAGAGATTCTGGCTTAGCACGTCTGGAGTGGGGCTGGAGAACCTGTGTTTCTAACAAGCTCTCAGGTGATGGCTGCCGGTCTAGGATCAACCATACTTTGAGAATGAACGACTTAGAAGAAATTTCTGGAGACTCTTCAAAAGTCAGAAAAGCTTTCCTGGATCCCTACTGTCACTCAAGACCCGTGTTCTCCACAATTGAACACTGGTGCCACTAATTTTCTTTCACTTCTGCACTATTTCAAATTATTTTTTATTACAAGCTGATGAGTATAATCAAATGTAGTTGAAAAAAATATTATCCTGCTAGTTAGGCGACCAGTAGACTGGGAATGAGACCGCTCCCCCAAAGTTCCCCTACAGACACACACAGTGCAATATGCCCTTGGTGAAGAAATAGGAGAGCAGGCCATTCGAAGTAGATGAATTCATTCTTGACAGTTTTGGGCTTGACTCTCTGCCGCATGGCCCGACTGCATCTCACTCGTATTATGACCCCTGCCATACCACTGAAGGTGACACTGCCAGGAACACGGCTTTGTGCGCTTCAGAGAGAGGATGCTACGTTCCTTGTTGAATCCCACACTGGCAGAGGGTGCGTGAGGGTTATCTTGGCTCTGGTGGGCCTTTACCCAGAGCTGCTGCCGGTATTCCTTTGTACCTCCCCAACTTAGCCATGGCCTCTCCCTGCATTATTGATGCGGGTAAGAAGTCATGTATAAAAACTGCATTTTTTTCTCACTGCTCCATATGGCAGGCTGGTGACAGGAATGTGGCGAGCAGGGCAGTCCCCTCCCCCGTGACCGCCTGCCTCATGGCAGTGTGCAAGCTATACCGATGGGAGCTATTAGAGGCCTGGGACCCGGGCTCACGTGTCACCGCGTAAACCTTCCCAGACCAAAGTGGGACCCACTTGAGCCATTCCTCATTCAGAAGTTAATTTGGTAAATATGTCCTGATTAGTTATTGGTTACGTGGCAGGCCCGGGGGTGCCACAGAGAACAAGGCAGTGTCCCTACCTTCACATTCTCCTGGGGGCTGGGGTCGGAGACAAACGGTAAGCAAGTTCATAAGTGCATGAGTTGTGATAAGTGCCAGAAAGGGAATAAACTCTGCAGAGAAAGGTCAACGCAGGTGCGGGTCGGGGGACTCTCAGATCAGGGGCGCTCTCTAGGGAGAGGGACGTTTAAGCTGAGCCCTCAAGGATCAGTGAACTACGCTGCAGGTGGAGGGGAACAGTCTGTTGGAAAGCCTTGGGAGGGAAGGAGGAAGGTGGGTTCTGGGTGCTGAATGGGCCCTGCGGGGAGCAGGGCAGATGAGGAGCAGGCAGGTGTGAGGCATGAGGCTTATGGAGCCGTAAGAGGAGACCAGATCACACAGCGCCCTGCAGCCTGAGTGAAATGGTTCCTTTCATTCTAAGGGCGCGGGGCAGCCAGTGAGCAAGGCACAGAGAAGCTCAGAGTGTGGCTGGCTGGTTGAACCTGTTGGCTGAATGAATGAAAAATAAAAGTCTTGTATCCCCTCTGCTCTCCCTCCTGGCCTCTTGGGTTCAAATCATGGTCATCTCCTCTCTTTCCGGGCTCCTAACTAGAGCCCTTGTTTCTTTTCTCGCTCCTCACCCCCCACAGACACATACAAAACCCCACATGGTCAACCAGCCATGTGCTGAGGGTACATGTGGTGATGAGACCTCCCAGGCGGTTCAATGAACAGAGAACATGGAAACCAAGTGGAAGGAAGTGCAGGGATAGAGTGATGTGCAGGGTATCATGGGAATACTGTGTGCAGGGCCTCATGGGAAGGCTCAGTGGAGGGAGCTAGGGGTGCGCAGGGCATCTTGGGAAGGCTCAGTGTAGAGATCCAGGGCTGTGCAGGGCATCATGGGAAGGCTCAGTGCAGAGATCCAGGGCTGTGCGGGGCATCATGGGAAGGCTCAGTGCAGAGATCCAGGGCTGTACGGGGCATCATGGGAAGGCTCAGTGGAGGGAGCCAGGGGTGCGCGGGGCATCATGGGAAGGCTCAGTGCAGAGATCCAGGGCTGTGCGGGGCATCATGGGAAGGCTCAGTGGAGGGAGCCAGGGGTGCGCGGGGCATCTTGGGAAGGCTCAGTGCAGAGATCCAGGGCTGTGCAGGGCATCATGGGAAGGCTCAGTGCAGAGATCCAGGGCTGTACGGGGCATCATGGGAAGGCTCAGTGGAGGGAGCCAGGGGTGCGCGGGGCATCATGGGAAGGCTCAGTGGAGGGAGCCAGGGGTGTGCAGGGCATCTTGGGAAGGCTCAGTGCAGGGATCCAGGGGTGCGCCCGGCCTCAGGGGAACACTTAGAAGGGTATCTAAGCTGGATGGCGGCTAAGTGGCCTCAGTTCTATGGGGAAAGCAGGACAACTCCCTTCTGGTTCCCCCACAGCTTTCTCCTTACAGAAGAGACAGGGAGAAAGAGGGGAGTAAGCCCTGGTCTAACCATAAGCTATACCTTTCCATTTCTTAACATAAAAGTGGCTTATGATCCACTGTTAGAAAACAATAGCTGGTGACAGTACCCCATGTTGAAACAGTGACTTTCTCAGCCATAGACAGGTGCCATACTCAACAAAGGGCCCCCAGTTTGTTAAGGCAGGAGGAGTCGGGCTTTCTTTTTCCATACCTGCTTTGCTTAAACTAATTCAGAATGGAAAGCCATTTCGGAAACAAAGCTTTTAGAATCTACGGATAGGTTGTTTAAGCGAACACACTCTTACTTGCAGGAAAACGATGCCAGGCTCAACACTGCTGTGTAGAGGTCAAGTTTATGTTCATCTAATTAACCACCATTAACTCTGTACCACGACTGGGCTGATTCTCAGCGGACTCACAGTTGCTTTGCTTTAAAGCAGTAAATTCATCTAATTGAGTACTGAATGTAGCTAATTGAATATGAAAGTAGGACTGTGTACACTCAAGTTTCCAGAATATTCCTTAAACTTGTTGCTTTGCATTAGCATTTCCTATAGAAATCTGTGTTTTCCTAGTCAACTGGCTTATTAATAGAGTGAGGGAGAAACGGTCACAAAGACATACATCTTTAGTTTTCTGGCAAGTCACAGTTATTGGGTGAAGTTTTGGCTTTTCAAAACCAACAACATTTATGGCAGAAAGAGGCACAAATCCTCTTATACGATATTTTTTTTGTAACTGAGAGGCAAAAGAACATAAGCTTTCTCAAATCATCCATTCTTAAAGCTGCCTGGGGCGTTAATGAGAACTCTCTGTTCCACTCCCCCTCCCATGCCCTGCCCCATGTGAAGGACCAGAGGCTCTACAGAAACCCCTCTCATTTGTAAGAAAACAGATCCACGTAACAGCACGCTGACAGAGGTGTTAAGCAGCACATGGCTTGAGTGAGACTGTGGTGTCCGCAAGAGAGCCCCACAAAGGCAAGAGCAAATTTTAAAAACGAACCCAAGTGTTCCATATAACATTGGTGACTTTGATGATAATGATTTATACAAGAGAAGAATGCACAAACTTTAGAATTATAGCACAGATGTGGCTCCTGGCCCCATTTAGAACTCCTTTGTGTTTCAGTTTCCTCATCTTTGAGATGGGGATAATAACACCACCTATCTCTTGGTGCTGCATTGAGGATTTGACGGGGAAATGCATGGTCGGCGCTTAGCACAGCACCAGCATGTAGTAAGTGCTCGATAAACACTACTATGGTTAGAGTTTGGGATTAACAGATACACAGTACTATATATAAAACAGGTAAACAACGAGGACCTACTATATAGCACAGGGAACTGTAATCAATACCTTATAATAACCTATAGTGGAAAAGAATGTGAAAAAGGATACATACGTACATATATATGTATAACTTAATCACTTTGCTGTACACCTAAAACACTGTAAATCAACTATACCTCAATAAAAGAATAAAAATTAAAAAAAATACTGTGGCTGCTAAAAGGAATATCACGACATTTATCAACACATTTTACTTGCCATCTTGAAAATGTGCATGCAGATTTTTAGAGAACGTGTTAGCTGTTATAATTTTTCATTTGAAGCCTAAGTCCCAACCAGAATTATTTCTCTGTTGTGTAATCAAACAGCAAAGGTCACTATGCTGAGTTTCTGGCTGACCTCAGAGGAGGTGGGAGGAATGAATGATACTGCCTAGTGTGTCACTCCTTTCCCCTCCCACAGGCCTCCGTTCGTGGGAAGAGCCTCCTCAAAGCGTCCCCTGGGTGGCTTTCCCTGGTCCTGGAGGGGCACAGCTGGGTGGAGGGCTGGTGCCTGGCCTACGATGGAGTCACCGGCATAAAGCCAGCTGAGCCGCAGACCTCCCCATCTCTGCACACATCCTTCCCGCACAACAGGTCATCAGCTTTAGCTGGATTCCAGCCACAGCCCTAGAGCTGCCAGGCTCCCTGTCCCATTACCCTGTGAACATGAGATCTCCCGGGCCAATTAATTTATCCAAGAAGAAGACTGCACCCCTTGATAACCTGAAAGCATCTTCCCTTCCCACTTCCCCAGCCTTTCACTTTAACAGTGCTTCTGAGTATTCTAAGTCACCCTAGGCAAGTGAAGGCTTTCCGAAGCATGAAGCAGCTGCTAAGTTAAATTTTAAATCTCTCATAGGCAGGGGCCCTGTCTTGACGCTCCACAGGATGCCACAGTCACCGTAAAAGCACAAAGAACTGCTGTAAGTCACCTGATCCTACAACCCCAGGGTGGGCAGCGGGCACATCTTATACTCTCCTTCGAAGAGCTCCAAATATCTCAACGCATCCCTTAACACACGGCGCAGATCACTGGGATGTGTGCACTCTGTGCAACGTCCTTTAACGACCAGGCGACTTCGTCTGTTGTTGGTGTTTTTCTATTGTGATTAAAGGTACAATAAGGTATGTTTGCAACAAGAGGCAAAGCCATTGTTCTGCATCATTAAGTTCACAGCAGCCCCTAAAAGAAACTGTGGGCAGCTTGCCAAAGGCCCTAATGAAGAGCATCTCTTTGAATTATCTCTGGATGAGGAAAGGATCAAGTCTGAGCCCCAGAATATTTGATCCTCTTTGTGCTGCTGTTACAAGCGCTTACTGAAGCCAGACACACCGGACCTTCTGGAACTGTAATTTATGGAAACCTTAATTTCTCTGCTCTAATAAGGCTTTGCATAATAAGAGTGGGAATGCAATTATTAATTCCTGCAAGTGTTTTGTGAATTCCTTTATGCTACGGTTCAGGACTTCCAAAGAATGGGAGAAAGGGGAAATTCACTTAGTTGGCACAAGGGTAATGGGTCTGAAAAGTAGTTTGAGTTTCCTGAAAATAAATCTGCATGGCTTCCCAAATTGCTGACAAAGTGTATTCCAGATGGAAGTCATTTATCAGCAATTTACTGCACGATGCTTTGGCCAGAAATATTTCCATATAAATTCACCTAGTAAAAAAACAAACAAACAAACAAAACCCAGGCTCCCTCTTTTTGGAGGCAGAGAGGGGAGGAGCCCAAATAACACAGACGAATAAAGCACAAGTTAATGCAGATTCGCAGGAAATGCGGTAGGGTCACCTTTTGGAGGGTGCCAGTTTAATTATTACATCTACAGCAACGTATGTGAAATAATACTTTCGTGCATTGATGGTTAAAAGAAAAAAAAGCAAGTTATTATAACTCCATTTTTACACAGAGTATTTATTTTATATGCAGCGGTGAGTGACTGTATACAACCACCTTGGTGATGGTTTTGTCGTTCTGCTTGTCTCACTTCTGAATGCCTGACTCACTGAACACCAGGGCTCACTGCACATGGTAACTTGGCAAATTTAGGATTACAGCGTTACCATATGATCACATAAGGGGTGGGGGCCAGATCCCCAGTGGCAATGGCACTTCTGCCCAGACCTCCAATGTGCCCTCGGACTGCTCTGAAAGGACGGGAACCCAGCAAAGCCCTGAGCATGAAGTCATACGTCAGAAGTATTATTTCCCAAACTTATTTAAGATGATTGTTTTTTGTAGGCTATGTGCTCTCCACACAGGAAGGTGGCGGAGGCGCCTAAGCCCCAAAAGATAAGATTTGTTTTGACCTGCTCTGTGCCTCAGTGCCGGCGCGTACGCGCGCGCGCACGCACACACACACACACACACACACACACACCCTTTTTATTCACCCAATTATTAGAATTTGTCCTTTGAGGCAGCCAACTCACAAGCACCAGTCTCGCTGTGTTTTTAATGCTAAGCGCCCTCTGCTGGCTGATGCAAAAATGGCACCCAATTGACGGCTAATCAAATTCTTTTTTAAGCTGAGTCTAGCCCCTCTAAAGACTGTATTAATATACCATGTATTGTCATAAATGAAACAGCAAGCGCCTTTTTTTCTCAGAATAACAACCTTCTTCTAATGTGCTAATGTTAACATTCCTTTGTAACAGAATTATGATTTTCTGATTACTGGAGAGAAATTTGAAGGAGTTAGAATGATTTAAGGGGAAAATCATTAACTGCCAGGTATAGCAGTGTGAAAACCTCCTAGGTGAGGATAAGACTGGAATATTAAAAAATAAAACACTCAGCATGAACATAAGATAAGTTCTCTGGGTCGTACCGTAAATACCCCATTTCAACTCCACTGAAATTTCCTGTCAGCGATGCTGCAGAAGTTTAGAGGACTCATCGGCTGTGGACGAAAGCACCCGAGATCAAGCCACTTGCTCTGGAAGTTCTTAAAGTTTTCACAGGAGGAGGTATAGAAATGGCAAGTGTGAAGCGTGAATCTGAACCACATGTTCTGGTACGAGAAGTTGCTGAGAGACTGAAGTGTGCAGTAGACGCCTGCGCTCCCCTGAAAAGAGCGCCTTACAACTATTCGTAAACAGAGACAAAACCGTGCCGGCGTTAATCATCCTCCACGTCTTCTGCAACTTGTTCAAAGGGTGCGTGACCACGCGTTGACCCTGCCTAGGACATCTGTCCGCCACTCCGGGGACAGCGGGCAATTGTAAAGGAGCTTTGTGACATTATAGCTTGAACCACACCTTACGGTCCTCAGCATCTATTGAAATATTCAAATACAGGCGCTTAGGTGCCACTGTAAAGGAAATCACCTAAGAGACTTAATAGAAAATATGCAGAAACGTCAGAGAGGCTGTCACATTCCAAGTACACACACACGCACAGAAATCCCCAATTCCTTCCCCAGAAGTTACGCTCAGCCAGGTGAGTGCCCGGCCACGCCCACAGGAAAAGATGCAGCGCGTTGTTACCTGACAAACTTCGTAGAGTAATTTGTACTGCTCCTCTGGCTTCTGCAGGCTGCACAAACTGCATCCCATGTTTAGAGAACCGGCAGAGGAAGGCTGCAGGACTCGCCGGCGCCCGGGAGGAGCAGCGCCTTCAGCATGCAGGCATGAAGGTGTCCTCGGAGAGCCTCAGGTGCCAGGTGCTGCGACACGACACTGCACGCTGGCGGTGCTCTCCTCAGAGGCTGCAAACAACTCTCTCCCCTTCCACGCTCCCTTCCCTGGCAGCAGCATGCACGCGCACACACAGACACACACGCACGCACACACACACGCACACACACCGCTCCCTCCTCTGAGTGACTCTGGCAGCTGGATTGTGGTCCAATGCACATGCTATATATACTGCCGCTCATGCATATTAATCAGCCCTCATTGACTATTCATAACAGACAATGATACAGAAGCTATAATTGCCAACCATGACAGTTGAAATTTCTCTAATTAACAAGCAAGTACTCCGGTGGCAGGGAATAATAAAAGACACTAACAGTTTTGCAAGCCATTTTCTGGCAGTTACAAATAAACATGACTGCATTTTGAGTCGGGTCTCTTAGGATAATCCTTAATGCATTTAAGCTAAGTAGAAATTCATTTTTAAATATACCGTAAAATTTCTGATGATATAAAATGTATTTAATGCTGTAGAAAATGACAGCACATAAACGGGTTTTATGGAATGGACATGTTTTGAATCACATTCATATAATATTTAGCGCTTTACTAAGCTGCAGGAATAATCCTCCACGTATGAATAAAATATAAAAATTTAAATTGCAAGATATATGTGTGAGTATGCAAAGTAACCAGGGGGGTGTATGTAGACAGGCTGCCCTAAAGGTGAGCAAGCAGATAATCATTGCCAAGGTGCATTTCCAATTCCCAAAGCAGAAAGTTATTTGTGAAAGGGCTTCCGGGCTAACTGGAAGAGAAGAGGCCAGTCTCGTGCATCCCCACAACCACGCAGCAGTGAGCTAAGTATCACTGGCTACTGCACATCTGTATCCAACGTTCTGTATCTGCCTAGACTTCTGTAGCTTTGCCCTGCCCTGAGTCTCAAAGAAGCAGGGACTTGCCATTGCCCACGGAAGGTGAGCACAGACAGGACTGAAGAAATTTGGTCTTTGCTGCATTGCTTCTTGCCCCCCTTTCATTCAGCCTCTGTACTATGTAAGTTGGATGGCTTTAAAAAATCTTAAAAAAAAAATTTATAAACAATCGTCCCACTACCAGAACGAAATGCACAGTTCCTTTTTTCTCAACCCGAGTGGTTGATGTTTAAAATTCTCACAATTGCTTCCACAGCCTTCACCCGCTTCAGTTTATAAAGGCTGAACTGTTTCTCAGGGGGACTCCCACGTCTCCTGTCAAGAGGCATCGCGGAACCTGAAGAATAAAGCTCCCTTTCTCTGGGAACCAAGACACACCTGCAATGTGAGTAAACCAGTCCCAGTAAACTTCGGCTTGGGCTGGTGGCCAGCAGGCACAGTTGGTCCCATTTCTCGGGCCCAGAAGATGAGGCACAGGGACGGGGCTGGGATCAGCTAATGGCCTTGCTCCCTGGAGGGGGGAGGAAGGGAGCCTTTGTCTCAGGTCCTCACCTGGTGTCACCATCTGGGCTGGAGCAGAGAGCTGAGGTGTGGCACCAGGGAAAGGAAGCCACAGACAGAGTTGGGCAGTGGCACTGACCTCTGACTTGCTTTGATGCTAGGAAGGGCCTTATGGATCCATGAGTAAGTCAGTGAGACCTCAGTTTCCTAATCTCCAAGTAGGTATAATGCGAATGACCTTGCAGAGTACTGTTGCCAAGATGTGAGAAAACACAGGTGGTTCAAACCCAAACCAGAGGCTATGTTTGTTCATCCCCCTGGCCTCCTCCCCAGAGCCTTCCGTCAGGAAGTCTGCTCTCTTCTACTCCACACTAGATCTCAGATCTGCCCACTTCTCTGTTGCCCAGGGCCCGCCATCCAGTCTCACCTGGATGACATCAGGAGCCTCCTGCCCCGCTCTCTGCATCCTCTCGTGCCTCCCCACTGACTACCCCTCCCCCAATCCACTCTCCACACGCCAGGTTGTTCTTTATGAAGCAGGTACCAGACCACCTCTTTCGTTTGCTTCGGGACCCTCCGATGACCTTTTGTCACACTTGGATTAAAATCAAACTCTCTGCCAGGGCCTCCAATGCCCCATAAAGTCAGATCCTTACCCATCGATTGCTCCGTTCCCATCATCCCCTGCACTCCGCCCCCCCCCCCCCCCCCCCCCCGTGCCAGGGCTCATCTCACTCCCACCAAGTCATGTCCTTTGTTGGGGCCTCTGCAAGTGCAGTTCCCTCTGCCAGAACGGCTCCTACCCTTCTCCTTACCCACCCAGCTCAAATGAAGCCTCCTTAGAAAAGCTTTTGCCAGGCACCTTGTATGAATTTATTTCTCATTCCTCCAAATTACTGTGTCATTTTAACCCATTTTCTTTGCGTCATTCTTCAAAATAATGAATGATCGTGTCCACGCATGCTGATTTGCCTACCGAGTCTCCCTGGCTAGGAATTTCAGCGTCCTGAGAGCAGGGACGGGATCTGAACTTCCACCACAGTCCAGCCCTGTGAAGGTGCTCGCAGAACACATATTCTGTGGCTCAATGAATAGATAAGGTTGGCCCAGCGGTCTCAATAACTTTCAGTTAGAGCGCAAACCACAAGTGCCACATGCAGAGGAGAACGGCGTGCTTGGGTCCCCACGAGGGAATCACGGTTACTTTTCCTCCCCCAATGCTGTGGGCCTCCGAATTATTTATTTTTTTTTGGCAAGGTTTTGTGTTTCTCAGTTAGCTTTTCTCGTCATTTCACTGTACATCCCCAAATCAGTGTAGAAATGGGCCCTGGCTAAGTGGATGGGGAACTTCTGCCAATCCTTCTCCTCTTGCTCAGAAAACTTTCACATCTCAACCACAAGCCAGGAGAGTTTTATTGCATAATGCCCTGTACTTCAGAGCGGTGTTTCTCAAACTTTGGGGGCTTACAAACCCTTCACACTCTTAAAATATCACTGACACCCTCCCCAAAGGGCCATTGTTTATGTGGGTTATGTCTACTGCAGTGTAGCATGTTAGAGGCAATGAGAAATTTTAAAATATTTATTCCCTAATTCATTTAAAAGAGCAATAACAAATCCATTACAGATTAATATAAACAACATTTTTGGAAAAGTTACCATGTTTTCCAAAACAAAAACATTTTTTGAGAAGAATGGCACTGTTTTACATTTTCACAAAACTCTTCATGTCTCGCTAGATTGAAGACAGCTGGCCTTTCACAGTGCTTTCTGCATTCAGTCCTTTCTGATACCGTGTCATAGAGGAGCTTCTAGAAAACTCCACAGTACTGTACACTCATAAAGGAATGAGAGTGAAAGAAAGAGGAAAATAATACCTTGGTATTCTTATGAAAATAGTTTGGACCTCAAGGACCCTCAGTGGTGCCTGGGTCACACTCTGAGAAGGTCGCTTTAGAAGGACACGTCCATGAGCTGGGTGTCTTAGACCTCTTGCTTGGGGGGAAGAGGAGGAGTAGAGAAATTACTCATGCAGATTCAATTCATGGTTGGTTTTCCACCCGCTTGTGATTAATTGGAATTATTTGGATTAATTAATTGGAATTAATTGGTATTATTTGGAATCAACAATGCAAAATACTCATGTACCCATTACGGTCAAAACAAGACTATCTTGTGATAATCTGCCTTAAAACTACCCTTTACTCTGGAAAATCATCTAGGGCATCAAGAATACGGTTTCGCTTTCAAAATGTTGCTTTCGCAGAGTATGTAAGAAATACTATTGTGTGAAGGGAGGTTCACCTATCTTGTGCCATACACAAGGCATTTCACGCCATGGATCCAAAAGGCGCAGAGAGTCTGTGAGCGACAGGAAGTCATTTACAACAGAACTGTTTTTGAGAGAACAGCTGTCCCAGTAAGAATGAAAACTACTGGCTGCCCAAAGGCGCACACGGTTTGCCGAAGATGCTGAACATCCTTTTCAAGTTAGTTATCAGACCATTGGAAAGCGCTTCGTAGGCTCACCAGCGCACATGGCACTCTCCCCTCTCTGCACCAACTGACGCCCGCTTCTTCCTGCCTTCATGGAAAGGAAAACTACAGTGCAAAGCAGGGTCACCGAGGAAAACACACTGAGACAGACGGACAGAAGAGACGCAAGCAGTGGGGGCTGACGGGGACCGGGGAATATCCTTTACAATCATCCTTTGAACTTCCGTAAGGCATCAGGGATGCTGCAAGAGTCAGCAGATGGAGACATCAACTCACGTTCACTTAATTGAGGACTCACCCAGCTAATTCAAGCATATCATTTTCAGCTCACAGACTGGGGCGTCTATTCGTCTGACACCTGTAAGATGGCCTTCTTGTTTTTCCCACTGTATGATAAGCCCGGGTCTCATCAAAGTACAGACTTTCAGCCGAACTCTATGTTCTTCTGGGAAGAGCCATGACAAAAAAGAGGAGGGACGACGGGGCCAAGGAGGAAAAAAGCCATATGGAGTGATGGAGCCCCTTCGGGGCCAGCCCCAGCTAGTGGAGGAATAAATCCCATCTCCCCCCCAGTCTCTGAGAGACCTGCCCACTGGCTCTGCCTTGCCTTGGGCTCTTTCCAGCTTTCTTCCAGATCATACGGATCCACTAACTTGGCTTCCTCCTGGTTTGAACCTCACTCTCACTTCAATTTCTACCATACACTGTGGCTAGGAAACTCGCGCGCACACACGCGCACGCGCGCACACACACAGCTGATAAACTCACTGCCCTCAAGACGCAGTCCAAGCCCCGCGTGTGTGGCTCTGGCCTTCTTGCTCTGCCCCAACTTCCTCTGTCTTCTCTGCTATCCAGCAGCACTTCCTGCATTAGGTTCCTTCACGCCTCTATGACTGTGCACCTGCTGGGTTCCTGGCCTGGACCGCCCAACTCCATCACCTTCAGTGTGCCCCTTAAATCTCCCCACCTCTCCCCACCAGCGACAGGGACCCTCCTCAGTGCTCACTGCATTTCTGCTGCCTCCTTATGGACGCTTCACCCTGCGTGGTCCTTCTGTGTCTGCAACCCCCTCTTCCTCCCTGGAGAGGGCTATTCCAGTGCAAGGCCCAGGCCTAATCCAGCTACATGTCTCCACCACCCTCCCCCAACCAGAGATGCTCAATAATGAATCAATACAGCATTGGGTATGTATGGAGCGCCCACTCTGTACCTGGCACTTTCCTGGGTTCTGACAATATAGCAGTGACCCAAATGGACAAAGAAGCCTGTTCTTACCCTCAAGATCAAGGCCATAAACCTGGAAAAAGCACTTTTTATGTCTGCTAGGGTCTGAATGTTTGTGTGCCCCCAAAAGTCATATGTTAAAATCCTAATGCCCGGCTTCCCTGGTGGCACAGTGGTTGAGAATCCACCTGCCAATGCAGGGGACAGAGGTTCGAGCCCTGGTCTGGGAAGAGCCCACATGCCGCGGAGCAACTGGGCCCGTGAGCCACAACTACTGAGCCTGCACGTCTGGAGCCTGTGCTCCGCAACAGGAGAGGCCGCGATAGTGAGAGGCCCGTGCACCGCAATGAAGAGTGGCCCCCACTTGCCGCAACTAGAGAAAGCCCTCGCACGGAAACGAAGACCCAACACAGCCATTAAAAAAAAAAAAAAAAAAAAAATCCTAACACCCCCCCCCCCCCCACCCTGTGACGGCATTGGGAGGTGGGGCTTTGGGGAGAGGCTTAGGTCATGAGGGCGGAGCCCTCCTGGATGGGATTAGTGCTCAGATAAAAGCCACTCCACAGAGCTCCCAGTCCCTTGCACCATGTGACGATACAACTCAAAGTCTGTGACCTAGAAGCAAGCCCTCACCCATCATGCTGGCACCCTGATCCTGGGCTTCCAGCCTCCAGAACCGTGAGCAATAAACGTCTGCTATTTATAAGCCACAGAGGCTATGCCGCTTTGTCACAGCAGCCCGAACGAACCAAGACAGCACCTTCAGGACAAAAACTGCTCCTACAAGCCCCCCTACTAGTCATGGCCAGAGATTCAAAATTACAATCTGTGGAGGAAACGGGTTAGTAAATTCTAGTTAACCCTCGTCTTTGTCAAGGTGACTTTTCTACAGCTTGTCTGAACCCCATTCAGTGACTTCTTGAACTGATTCTTGAACAAAAAGTAAGAATTGCTAGAAAGCCAAGTGTGGACGGAAACCACATCATCAGAGGAAAGAGAAAAAGCAACTTCAAAGATGTCAGAACACATAGAAAAATGTCAGATGAGTCAAAAGAATATATCAGAGCAGCTATGAGTGCCGTTTTATTTCTGAAAAGCTACCTAAACTCAGAACATCTGCTCAGGACCTCAAATCTTATTTTTAAAAAATGAAAGGATATTCTTCCCTTGCCAAATGGATTGAGGTGCTGCTGTCCTGGGCTCCAGGTACCTGATGAAGCATCCTGGGTGCTGGAGATGGACAGCTCGCTGTTTCTACTGGGAGCCATTTGGAGAGAAGGCGCACGCTGGGCCCCGCAGGGGTGGGGTGGGTGGAAGAGAAGGCGGGCTGAGGGCAGCCTGGCCATGGCTGCTGCTCAAACCCCATGTGGGTGTACGAGCATCGGTCTCCGAGAGCTGCTCAGTGAACCACGAAACAGGCCGCCGGACACGACTGCAGCAAGAGCAACAGGGATCAGCCCCTGGGAGGCTGGAACGTGGGCGTCCAGGATGAGGACAGCCAGTGGGAAACAGCTCCGATGGGCCGTGAGTTCAACAGAAGCCCCGGGGATGCCCCTGGAGATGCTTTTCTTCCTTGGAGCCCCAGAGCACGTTGTGTGTTTCTGGGGGGTGCCAGTGCCTCTATTTCCCCGAGGAGATTTGAAATTCCTATAGGGTGGATTCCTGAGTGAGTCATCTCTGTGACCCCAGAAATGCCTAGAAAGCATCTGACCCCAAGGAGGCTTCGCTCTGAAAGGCATGTGGAAGTGACGTATGTCGTAGCCCTGTGACTCCGCCCAGGCTCCCAGCGACCCTGGGGGTTATCCTGGCCTTGAGGAGACCCTGGTGGGTCTGCTCCAACCACTGGACGTGAGACCTGACAGCCAGAAAGAAGATTCGAGGCCGGGAATCCAGGCGGGAGAGATGGAGGTGACAAAGGGACATGTGGACATGGAGACAGAGGAGACAAGAAATGACCGGAGAGGGTGTCGGGACAGGATGTGGGAGAATGAAGGTGGGAGCCCTGCACACGCTTTAATGTCCCAGGCGGCTGAGCTGTGAAGAGAGACTTGGATGAGAGAGAAGGAAAGCAGGTGACAGTACAGACAGCCAGGACGAAGACACCACGGGAAGAGGAAAGTGGGGAGACATTCAGAATTGGAGCCGAGGGACACAAGGAAATGGCACCAGGCATGTTATCAGGGATTCAGAGGAAAGACTAGAATAACAGGCTGGAAGAAAAGTACACAAACAGACAAATAAACATTATAAAACCCTGGAGGGACAGAGGAGGAGATGTGACCTCATTAAGTTAAAAATCTAAGTCCGAGGTTACAGACTGCATGCTGGACCAGCACGGCATCTTCAACAGTTTGGATCAGGTGCTGATTCAGTGAGTCAGGTGTTTTCACCTAGATGTGTAGAGTTCCTGTTTGTTGTTCTTGTTGTTGTTTTTACATCTTTTGATACATTTTCTAGGTCTGGCACACAGGGCCTTGCATCCCCATGTGACAAACACGGGCAGGTGCAGAGTCCGGGCTGCCGCCTTGAGATGCGGGTGTGGTCCCCATTTCCCTCCCAGGCCTCCTCGCTGGCAGTTTAAGCTGGAGTTGCACCAAGGCGCCCAGGTCCCCGCGGTTGCTGGCTTAAAATATAAAACTTAAGAGTCTGGGTATAAGACCACAGGCGGAGACTACAGGCCGGGCTGCTGGGCGGCCCACCTCCCTCCTGCACCTGGGGAAGCGCTGTTCCCCCAGGCTGGCTCTCCCGGGGGAATGAGGCTGGTCTCAGCTCAGCAGCTCTAGCCCAGGGGTGGCGGGAGGAATGCACCTGCAGGACTCATTGCCATGCGTGGAAATAAAAGTCTCACCTCATACCTTCCACCTATTGACTCATTACCTCCTTACTAATCGCCTGCTGTGAGCCAGGCACTATGGTTGAGGGATAAACAAAACAGAAAAGCCCTGCCCTCATGGAACAGCCACCCTAGACTTGACCTGGGGCCTCCCCAGGACTACAGCTGCTCTAAATTCACCGATGGCTTCTCCACTGTCAAACTGCAACACTCCTTCAGCCCTTGGTCTGGGTAACTTTTCTGCAGCAACTTTCCACTCAGGGTCTTCCTGGGTCTACATCTGTATGTTCCAAACTTCCAGCCGTAAGGAGCTACCATGATTGTTGATATATTAGCCTCAACACTATTTACCTGATACTTTTCTTTAAAGCTACTCAATTGGTTTTATTTAAACACATGTATCTTAAAGTGAAACCTAATCCTGACTGTAAATGGGAAACCATTATCACTGGCTATGCACTGATATAAAAAATTACAGTAAACATTATCACATGAATTCCAAAATATAAAAGGGGTTCGTTCTCATACCACAAATTCTTCTGATGTCCCACCATGTTTACCACGTTGTGTGGAATGTACATCCACTTGGCACTCAGTTTCAGCCTCACTGTGACCTCGCCCACGTCTGTTTTGCCAACCTTCTCTATCTCCCCCTACCCTACCTGATGGACATCCCCAATCTCTTCACTCCATTTATGCTTTTATTGAGACTGTTAGCTCTAACGAAAATACCCTTCGACAAGCACAAACCTTTGCTTGTCGAAATGTGGACTCCATCCTTCAAATCCCATTCATATTAAGGCCAACCCCAATTTCCTCATCAAAATTCCTCTCCCGTTCCTCGGTGCTCTGCCAGAACCATGTGCTACAATCTGCACTGTGCTAGCTTCTTGGGGGCATGTCTGTCTGTCTGTCTTCCCAATCACTGAGCTCGAAGCTGGTGAACATTACCCTGAGGGTCTGGGACAGAATGGTGACCGTGACCAGCTTCTACCTTCTAAGAGGACAGCTACAAGGTCCTGGAGACAGACACTCTGCCATGTTTTATGACCAATAAATAGTGATTAATCAGGAAGCGAGCATTTAGTGAGCATCTGTGCTCCACACCGCACCAGCTGAGGGAGCATGGAAAAATGGTCAAACCTTGTCTCTGTACTCAGGGAGCTCAGCACCTCCTCTGGAAGACAGGACTGAACTGTGAAGGGGGGAAAGGGGAAGTCAGCACTACAGACAGGGACTGAGACACAATCCTCCTAATAACCCCATTGGGGCACCTACAGCAAAGCTCCTTGGGACCATGCTTCTGGGTTTGTTGTGATTCCTCCAGCCTCTGTGGGGCGGGCGTGATTTGAGCTGCTTGCTGCAAGATGGAGGGAATTGGGACCTAGGAAGAAACGATCCAGGCTGGAGACTGAATGCACTTCCTGCTGGAGGTGAAGCTGCGTGCCAGGAAAGGTAAGCCCATGGGAATGGTGGTCTGGAAAGCAAAGGGGTGCTGGGACAGAGTGACGTCTGAGAAAGTGGCCTGGGATGTGAAGGGGGAAAGGTATCAAATGGCAAGAGGGTAACACCAGGGTAGAGCTCACATCAGAATTCAGAACTGGGTGTCCCAACCGGCAAATTACTTTGTACTTTTCTTTGGCTGATGTCAGGTAGAACTGCAGCCATAAGTGGACCTGGGAAATGCAGCTTCTCTTTTTCGTTCCTGGCCAGATTCTAGGACTCAGGACATGCCCCTGCAGCAGACTGTCCTTTCCAATAGCCTGTAATTGAGCCACAGGCTACTGGACGGTTCGCATCTGAAGGAATTTGGAGGACAGGAGAAGCATGAGCTGGATGGATGACTTGGGCACTAAGCAGAAGCTCGTTCAATATTTTAAAATCACTCAGAAGATAAACAAGTCATTGTGACAAAGAGACTTACTTGAGGAAAAAAGAGCATTGCAAAGTGAGGCTTCATAATTCACCTGTGCCTATAAGGTTCATGTGCCATCAAGTCTGAAATTACTTATCAGGCTTCTATCCTGGATTTACTTTCTATATAAAATAGCACTTCAGAGAATAAGTAAACACTATTATGACCAATGGCTGGTTTTAAGAGAAAAATGCTCTCTCACCAATGGCAATACAATTTTTTTTTTTTTTTTAACATTCTAGGGGAAAATATAACAACGCAATATACTTGAGAACCGGGTAAGAACTATTGACGTTGTACTTAATCTTTAAAACTGATATACGTGTGTCCAAAAGCTAATAAAGTTCCCTCTAATATAAACGGCGGGGCCGGGGGTGAAGTAAAACACTAGATCACAGGCAGTACTCATGCTTCGGCTTCTGGTCTTATGGGCAGAGCCCAAGGGCAGAGAAAATTGAAGTGATTTAAAATAGTCCCTGATAGGATATATCTGATATTAGTGGGCTTGCTGAAGCGGAACAGTAATATCGGAGAAATACAAAGGTGTAAAACCCATTAATGTGCATCCAAATGTTTTGATGGCTGGACCTCAACATCTTTCAGAGATCTGCCCATGGGACGGGCAAACTTGTGCTGGGTAATATCAACGAGAAAGCCAGTGAGTGGGTGCTTTGAAACCACAATTTATTTTATGGGATGAAGCGAGGAACACCAACAGCTTCTTTCACTTTGCACCTTTCACTGTAGAGGTGTGCCCGTCAGCATTCTGAGTTCTGCCCATCTTGTTTCTGCATCCATCTACCATGACCTACCTTGGGGCGAGGTATTTTATTATAGGAAAAGGAACAAATACACTGTTATGTTAGCAGTGGGTGTTCTTTCAAAGCTTTGCTTGACCAAGCCATACTCCAGTCTCACTCACTTGCACACCAGCCAATCTTTGAATCGTGCCATGCACACTACAAACCGATACTTCTCCATCACTTGGAGTTCATGGACTGGTAAAATTAAAGGCGAAAAGATATCTGAAGACTAATAGAATGGCCAGATACATATCGTCTTGCAAGGACCTTAAAAAAACAAAAATCATCTGTTGGTACCTTAACTGAAAAAACAAACAAACATAAGAATCATTGGACTTAATCTAAGAATTTAAATAACAGAATGAATTTATATTTCCAAAATACCGCACTGTCATATTTGACTCTCTTTATAGGTTATTTGGTGGTTGTAGCTACAGACAGCCCACATTCCAGGGAAGCTGCAGAAGAACACGAAAGCCAGGCTGCTTCTGGTAATTTCCCTGACTTTAGGAAGGCGGGTAAACCAGGGCGCTCAGAAGAACAGACGATTGAGCATGTTTTCTGCTCACTTCCTTCTTTCCAATACTGAACTGTAATGCACCACGCTGATCAGCTTTCTGTATCTTACCGCCTTTTTTTTGTAAACTGAGGAATAGCTAATTTACCCTGTTGTGTTAGTTTCAAGTGTCCAGCAGTCATACATGTATAGGTATGTATTCCTTTCCAGATCTTTCCCATCATAGGTTATTATGGGATATTGAGTAGAGTTCCCTGTTCTATCCCATAGGTCCTTGTTGTTTGCCTATTTTGTATATAGTAGTGTGTGTATCCTGCCATCTGGACCAGCCTTCAGTGTCTCCCAGGTCAACGGTGCCAGGTGGGGTTGAGCCCCAGCTCCTGCCTCTCCCCGCTGCAGGGGTTCCCAGCCTGCTCTAAGTTCACCTCTGCTCCCAGTCACAAAACAGCACAGAAGGATTCCCGAGGGATTCGCACAGACATGGGCTGAACTTTCCCTGCTTCTTTCCAACCTCTTCAAATCCACATATTTTGCAATCCATGTATTTATCTCTGCTACCTCCTCTCCCCAAATTATTTGCATCGGTGGAGAAACAAACTGCGCACCTTCTTTTTTAAAAAAATTTTTTTATTGTGGTAGAAGTCACATAATATAAAACATGCTATTGTAACCATATTTAACTGTACCATTCAGGGCACCAAGTACCTTCCCACTGCTGCGCAACTCTCACCATCAGCCATCTTCCGAATGTTTCACCTTCCTCAACCGAAACTCTGTCCCCACTGAACATTAAAAGTCCCCATCCCTCCCATGCCCCGCCCCCCAGCCCCTGGCATCTACCAGTGTACTTTCTGACTCTATGAATTTGACTCTTCTAGGTACCTCGTATACGTGGCATCAAACAGTATTCTTCTGCACCTACCGCAGAAACCGCGTATCCTTCCACGTTCCTCTCCCCCAGCTTACGCCGGAAATGGAGGCCTCTCTGCTTCTGAACTCAGGCCCTCCGTGCTTGCAGCCGCGGCCTCCCAGACTGTGACCCCTCCCACCGTCTAGTATGGTCTGTCCAGTCTGGCCCCTGCTGCCTGTCTCTTCCCTCCCCAGGCCCAGGGAAGTGTCCCCATTTTAAAGGGGGGGACACGCTCGACTCCGCCCTGCCCCCTCCTCCTCCTCCTGGTCGCTGCGCGCTTCCTGACGGTGGCGTCCGCCTGCGCCCGCGCTCCTTCCTCACCTCAACACCGCGTGGGTTGGTCGGCACCTCACCCCTCCCTCCCACAGCCAAATGCGCTCCACTGTAACTGTCCCATCTCGGGTCACACTGCCCTCTCAATTGTCACAACTGAGGACCTTTTGCAAATCCTCGATCCAAACTATCTAAGCAGGAGGACCTAGAGATCCACGGTCCAAGACTCACCTCCATCCACTTTAGGGATAAGCTGCTGTCCAAAATGATTAGGGGCCGGTGGCCAAGGTCACCCAGCTACTCAGTGGCAGAACTGGGATGTGACCCCAGCCTTCTGGCCACTGTGTTAGGGTCCTTTTTCCTAGACACCACCACCTGCCTTGCCTTCTCCGGTAAGGTCTGACCCTGTGGACCATCCACTCCATCTTAATTCCTCCTTGGTCCTCCTGTTAGCATCTATTCCTCATCTCCATGGATCCCCCTCGTGCTGGTTTCCCTTCCTCCTCCTACCTTACAAATAAAGGTGGAACACCTAAGTCAATCAGAGAAAGAAGAACAAAAAAACCCCAAAGTTAGCAGAAGGAAAGAAATCATAAAGATCAGATCAGAAATAAATGAAAAAGAAATGAAGGAAACAATAGCAAAGATCAATAAAACTAAAAGCTGGTTCTTTGAGAAGATAAACAAAATTGATAAACCATTGGCCAGACTCATCAGGAAAAAAAGGGAGAAGACTCAAATCAACAGAATTAGAAATGAAAAAGGAGAAGTAACAACTGACACCGCAAAAATACAAAGCATCGTAAGAGACTATTACAAGCAACTATATGCCAATAAAATGGACAACCTGGAAAAAATGGACAAATTCTTAGAAAAGTACAACCTTCCAAGACTGAACCAGGAAGAAACAGAAGACATGAACAGACTAATCACAAGCACTGAAATTGAAACTGTGATTAAAAATCTTCCAACAAACAAAAGCCCAGGGCCAGATGGCTTCACAGGAGACTTCTATCAAACATTTAGAGAAGAGGTAACACCTATCCTTCTCAAACTCTTCCAAAATATAGCAGAGGGAGGAACACTCCCAAACTCATTCCAAGAGGCCACCATCACCCTGATACCAAAACCAGACAAAGATGTCACACATACACACAAAACAAATAGGGGCTTCTCTGGTGGTGCAGTGGTTAAGAATCTGCCTGCCAATGCAGGGGACATGGCTTCAAGCCCTGGTCCAGGAAGATCCCACATGCCACGGAGCAACTAAGCCTGTGTGCCACAACTAATGAGCCTGTGTGCCACAACTACTGAAGCCCGCACGCCTAGAGCCCATGCTCTGCAACAAGACAAGCCACTGCAATGAGAAGCCCATGCACCGCAATGAAGAGTAGGCCCCGCTAGCCACAACTAGAGAAAGCCCACGTGCAGCAACGAAGACCCAATGCAGCCAAAAATAAAAAAATAAATTTAAAAAACAAACAAACAAACAAAGAAAGGTGGATACACTCAAATGCCATAGCCTTTCCAGCTTGACGCTGGAACATCTAGCACAGATCTTAATTTCCTTCCTCCTGCCTTTCTATGTACTCCTGTCAATGGCAGTTCAACACAGCAGAAATGCCCTCTTCCATCTAAAAATACCCTTCCCTTTCATTACCTATAAACACGCAGCTACCATGTGAGGTTCAGCAGAGCAGAGTGAGGAGACGGGGCCCAGGGCTCTGACTACCACATTTCAAATCCCAGCTCCGCCTTTAATTTAGCACACGACTTTGGGACTTGGCAAGTTTCTTCCTAAGCCTCCGTTTCCTCATCTAAGCACACAGGACTGTTGTGAAGACTAAAGGGAAAGCTTTCATGAGTTACTCAGTAGAGTGACGGCCTCAAAGCATTCGTGGTAAGTTCTCAATAGATTTCTTCTTCTTCTTCTTTTTATCTGAATTTTCATTATTAATGTCTTCCAGAGATGATGCTAAACCCTAGTTCCTTCTCTTGAGTAGCTCAGTGTCTTGTGCCCACAGACGTGTCCACTAAATGGTGCCATCAACTTTGGATGTGCTCTGACAGATGTATGCAGAGGCGTGTGCGGGAAAAGGAGAGAAGAGTTCCTTCTGCTTAGGGCACCAGGAAAAGCTTCCCTTGAAGAGCTGAACACTGATCTGAGTCTTGTTTTCCCTCCTGGGAATTAAGCTCCTCTACGGACCACATGCAAACTTTACATAAAAGGAAGCTTTGCAAAAGAGCAATATCATGGCAAGGAAAATCTCCCAAAACATTTAGAACAGAATTACTCAGACTTTGGGGTGCATCAGAATCCCCCCCTCTAGGGAAGTGAGATGTTCGTGGTTGTTAAATGCAGATCCCTAACCCCTACCCATTCAGCAGACCTTGGCACCCTTGTATTTCATGTAGGTGGGCCCTGAATCCTACGATAAACACCCTGATTGTGGGGAAGGGTGGATGCAACGACAGAGACAAAGCAAAGTCACTTCTGATGATCATTACACGCTCTCATTTCTTTCTAGGAGTGACCTCCGTGGCCTGGGTAGCAAACCTGCTTATGGTTTCAGAAGGAAAAGGCTGCATTTCGCAAATGTCACGGCTTAGTAAATAGTTACCTAGTTTGAGGGTTCACCCCGCGAAATGGTTTGGCTTGTCTGCCAGTCTCGTCTTCAGAAGGAAACAAGTTCACGATTCTCTGCTTTGTTCTAGCCACCAGTGGCAGGCAAGAAACACAGGCCGGTATAATTCACGGCCACCCCCGGAGGCATTCACAATAGCTAATACCTCAAGCCAGAGAAGCCACGGAAACAACCTGGAAGGATACATCCACACCTGCAGCACCAAAGTCAGAACAGGGTCTTTCTATTTTAAAACAATCACCATGACGACCACGACCCGATTTCCAATGCTGTGAAGACCCGTGGTTTTCTCGCTGCGTTGTGGGTGGTGTGTGGTGTGCCTGGTCGGAAGGCTGATTTTCACGGGCCTTTGAACCTCGAATGTTTGTATGTTTCTTTGAGTTTCATTTAAAGCCTGGTCTTTGAGAGACTGGGGAAGAAATCACGGATAATTACAGCTGAGAATATTCTCATTTCATGGCGGGGCTAACAAGTGAAACTACAAGTAATGATGTAATCCAACTTGTCAAAAGGAAAATAAAAAGAGGAGACAGAAGGCAGGTCAGAGCCTTGGGACCCGGCATGCCGTGTCACCTTCTAATTAACTAACTGATCCTTTAAACTGTCAAACTCCGAGAGGAACTCCCTGGCTTGGCGTCTGATTAATATTCATATTTGGGCACGGGATGCTCTGATTTAGGTCCCAGTGGCTGTAGTTAAACGTGAGTCTTTAAAAAAGAGAGAAATGAAAACCTGTCTGGGCAGCCTCAGTCCCCAGGTCTTACATTCATAGGGAAATGAGGGAAGGCCACCCTGGAGTCTGTAACCCCTGGCGAGCACCGACCCTCCACGGATGCACATTGATTTCTGAATCATGATGAGGACTTGTGTACTGAAAAAATAATTATTTTGCTTCTTTCTCCTGGCAGCCACGTTGTTAATCACACTCCATGCCTCATGGTTAGATAAGGGAAGGATGCATGTAAAATTACATAGCATTCAGTAATATAATCAAGCATTTAATTTCAAACAAAAACAACTGAATATGTAATTTAATCAAAGCAAGCTAGAATCGATCATTTCGTTAAACTGTAATAAGTGGCAACCTGGACTTTTACTTGTATGGCACAGGCTGCAAAAGAATACATTCCCTTGTTACTACTGACTTCCCTTGACTAAAAGATGTTTCGACTGGGTTGAAACACCATTGAAAAATGGGTGGAAGACCTAAATAGACATTTCTCCAAAGAAGACATACAGATGGCCAAGAGGCACATGAAAATATGCTCATCATCACTAATTATTAGAGAAATGCAAATCAAAACTACAATGAGGTACCACCTCACACCAGTCAGAATGGCCATCATTAAAATGTCTACAAATAACAGATGCTAGAGAGGGTGTGGAGAAAAGGGAACCCTCTTATACTGTTGATGGGAATGTAAATTGGTGCAGCCACCATGGAGAACAGTATGGAGGCTCCTCAAAAAACTAGAAATAGATTTGCTATATGATCCAGCAATCCCACTCCTGGGCATATACCCAGACAAAACTATAACTCGAAAAGATACATGCACCCCTATGTTCATAGCAGCACTATTCATGATGCCAAGACAAGGAAACAACCTAAATGCCCATCAACCGATCAATGGATAAAGAAGATGTGGTACATATATACCATGGAATACTACTCAGCCATAGAAAAGAATGAAATAATGCGATTTGCAGCAACATGGATGGACCTAGAGATTATCATACTAAGCAAAGTTAAGTCAGAAAGAGAAAGACAAATATCATATGATATCACTTATACGTGGAATCTAAAATATGACACAAATGAACCTATCTAGGAAACAGAAACAGACTCACAGACATAGAGAACAGACTTGTGGTCGCCAAGGGGGAGGGAAGGATTGGGAGCTTGGGATTAGCAGATGCAAACTAGTATATATAGGATGGATAAACAACAAGGTCCTACTGTATAGCACAGGGTACTATATTCAATATCCTATATCCTGTATTCAATATCCTATATTCTATAATCAATATCCTATATTCTATCTTCTATCCTACTATATCTACCCATAATAGAAAGGAGTATGAAAAAGAATATATAAAAAATGTTTTAGCCCAGGGTGTAAGAAGTTCATGTTCTACCTACATGCTTTTTGTGGAAAAGGCAGTTGGCTTAAAAAAATAAAACCAGCATCCCAGACAGTGTCTGAGTTGGGTTCACACTCCCAGCCACCAAGAGCCACGCAGGACACCCTGTGGGTTGCTTCTTTGGAAGATGGTGACATGAAGAAGGGTCCTTCAGAGACACTGGACTGGCCAGGCTTTTTCTTTTACTCTCAATCCACAGTTTGTTAAAGGCCTCCAAAAGAAGAATATAATTCAACTCACTTCCAGAGCGAGTTCTAACAGCATTGGCTTTTAGAAAATATTTCCCAAATTCTAATTAGAGCCTTGCCTCTCAGGGTGTCATCCATCCTACATTACTCTATCCTGTATTGAGACGCCACGAATCCCGTAAGCCTTCTCCGTAGGCATTCTTCTTTATCCTTAGACCTTGTTAAACATTCTTCAGCCCTTGCTAAACTTACCACTAAGCTATTTCAGCTCCCATTAAACATGGGTGACACTGCTAATGAATGCACATATTGGGATCATGATTCACACGCATATGGAATACAAATGGCGTGGAACGGCTAGACTCAAGCTGATCCATTCGACCAACAGATATAGAGGCCTAGCATGTAATCAGACACAGTTCATTTCCTTTTTTGGGCGGGGGGAGGGGACGAGGACATGCCACCTATACAATGAATACATTTTAATAAAAGAATAGCCTCCTCCTAGTAAATAAATGTATACATTCCAAATGACTTGTAGGGTTTTCCAGATTGAGAAGAAACACATGGTCAAGCTGGTTTAGGACATAAGCTCACATTCCAGAAGGCATTCAGGTACTTCTGCTAACTAGGGTAGGAGAAGGATGAAAACCACCCCACAGCACCAAGATTGTTCTGGCTGGGTCACGCCCACCTGTGAAAGATGAGAACTAAAAAGCCAAAGAGGAAAGGCTGGCCCATCAGGACCCTCAGTTCTTTCAGCCCCTCTGGATGAGACCATCAAAATTAACGGTCAGAAATGTTCTTCCCCTTGATAATTATTTCTAAGATGACTTGGAACATTTCTCATGCTCTTGAAAAAACAACAACAAAAAAGCTGACACACTCCAGATTCACTCCCACCCATGTGGAGTTGAGACCATTGGGAAAACCCACCAGGACTGCCAAGCCTGACCTGTGAACTCCACACTGGAGAAATCCAGTATCAAGTCAGGGAAAGTCTTGACATCTCACTTCCAAAGTCAAGGCACAGTGTCAGTGGACTGTTTGCCAGGCGACATCCTGAGCTGTGTTCCCTGGAGCTGCAAATACTCCTTCTGGTGGGGGGCAGGCTCTAGGGACACCAAAACTGGCTCAATTCCATAGGCAGTAATTGATGGTATCTTTCAGGGCAAGTGCCGTAAAGAAAAAAAAATTGCTCTCAAATTTTGACTGCTAAGGAATGACTGGTACAGCCCATATTTGTGTTGTGGGGAGTAGCTATGTGAGAAAGAGAAGGACCTAGAAGGAGAGAAGCATCTTGGCTACAAATACCCAAACCAGCCCATCAGCCCGGTTAACAACTCTGAACCGCCAGATCACAAATGCTGAATATGCTGACTTTCAGTGTCTACGGGGAACACATGCCATGGATCAAAGAGCACACTGATTAATCCAACAGGGACTAAAGTCTGTCACTTCGGTCATGGTGCACGGATGTGCCAAACGGGGTCACTAAAGAGTAAATGAAGAGGAGGAAAACACCAAAGCAAAACTGGTTTCAGAAAGGGGCTCAACTGCCAACTCCCTGTCTATACGCAACTTAACGAGGTAGGTAAATAGCCTTGCTCCCCGGCACATCCGCCCACGTGTGTTAAAGCAGGGCTTCCCCTTTCTTAAAACAATAACCCGTCTGCTGACGCCAGGTACCTCTCACTCACACCATCATCTTTTAATATCACATGAGGTCATCCGCTTTCCCACTACTGAATCCCCCAGACCCACTAGCTTCTCGTCACACACACGGCCCTGTAAACAGAGATTTAAAGGTAACTCTGCTCACGTTGTTTATTGGGAAGTCAGTTCTCATAAGTAACAGGAATCCATTGCTATAATAAACAGTGAACACAGGGAGAAAACTGTGAGAGCCTAACACAATTGGATCTCTACTGGTGTATGTAAGAAATGAGCTGCCATGTGTTTACAGGCCAGCTGGCTTGGCTGGTTGGAACACGGCTGCAGCTGAGGCCACTATGGTGAGTCTGATTCCCATGTGAAAAGGACAAAGGGCCTCAGGGCTACAGAATGAATCCTTAATCTCCACCCATCATCCCACATATATACACTCTTGGGATGACGGTGGAACATAGGACTAAAACAAAGACATAGCCAATATGGTAGATTGGTAGTGGGGTCTCAAGCAGAGGCGTGGTAGGAGGTGGATTGATACCTAAGCAACAGACACTTTTCTTTTCTTTGCCAGCAATGTGGTGACAATCATTTGTTATTTTCCCCCAAGAGACCACAAAATGTCTGCCACACAGAGCTCTCCAGAACTGATATGGAAATATACACTTTGGGTAATTCTCTTTAAATTCACTTTCCTCTAATTTCACAGAGGGCAGAGCCATGTGCTGGGAACTCCGTGCTCACAGGGAACCGAAGGTAAGATCAAGTCAGTTCTGCCTGGGCGGGGCTTCTAGGACCATCCCAGAGCCCCCCCAACTGGTGGCGTTATTAAGGCACTCATCTCATACTTGGAATTCCAGAGTACATGCTCTCTTTTCGGGGCAACACATTTTATTTGGTTTCAAGTTTTGAGCTCCTCCAGTGCTATCCCCAACACCATGCTATAGACACTTGACTAAAAGCATACAGTAGAATGAATTTGTAAGTTATTCATGAAGTAACAACTGGTGCCGACAAAACAAGCTTTCCACAGGAAATTCTTTTTTACCGGCCACGTGTTTGTTTTTTTGAAAGTCCCCCGCAGTTGTCCTTAACGTGTTCCTCTGCCTAATTTATTGGGCAGCTGTCAAACATACATATTCTCTTGTCTCGTATCTGACATTTGTACAGAGAGGAATGACATCGGAAACGTGCCACGGACAGACAGACACTCTGAGACTGAATAATGAGAAAGAAAAAAGAGTGTAATGATGAGAGAAAACAGCTGGGAGAAAGCACGCTACTTTCTTACAGCCAGGCAGGCCTGTGAGTGCGTTCACGGTAATTCTGGAAGAGTCCACAGAACTGGACTTACTTCACAGAAACACTTACTTTGCACTGGCTTTTTTTTTTTTTTTTAAAGCACAATAATTTCCATGTACATGAAGTCGTTTTCTTCATGCTTGAAGTATATGAAAATCTATATATACATAGTTTTTTATAATCTTATACTTTTAGACGATATCTATACAATACATATACATAGTTTTTTATAATCTTACTTTTAGACAATGATTTTGTCTACAATCAATATTGTAGACAACAATCAACAGTCAACAGTGTTGATGTTATAATGAAAAACACAGTTTGAACGACTTTCTTAAACGTCTCAGAAGAGAACGCCTAATGCTTCCAAGTGGGCCAAACAATATGATTCTGAAAACCTCACACGCACAGACCACTGATCTCCGTGTAAGCCCACGAAGCACTGTGACTGAGCTAACACTCATTCTTTTTGATCTCCTTCCATTTCCTGCATTGTATTCAGTGTTTCTTATCCTCGTCCAACATCAACAGGTCATTTCACAGAGGGGTCAGTGTTGGCCAATATAAATAACCATTATAAAACCTCTAGCACGCTTTAAGTCAACAACCAAAGTGACCTACACTGTTTGAAGAATAAATTCCAAATATTTTCACGGCAGAGGGTAGCCAAGGCCTGTGAAAAGTACAGGTACAGATTACAGCTAAATAATCAGATGGCAGCAAGCTAACCTAGCACACGGTTCCCTATTTTTAAACCAGCTTGAAAACAAATAGCAATGGCAGCTTCCCTTGGGCAGGACTGTAAGCCTGGGCTCTGTACCACAGGCAGGTATGTTTCAGAAGACTTTCATGCACGTGGCTGAAATGCCCGCCACGTACATCAACACAAGGGGTCTCAGCCAAACCTACAAGAGCCAGCAAATTAGAGAGCCCAGAGAGACTCAGAGGCAATGATTCTCCTAGTTTCTAGGTGCCTCTTCCCCAAGCCCCTGCATGACCCATTAGCAATGACTCTTACCCACCCCACCTGAGCAAGGTGATGTGCTGCAACATCAATGTGGCACCAAACTCTCCCTTGACAGGGGTCAGAGAAAGGGGCCGATGTGAATAGTTCAAGAATTACGAATATCTGGCTTTGGGAAGCACTGCATGTATCCTGACTCCAGATTTACCTCTTCTGTCTGCTTTACCTCGGTTGTTACTGGAATTATGTGCATTACCTAAGAACACAGTCATTAAGCTGGGTGGAGTAGTATCTATAAACGCTAAAGACCAAGCAAGCCAAGGATAACACTGACTGACCATGAGTATGGTGAAGATCTACATTTATTGCTATGGAGAGATTGCTAGAACATGGTGCCGACTGAGAAATAGGAGGTTCTAGGACAAGCATGAACAGTGTGGAATTATTTTACATAGAGAACTAAATAGGTGGATTTAAAAAAAATGCATGCATAAATAAATGAATACATAACATCCAGAGGATGTTTATTAGATCTCATCTCTGTGTACTGGGATAACAGCTGATTTGAATCAGCTGTTATCCCAGTACATCATTATCATTATTTGTTATTTATTTATTTTTTTGCATTGACATTTTGGTTTGATTGACTTATCATCCCTAGGAAATATGTCTGAATTTCTATACTTTCTTGTGCACTGGCTGATTTCTCCTGGAGTTGCATCCAAGTTTGCACCTCCTGTTCTAAGCTGTTGGTTTAGGTATGTACATATATACCTACTGAACTGAACCCTTATCCTTAGTAAGTTTATAGTTTTCATAATTGGGAAAAAAAGCTGTTTTCGTATTAGAGAAAGAATCACCATGAGTAACGACCAAAGACTATTCCCAAATCATCATCATCAATACACTTTAAGAATTACTCTGCACCATGGCGTTATGTCATTTAGTCCTTATAGTAACTCCATGAGGTAAAAACTCTTGCCTAGAATATTCTTTCTAATTTATGGACAAGAAAGGTGAGGTCAAGAAGGTTAGGTAACCGACTCAGAATCACACAGTAAGTGCTGGAACCACAATTCAACCTCGGTTGATCCAACTGTAGAACTTTTGCTCTTATTGATCACATGATGCTGTGCTGACATTAAGAAATGGCTATATTACAATCCCCACATTGGTAGAAAAACACGTTTCAGATCCGAAGTCAAGACACTGGCTACTACGTGCCACCTATAGGAACCTATTTTCTTAGCCTGTAGAGACTTCCAGAAGTCAGGCATATATAATTTCTGAGCTTCTATTTTTCTCACCTGCAAAACAGGTATTACAGTAGATTTTGTTCTAAAGATGAAAAAGTCATATTTGTTTCCAAAATCCTCTGAGAGGGTGGAATGCATTATGTCAGTTTAAACGACGACACATCATTTTTTTCCAGTATTGAGCAAATAAAAGCATAAAACTGTGTTTAGGTTTTTCACACAGATTCAGACTAGTCAAAATGTCCATTTTCGGGCTTCCCTGGTGGCGCAGTGGTTGAGAATCTGCCTGCCAATGCAGGGGGCACGGGTTCAAGCCCTGGTCTGGGAGGATCCCACATGCCGCGGAGCAACTGGGCCCGTGAGCCACAACTACTGAGCCTGCGCGTCTGGAGCCTGTGCTCCGCAACAAGAGAGGCCGCGATAATGAGAGGCCCGCGCACCGCGATGAAGAGTGGCCCCCGCTTGCCGCAGCTAGAGGAAGCCCTTGCACAGAAACGAAGACCCAACACAGCCATAAATAATAAATAAATAAACCCAAAAGTTAAAAAAAAGCATGTCCATTTTCTTCACTTTCTTAATGAGGCCAACTGTCCTCCTCTGACCTGCTCATTTTCCTGATGCTATCTGAACAGACATGCTGATTTGGGTAGTTCCATGTCCATACTCAAAAATAATTGATGACATCAGCATAGTTATGGGGATTAGACTTATTAGTTAATTACAGAACCAGCAGAGGGAGCACAAAGCCTGCATAAATAATAACCATTTCTTCTGTGCTTCTTAAAAAACAGCAGTAAGGGCAGTAGTGAGAAACACATTTAAACTTCAGTGGTCAACAGTCAGAAGATGGTCCTTGCTTTATGGGAGCAGTGTTAGGTTAAAAATCCAATGTGTTATTCATACAGTTTAAGTACAAATGTTGGTTTCTTGGGTATCTAAGAGGAAGAAAGCTGTGTGTGTGTGTGTGTGTTTCCCTTGGTACCACAGTGATACCTTCCCCACTGGTGGTGGACTCATTAAGGTTAGATGACGAGACTTGCCTAGAGTTGGCAAATATTCCCTTCACCCTGATATCAGAGCATCTTTCATTTTAGCGTTGTTCCTCCGAACAAAGTCCTCAGTGTATAGGCCTGTATTATTCTTCTAAGATACAATCAAGGTTTACATTTATGGTTGAATAAAATTTTGACTCAAGTAAAACAAAATAATGCCTATTGGTAAAAAATATAATATTTCTAGAAATATCTGCCTTAATTGCTGCTAACATTTTTATTCATTCATTCATTCATTCTTGGCTGCGCTGGGTCTTCATTGCTGTGCGCGGGATTTCTCCAGTTGCGGCAAGTGGGAGCCACTCCTCGCCGTGGTGCGCAGGCCCCCCACTGCGGGGGCCTCTCCTGTTGCAGAGCGTGAGCTCCAGGCGCGTGGGCCTCAGCAGCTGTGGCGCGTGGGCTCCAGAGCACAGGCCTAGTTGCTCCGCGGCACGTGGGATCCTCCCGGATCAGGGCTCGAACCCGTGTCCCCTGCACTGCCAGGCGGACTCTCAACCACTGCGCCACCAGGGAAGCCCAATTACTGCTAACATTTTAAATAAAGGATCATATTTTCGAATGTGAAGCAAATGACTTTCATCTTTTCTTCTGGAATAATACTGATAAATAGTTAAGAGACACAGGCCTCGAACCAAAGTAACAGTTTCATGTATAATGGAAGTTAAGACAAAGGATGTCCACTTATCCATCCTTCGAGAGGTTAGGCCCATTGCTTTAAAGACAGCTATGATCACTACACCACCACCTAGCAAGATGTAAAATTTAGACACAGACATGAATAATATAACAAAGGACTTATTTTCTATGCTATGAATTCCTTTTGTCGATTTTGAGAAGATGGTCTCCCCACACTTGAAGTGGGAAAATTAAAAAGGAAATAATGGTACTTATATTGATTTATTAACATCTAAATTATAGAAATCCCAACAGTACACTAAAACACAATGTCTATTTTGAAGAAGTCTCTGCGGAGGGGGGTAGTGAGCAGAAATTGCGGCTTTAGCGCACATGCAGAGAACCATCCAGGCTCAGGAACAGAGAAATGGTGTTGGTGAAAAAATGGTCCATATTGGTGCAGAATGGGACCCATGTGGGCTTGTCTGGCTCTAGCTGGAAACAATTCAGGGCTGCTGGGGGCAGTCACACTGCTAGGGTGCCTGCTGTTCCCACGTATCCCCTTGGGTTTCTGCTGACCTCTTCTTCCACATCAAGCCCCTGTCTTGTGGGCACTGTTTCCCATCACCCTGCCAACCCAGTGCCTGCCACCCCAGGGACGTGCAAGGGCAGAGTCAGCAGCAATTCTGCTGTGGAAACTGGAGAGGCATTCAGGTGCAGAGACCTGGGGTTTGCATACCAATGGGGAAAACCACGCCGTGCCCTTGCTTTTCATCCCTTTTCTCGGTTGAAGGATCCTGAACACAGTGGACCCTCGAAATGTGGCCCTCATCAACTGGCTGCGGTTCACCTTGGGGTGCTTCACTTTCTTCATCAACATGATCAGAAAACAGGAGGCACCAAGGTGGTCCTAGTGGGTGGATTCACCTCTGTGTCCAGCAGGTGCCCATAACATCTGTCAACTGACTGCTCCCAAATCAGAAGCCAACACTGCTCCTTCAGAGACTGGCCACATCTGAGTGTTAGCTTCTTTCACTGCTTTGAAAAAATTCAAATGAGTTTACCTTACAGGGTCAGGTAACTCCCTGTCCTCTGTCTCACTGCAGATATTTGTGAATCTTGTCTCCATTTAAAGTAATTTTCCTCCAACTTTTGTGCATATCTGAGGTTTTAATGGCAATCTAGGATGTACTGGACACCTATTGTATACTAGCACAGTGCTAGGAACCTTAGCTGTGTGTTCTCACTTAGCCCTCAAAATAACTTTATGAGTTAAGCACTCTCTTTTATTCCAGCGTCATCGATGAGGAACCCAGGACCCAGAGCAGTTAGGTAACTTGCCCAAGGTCACCCTGCTGGGATGCGGTAATCAAAAGTCACATCCAGATGTCTGCCTGTGCAGTCCACACCTGCCTTTTCCACTAGAGCTCACTGCACCTCCCATTTCAAGTGAAGAAAGGTAGATGACAAGGTTGATGGGAGATGGGAAAATCTCTTATTGTTAGAATTCTCATACATACATCGTAGGGTTTTTGTTGTAGTGCTTTTATGCAACAGAAAGTTTGCTGGTTTTGAGAATTAACAGCCAAAGAATCCTGTGACTGAAAAAAATAGCAATTGGTGAGAGAATGACGATTGGGACAGTAATGACCGACGCTAACATTCTCTCTGGTAAGCCTGAGTGCCTGAGTTATGAGTTGTGTCCTCCATGGAAAGGAGCTTTTTTTTTTTTTGGCTGGTCGGCATGCGAGGTCTTAGTTCCCCAACCAGGGGATCGAACCCATGCCCCCTGCAGTGGAAGCGTGGAGTCTTAACCACTGGACTGCCAGGGAAGTCCCCAGGAAGGAGTTTTCTTTTCCGTCATGACGGCTGAAGATCACCACAGACCCGATCGGCAAGCCAACTATCCCCTCATCTGTCGGTGTCATTAAGACCAAAATAAATGGGACCAACATTCTGAAGCCTCAACTTCTGGTTTATCTGGACAATCCGCTGGAAACTATAGGTTTCCTATGAATTAAGAAATTTTTAAATTCTCCTCTGGGAGCATATTAGATTTCTGGCTAGTGTAACACAATCATTTTCTTTATTAACGATGCCACATTTTCTAAATGAAGAGTTTTAGCATTGAATGTGATGTGAGTGCACTCTTAGTAAGCTTCTGGAATCAATCAAGAACAAAGAAACAAGTTAACAAGGCTTATTTTCATCCAGTTAGTGAATTTAGCACAGCTCCCCTATGGATTAGGCATGAATACAGGGATTCGTGTTAATATTTACTATTACTCATTATAATTTGTGTCAAATGGGTCTCAAAATGAGTAAATCAACATACACTAGCACAGGGTCTCATCCAATCATGTTAGGAAATGGTTGAAAATCTAAACCCTATAATATTTTAGTGAAAATAGCCAGCCTTGAAAAGAGCTAACCATTCCATCAGGCCTATGTTACCTGTGTAAGTTTTTATTTCTAGTATCTCACACCCATTCTTAGCCAACTTTGCAGATAATTCAGGAAGCTATATAAACTTAGGATAAGTAGTATGCATTTGGAGGCCCCAGAAATATTATAATAAATCCTTTGGACACTACCTTCCCTACCCCCCCGTTAAGCAAATAAACACCAGTAAGATCTGTGTTAGTGGAACTCATCTCATGAACATATGAAGTGTTGATTACCGCAAATGTGTTTTTGTTAAAAATAGGTGGTTTTCTTCATTCATCTGTGTAGAGACACTGTCTCCCCACCAGCACCCTGCAAGCATCAAGTTTTCATGATAATCTGGAAAAGAAACCCCAAACTTTTCACCTAGGCTATGGATTTGCTCTTTCATAGAGAGATGTGGGAGACAGCATTAATTTTCTGGATGGTTCTGTAGCCAGTGGCTGTATCCTACCACAGTCACATCACACATGTGTGAAAAAGTACATGCCACAGCAACTGCCGAGTCACCCACAGCCCGAGGTTCCCCAAGGACAGGGGTTCAGCCATGGGGCGGCCAGAGAAAGAGCCATGATTCACGCTGGCAGGGCCAGGGCCTGGACAGAGTTGTCTTTAATTGCCTGGTTGTCATCCCTGAGATACTCCTGGGTGACATTGTGGCCAGAGTAATGAAGAAAATAAATACACAGCATCCCATATATTCCGGGGTCCTGAAATGCTCTATTTATTTGCTCAATATTCATTAACAAGGAAAAAAAAAAAACTAGACTTCGTCTTTCATGTTTCACATTGATACCATCTATCATCTTTTGCTCCAGCGTAATTTGGGATGTGTGTTCTTTCAATTATATAAAAAGCAAGGTGTCAAATAGATTACGCATTTGAAACGATGCTTTCTTTACCCTTCCATTTTTTTTTATTGTGCAGGCCTGTAGCTGGAAGGCTCAGAAAAACCTGAATGGTAAATTTGCTCTAGAGGTGTAAAAATCACAATTTTATCACTAAAATGTTCTAGGGCTTGTGAACCTTTAAAGAGAACCTGATTCCATTTAAGTTGTAGACGTTTTCTTCCTATTGCATAATGTAGCAAGAAGTCTAGCATTTAAGTTTGGGTACAAGGGCATGTCGAGGGAAAACCAACCAAGCCCTTTGATCCCTCTGCGTGGGCCGTTGGGGGCTGGCCCCATTCTCTCAATTAACTACAGCAGTGGCGGCTGCCACGTACGTATGACAAGTGGCCACGACCAGATACCAGGTCCCACGCTAAGCACTTTGCTCACATTATCACATTTCTCAACATCCTTTTTCCATAAGCAATACTGGTCACACTTTTACAAATGAGGATACAAAGTTTAGAGGGCTAAGTATTACGTCCAAAGTCGGGATGCACACCCAGGTCTGTCTTGCTTCCAAGCTTGTGTGCTTAACCACCGAAATATTCCACCATCTTTAGTGGCTCTGTTTGTTTTGTGACTACTCACTGTTGAGACCACCAAGGATGGAAAGGAAAAGGCAAAGAAAGATGCGAGGATAAACTTTTAGCCTTGCAAGAAAGGTCTGCAGACATTGCGAGGAGAGAAGGCAAGCTGCAAAAAGAAGTGGTCCTCTTATCGGGGGTGGGGGGAGGCGGGGTGTGGCAGAATCCCTGCTCTCCTGGGGCTCACTGCACTGTGACCTCAAGCAGGGCCCGTCCTTACTCTATCAGACTCGGGAAGGAAGGTCTAGCAAAATCAAGAAGCAGGCAGCTGAGACCCTCAGATGGAAGAGGCTGATCCTAGGACAGTATGTGGGAGCTACGTGGTTGCTCAGTGTGAAGACGACCCAGGATGCTAGTAGCATGGGAAGCCGTTTTATCATTTGCGTGATACTACTTATTCCAGCTGTTCCTCATTCCTTGGAAACTTTATATATAGACATTTACTCTAAGAGGATTTATAACTTAGAAAAAGGTGTCTCTTTTTAAAAATCTAGAACCAAACTCTGCTCTGCTAGGTTTTTGGGTGCCCCTGATCACATCTTTCAGTGGCTAAGTTGTTTCCAGGCTGATTACCTGTACTGTAATGAGTTTAATTATACTGGAAGAGAGTATGCATCCTCTCTTTCCCCCACCAGAATAGAAGCGCTCACTGGAAGAGTTGGTGCCTTATCCACTGCTTTACCCCCCAGAGCCTAGCCTGGTGCCTGGTATATGCTGGCCACTCGCTAAGTATTTGATGAAGGATGATGTGTACTTTCTTTTGTGTTTTTCAGTGTTTGCATCTTGACTCTCAGCCTCTCCCCTTTTTTTGTATATTTCCCTTCCTTCACCTCAGATCAATCACCCCTTTCTAAAACAAATCGCCTTCCTTAGTCATGGTGGCAGAAGATGTGGACTGAACATCCACCAAGTTGCTTGTTTCCAGGCTGCAAAATGCAAGGAGGACATTTGGAAAACAAAACCCCAAATGAAACAAAATATCCCTTTCTCATTTTTCAAGGAAAACCTCTGAAGGGGCCGGAGTTGATGAACAAGACCCCATTTCTATACAAGGATGAAGCCAACTGCTGAGGATCAGAAAACGGCTATTGGGAAGTCACAATTATTGTCACACATTATTTGTCTTTAGTGCCAGAGAAACAATTTTCCTTTTGCAATATCTCTGTCCCAGTAAAATTAAGAAAGTGCAGGATCCAAATTCCCCCCAAAGGAGTCAGCTTAAAAAAATTTACTAGCTCTACTGCCACAGGGATTTACGGTTTCTTTTTTAATAGTTGCAGTCTGATATACCTGTTTCTTGGGTCACAAGGTAGATTCATTTATCTTTCTTTTGAACATTTTAAGCAAATTCTGGCCCTGCAAATTGACTGAATTTTTACATCGAGGAATACGTTGTAGAACGGGGTTGGAATACGTCTCCAAAACAGGAAGACCTTAAAATAAAAACAGATACTGAAGTCTGTATTTTCCTGATTGTCAGTCAAGCTAATTATGCTCTACTCTAAAGCTCTATCAGGCAAGAAAGGAAAAGGCAATTGGGGGCTCTTTCCTCGCCTAGCCTGATGTCTGGGAATATAACACCAGTTTATTCACAGCAGGAGGCTGCTGTAATTGGCAGCTCTGTTTTCCCCGACTAGAGGGTAATTCTCCAGCGAAGAAAACACAATGTTAACAAGATTTTACAAATTTGACATATGGTATCCTATCTGAAATGACCAACAAAAGTTCCTTCTCTCCCCAAGCAAACAGTTATCTCTGGTTAGGACTACAAGACAGTGTGATAAAAGTAGGTAAAGGCCCCTGGAGTTCTTTTAGGGGGCCGGTAAATCTCTGATCATAAAAAAAAAAAAAAAGCCAATTAATAACGAAAGGTAAGATACTCAGGGCAGCTGGGTCGCTGAGAGGTGGATGAAATGACAGTAAAAACCTCACCTGGAACACTGGTCTACATTCCTGGTGTTCGATCATCCCTAAGGCATTTAAGGCAAGGATCTGGACCCAGGACAGAATCCTTCGTGAGTCTATTAAGGTGGGGCTGGGTGTGGGGAGTCTACCGTGGGAGTGAAAGCAGGAACCCTAAGAGATGCACTGGACCTAGAGACGGTCCTGGGTTTACCTTTATCCCCACCCTAAACATACAGAAACACTAGAACGAATTTTTAGGGAGGGACAAATTGCTTTGATGTGACTCCAAAAACTTCATGACAACAATTCTTGTTTAAAACCATAAACCCCCAGTGAGATCTCTGCATTCTCCTTTAACTAACAAAGGAATGGAAGAAAGAATATTCCAGTAGGTAAAATACTGGGCAGAAATATATAGAGAGTTTCCAGGAAAAGAGGAACAAGGATTTTTCCCTTCCCTCTTGCGCATGTGAAGGGATGCATCGTTTCATTCGTTCTTGCCAGGATGCTGGGTAGATTCCAAAGAGGGGAAAAAATGGGTCCCCAAGAAGTTATCCTGGATTCACTAAGATACCCACAGTTTAGTGCCTACGGCCGGAATGCAGGGACCGACTCTCGCCAGACCCCATCTCGTGTTCCATGTGACCCCCAGTGCAGAGATGGTGCTCAGACTGCAGATGCACTTGAAGGTTGGTGATCTCAAGGGGGTTACACGAAGGGATTAATGAGCAACTTCCAAGCACCAGGTACTCGGAGTAAAGACACAGAGTCAGGTCAAGTCCTAATTTGCATGGGGAATTAAACTGACTTTTCTCACCTCCTGGTGACACATAATTGACAATCAACTGGGATCTGCCCAGGTGAAGGAAAGAAGCATGGCAGAGCCCCTTTTTGGTTTCTCTACACCCAATGGCACAGACACTCCAAATACTCCAGGAACAATATCTGTTTCTTCACTGAGATCATCTGCTCATTCGCTGTACCTGCCCTTTTCCTCTTTCCTTTCTGGATGTTCTCCGGTGGTGATCGCCAGTAGCACCTGAACTATTTTTAAGTGGTACAAGGACAGTCCTTGAATGAACACTGAGTCACGTTAACAAGAGAGTTTTGCTTTCTCCAATATCTTTCTTTCCTCCAGAGTGTGAAAAAGTGAGAGTCTCAGTCTGGTACCTGATAGATCTTGCATCTCACTGATATCTGCCGATCTCAAAGGGAGGTAAGAACATCAGAGTGTCCAAGAGCCAGCAGAACCCAGCTAGCATCTAATAATGGGCTGTTTTCATTGTATTCATTTTTATGGCTATTCCTTCTCTTATGACAACCATGACTGATTTTCCATTTCTAGATGTTAGAGAAAAGTTTCATTTAAAATATAATATCTCAAACAAAGTGAAATAAGCCAGTCACAAAAAGACCAATACTGTATGATTCCACTTATATGAGGCCACTAAAGTAGTCCAATTCATAGAAATAAAACGTAGTATGGTGGTTGCCAAGGGCTGGGGCAAGGAGGGAATGGGGAGTGGTCTAGTGGGTACAGAGTTTCAGTTTTGCAAGATGAAAAAGTTCTGGAGATTGGTTTTAGAACAATGCGAATATACTTAACACTACTGAACTGCACTCTCAAAAATAGTTAAGATGGTAAATTTCACGTTATGTGTATTTTACTGCAACAGAAAAAAAAGTGGAAGACAAAGGTAGAGGAAGATGTGGCTACAGAAGACAGAGGTAACGTTGCTGATTCTGAACATGGAAGAAGGGGCCACGAGCCAAGGGAAGCAGGCAGCCTCTAGAAGCAGGAAAAGGCAAGGAAATAGATTCTCCTCTAGAGCCTCCAGAAAGGAATGCAGCCCTGCCAACACCTTGATTATACTCCAGAAAGACATATTTTAGACTTCTGCCTTCCAGAACTGTAAGATAATAAATCTGTGTTAAGTGCCCTTTCTCCTCCCCTCACCCTGAAAAATATAGTTACTCAACGTTTTTTCTTAGAGTCAGTTAGAACGCATTTGGAAATGATGGTGATGAGGTACCTGTCTAGGGGAAAATGGTGGTGTTTGGTGAACACATACCCTGTCTTCTGGGCTGTAAAGGGCAAACCAAGTTTTCCAAGATTTATTATACATAAGAGGCATCAGAGGAGAGGAACCAAGATGGCGGAGTAGAAGGACGTGCTCTCACTCCCTCTTGCGAGAACACCAGAATCACAACTAGCTGCTGGACAATCATCGACAGGAAGACACTGGAACTCACCAAAAAAGATACCCCACATCCAAAGACAAGGGAGAAGCCACGATGAGACGGTAGGAGGGGCGCAATCACAGTAAAATCAAATCCCATGACTGCTGGGTGGGTGACTCACAGACTGGAGAAAACTTACACCACAGAAGTCCACCCACTGGAGTGAAGGTTCTGAGCCCCACGTCAGGCTTCCCAACCTGGGGGTCTGGCAACGGGAGGAGGAATTCCTAGAGAATCAGACTTTGAAGCCTAGTGGGATTTGATTGCAGGACTTCGACAGGACTGGGGGAAACAGAGACTCCACTCTTGGAGGGCACACACAAAGTAGTGTGCGCATCGGGACCCAGGGGAAGGAGCAGTGACCCCAGGGGAGACTGAACCAGACCTACCAGCTAGTGTTGGAGGGTCTCCTGCAGAGGCGGGGGTGGCTGTGGCTCACTGTGGGGATAGGGACACTGGCAGCAGAAGTTCTGGGAAGTACTCCTTGGTGTGAGCCCTCCCAGAGTCTGCCATTAGCCCCACTGAAGAGCTCAGCTAGGCTCCAGTGTTGGGTTGCCTCAGGCCAAACAACCAACAGGGAGGGAACCCAGGCGCACCCATCAGCAGACAAGCAGATTAAAGTTTTACTGAGCTCTGCCCACCAGAGCAACAGTCAGCTCTGCCCACCACCAGTCCCTCCCATCAAGCCTCTTAGATAGCCTTATCCACCACAGGGCAGACAGCAGAAGCAAGAAGAACTACAATCCTGCAGCCTGTAGAATAAAAACCACATTCACAGAAAGACAGACAAGACGAAAAGGCAGAGGGCTATGTACCAGATGAAGGAACAAGATAAAACCCCAGAAAAACAACTAAATGAAGTGGAGATAGGCAACCTTCCAGAAAAAGAATTCAGAATAATATAGTGAAGATGATCCAGGACCTCAGAAAAAGAATGGAGGCAAAGATCGAGAAGATGCAAGAAATGTTTAACAAAGACCTAGAAGAATTAAAGAACAAACAAACAGAGATGAACAATACAATAACTGAAATGAAAACTACACTAGAAGGAATCAATAGCAGAATAACTGAGGCAGAAGAACGGATAAGTGACCTGGAAGACAGAATGGTGGAATTCACTGCTGTGGAACAGAATAAAGAAAAAAGAATGAAACGAAATGAAGACAGCCTAAGAGACCTCTGGGCCAATATTAAACGCAACAACATTCGCATTATAGGGGTCCCAGAAGGAGAAGAGAGAAAGGACCCGAGAAAATATTTGAAGAGATTATAGTCGAAAACTTCCCTAACATGGGAAAGGAAATAGCCACCGAAGTCCAGGAAGTGCAGCGAGTCCCATACAGGATAAACCCAAGGAGAAACACGCCGAGACACATAGTAATCAAATTGGCAAGAATTAAAGACAAAGAAAAATTATTGAAAGCAGCAAGGGAAAAACGACAAATAACATACAAGGGAACTCCCATAAGGTTAACAGCTGATTTCTCAGCAGAAACTCTACAAGCCAGAAGGGAGTGGCATGATATACCTAAAGTGATGAAAGGGAAGAATCTACAACCAAGATTACTCTACCCAGCAAGGATCTCATTCAGATTCGATGGAGAAATCATAAGCTTTACAGACAAACAAAAGCTAAGAGAATTCAGCACCATCAAACCAGCTCTACAACAAATGCTAAAGGAACTTCTCTAAGTGGGAAACACAAGAGAGGAAAAGGATCTACAAAAAAAACCCCAAAACAATTAAGAAAATGGTCATAGGAACATACATATCGATAATTACCTTAAACGTGAATGGATTAAATGCTCCAACCAAAAGACACAGGCTTGCTGAATGGATACAAAAACAAGACCCATCTATATGCTGTCTACAAGAGACCCAGTTCAGACCTAGGGACACACACAGACTGAAAGTGAGGGGATGGAAAAAGATATTCCATGCAAATGGAAATCAAAGGAAAGCTGGAGTAGCTATACTCATGTCAGATAAAATAGACTTTAAAATAAAGAATGTTATAAGAGACAAGGAAGGACACTACATAATGATCAAGGGAGCAATCCAAGAAGAAGATATAACAATTATAAATATATATGCACCCAACATAGGAGCACCTCAATACATAAGGCAACTGCTAACAGCTATAAAAGAGGAAATCAACAGTAACACAATAATAGTGGGGGACTTTAACACCTCACTTACACCAATGGACAGATCATCCAAAATGAAAATAAATAAGGAAACAGAAGCTTTAAATGACACAATAGACCAGATAGATTTAATTGATATTTATAGGACATTCCATCCAAAAATAGCAGATTACACTTTCTTCTCAAGTGTGCATGGAACATTCTCCAGGATAGATCACATCTTGGGTCACAAATCAAGCCTCAGTAAATTTAAGCAAATTGAAATCATATCAAGCATCTTTTCTGACCACAACGCTATGAGATTAGAAATGAATTACAGGGAAAAAAATGGAGCTGGAGGAATCAGACTCCCTGACTTCAGACTATACTACAAAGCTACAGTAATCAAGACAATATGGTACTGGCACAAAAACAGAAACATAGATCAATGGAACAAGATAGAAAGCCCAGAGATAAACCCATGCACCTATGGTCAACTAATCTATGACAAACAAGGCAAGGATATACAATGGAGAAAAGACAGTCTGTTCAATAAGTGGTGCTGGGAAAACTGGACAGCTACATGTAGAGGAATGAAATTAGAACACTCCTAACCCCATACACAAAAATAAACTCAAAATGGATTCGAGACCTAAATATAAGACTGGACACTATAAAACTCTTAGAGGAAAACATAGGAAGAACACTCTTTGACATAAATCACAGCAGATCTTTTTTGATCCACCTCCTAGAGTAATGGAAATAAAAACAAAAATAAACAAACGGGACCTAATGAAACTTAAAAGCTTTTGCACAGCAAAGGAAACTATAAACAAGACGAAAAGACAACCCTCACAATGGGAGAAAATATTCGCAAATGAATCAATGGACAAAGGATTAATCTCCAAAATATATAAACAGCTCATGCAGCTCAATATTAAAGAAACAAACAACCCAATCCAAAATTGGGCAGAAGACCTAAACAGACATTTCTCCAAAGAAGACTTATGGATGGCCAAGAAGCACGTGAAAAGCTGCTCGACATCACTAATTATTAGAGAAATGCAAATCAAAATGAGGTATCACCTCACACCAGTTAGAATGGGCATCATCAGAAAATCTACAAACAACAAATGCTGGACAGGGTGTGGAGAAAAGGGAACCCTCTTGCACTGTTGGTGGGAATGTAAATTGATACAGCCACTATGGAAAACAGTATGGAGGTTCCTCAAAAAACTAAAAACAGAATTACCATATGATCCAGCAATCCCACTACTGGGCATATACCCAGAGAAAACCGTAATTCAAAAAGACACATGCACCCCAATGTTCACTGCAGCACTATTTACAATAGCCAGGTCATGGAAGCAACCTAAATGCCCATCGACAGACGAATGGATAAAGAAGTTGTGGTACATATATACAATGGAATATTACTCAGCCATAAAAAAGAACGAAATTGAGTCATCTGTTGAGACGTGGATGTATCTAGAGACTGTCATACAGAGTGAAGTAAGTCAGAAAGAGAAAAACAAATATCGTATATTAACGCATGTATGTGGAACCTAGAAAAATGGTACAGATGAACCGGTTTGCAGGGCAGCAGTTGAAGAACAGATGTAGAGAACAAACGTATGGACGCCAAGGGGGAAAAACCGCGGTGGGGTGGGGATGGTGGTGTGCTGAATTGGGCGATTGGGATTGACATGTATACACTGATGTGTATAAAATTGATGACTAATAAGCACCTGCAGTATAAAAAAACAAAACAAAAACCTGGGCCCTGCAGTGAAAGCGCCAGGTCCTAATCTCTGGACCACCAGAGAATTCCCTATAACCTCTCATTTATTTATGGCAAATCAAGGTTTTTTTCTTCTTTTTCTTTATTTTAATTTTAAAAGTCCACTAAGTGTATACTCATAAAAGAAATCATTTCTGGAGTAATAAATGTTCTGAACAGCTAAAAATAAATAAATAAATAAATAAATAAATAGGCATCAGGACCATTGGGATGGATTGAAAACAGGCGTCTAACATGCTTCGCATACGACTCAACAACAGGCAGTAATCTCTAATTATTACAAGCGTCCCCTTCCCAAACTCTCCCATTGTGCTGACTGATGCGAATATGAAGTTAAGTAGCTCTGCCAACGTACCAACTGTGTAAACTTGGACTGGTCACCTAATCTCAGAGCCTCAGTTTGTGCAACAGTAAGATGGGATAATCACCACTTCCCTCAAAAGAGCTATGAGAATCGAGTAAGAGGATGCCTGTCAGCTTTTGGCTCAGGTCTGATTCCTATTATGATTATGATTACCACACATTATGAGCCTACCAAATATCTATTTTCTTTCTGGAAAAAAAAAAAAGGATTCAGCCCTTTAATATAAGTTAAGTCTGAGCAACTGGAGCCTTTCCATATTTTGAAGGTCCCATTATTTGCAGTCACGGTGACCCTGAATTCCTCCAACATGTCGAGGCAGGCGTGCTCTTGGGGATGGCTCTACCGTTTGGTCTGCTCTGAGTAAAATTCGCCAGTGCTGTTTGCTCGCTCACTGTGCAAGTGCAGTGAATGCAGGGGCCGTCCAAAAGCTTTAGCCGTTTGATGTTTAAAGCCTGGCCTGAGTGCCAGGTTCCTCCACGGCTGTCATTTATCAGCAACGCAAGACCACAGGGATATGTATTCATCAAATGCTTATCGACTTACGCTGCAGGGTGTTTGGTTTTTTTTTTTTCCCCTTTCATAACATTAGAAAATACTGCTTCTGATTTAAATAGTTTTCTTTGCAGGATGGAAATAAAAAACAAAGTGCTATTACATGGCACCCATTTTCTGATTGGATGCATTGATTGAAGGTGAGCACTTACTCATGGAAATATATTGGAGGCTTAAGGCAGGGTTCCTCAAGCGTAGCACTACTGACATCTTGGGATGGATAATTCTCTGTCGTAGCGGCTGTCCTGCGCTTTATGGGATGTTTAGCAGCACCTTTTGCCTCTACCTACTAGATGTCACTAGGACCACCCCCAGCTGTGACTACCAAAAATGCCTCCAGACATTAACAGATGTCCCCTGGTGGCAAAAATCACCTGCCATTGAGAACCACTGCATCAGAGGATGATATCAGTGCTGAGATTACTAACTGCAGCTGTTTGCTAAAAAAAAAAAAAAAAAAAAAAAAAAAAAAATTCAAATGTTTAACATTGGAAGATTCACAGTTATGGCTACCAGTTGTGAATAATTTAAAAGAAGCATTTCTATGTTTTTAACAGTGTCCATCCATCCAATAAATATAAATTAAATGTAATAATACGTGCAATGGCTTTGTAAACTGTAAAGTATGCTATTAATGATTATTAACATTATATCAGCATGCTCTGGGATTACACAAAGGATGGGTTGCTCAAGGAACTTTTTTTTTTTCCCCCTGGCCGTGCCGTGGGGCTTGCGGGATCCTAGTTCCTGGACCAGGGATCGAACCCGTGCCCCCTGCAGTGGAAGCGCAGACTCCTAACCACTGGACCGCCAGGGAATTCCCACAAGGAACTAACTTTTTATTAAGCCCATGCTGTGTGCTAAGTACTTTGCTCTTACCATCTTATTTGAACTTCATCCTCTGATTTTCATGGATGAGGGAACATGATGGAGGTCATCAGCAGTACTAGGACCAAGGTCGCTCAGCTGATAAGAGGTGTTGGCAGGATCTGAATATAGGTCTGTAGTTCCCTAAACTCATGCGCTCCTACTCCACCCACTGCCTGCCATGTGTGGTGGATACCATTCTCAAATGGGAGACAGATAACTCATATACTCTTTGACATGCTTTTCTAGAAACAATGGCATCTATATCTAGAAAAGGCAGCAGGGTTGGAGTGAAATCTACAACCTGGAGCTAAAGCCAGCTGAACTGGTTAACTTGGGCCTAAATTCAGGACCCAAGACCCATTGAACCAATCATCCAAACCAACTGCTCACAACCTGACATTCTGAGGATCAAGTGTTAATACCTGCCATCCTTTTTTTCTCCCTTAAATACCCAGAAAATTCAGCTTTGATGGAAATATCTGGGAGAAATAAATTCCAAATTGCCCTAGATAACAAGAAGAATTTAGATTCGTAATTTTTTAACTCTAATAGGTTGAAATGTGTCCCCTAAAAAAGATTAGGGTGAAGTCCTAATCCCAAGTCCCTAAGAATGTGACCTTATTTGGAAAGAGGGTCATCCCAGAGGTAATCCAGTTAAAATGAGGTCACTGGAGTGGGCCCTAATCCAATACGACTGGTGTCCTGATAAAAAGGGGAAATTTGAACGAAGAGGGAAGATAACGTGGAGAGACACAGGGAGAACACCTTGCAAAGACAGAAGATTGGAGTGATGCTTTCACAAGCCAAGGAACGCCGAAGACTGTGGGCCAACCATCAGAAACCAGGAAGAGCCAAGGAAGGATTCCCCTACAGATGTCTCAGAGGGAGCGTGGCCCTGCTAACACTTCGGTTTCTGACTAACAGCCTCCAGAACTTTGAGTCAATAAATTTCTCTTTTTTAAGTCACCCAGTTTGTGATTTAATGGGCAAAGGAAACAAATGTTATGGCAGCCCTTGGAAACTCAATAGAGTATCTATGTTTCGCAAATTAATCCACTGGCAGTTTTGGGGAAATGCATACGGTGTGTTTTCAGGGGGGTTCTAGAATACTGTATTCGTATGAGTGTAGAGCAGACTTGAGTTTCCTGGGGTGGCTTGTCACTGTGTTGTGCTGGCCATATGCACATGTTGGCCCACAGCCATGAAGTCACAGGGCCACTGTGCCAGCTGACAGCTGGGCCCCAGTCAGCGTTCCCCTCTGGTTTTGCTCTCAAGGAGGCTGGGACTTCCTTGCTGTCTGTCACTGGCTGCTCGCCGCTTCCTGACCTCTTCCATTCACATATTCAAGGTGCGTCTCTCCTAAGTCCCATGCAAAACAGCCTCCCGGCTTTCGCCCCAAAGATCTCAAAGGTTTATACACATGAATTCTAAGGGATCTGTAAAAATCACATCTTAGAGTAAAATTTCTATTGTAAGACAGCTATATAAATAGGTTCAGAGAAAAAGGAAGACTATTTACAAAACACAGAAACACAAGGGACATTCATGTTGTACACCCACCTGGAATGCAGACAAAAAATGGGGATAAGTTAGTGGGCTGCAGGGAAGAAAAAAGAACAAAAAAACTGTTCTCGAAATTTCTTGAAGTATAACGCTGATCTGCTGTCTTTAAGAGACGGCTGTAGAGAAAAATCTAGGTGGAAAGTTAAAAAGTGTCCATCTGGCAATAGGAAGCAATGCAGAAATCAACATAGCTCCTATGCGGTGGGCTAGGCTGGCGCTGCTATTGGATGATTTCAATTCTGCCTTTGTCAGAGCCGCAGGCGCAGGCTTTGTTTATAGGTGTCCTTTCCTTCAAATCCGCCTGCAGGGGCTCACCCACGTCATTTGTCAGGGGCTAAACAGCCCGAGGCCAAGAGTAGACATTTACTTACAGCATCTTCAGACTCTTTTAAATAGGCCTTTGGGATTTTGCCGCTGACCGCTCAGTAGTGCGAGGCCCTGGGATGCCCTGCCCTGGGTGTTTCTTTTAATTGACTAACCTCGATGGTGCTGTTCAAAACCGCTGTAACCCATGCGTGCCCTCAGTCTGAAGCTTCGAATGACCTTTCTCTGGCCCTCAACACATATGGCGGAGACAATGCAAACATCATTTGGAAGAGGAGTAAATTCAATAACTCAATTACAGCTGCACCAAAGCGCCATTTATCAAACTCAGACTACAGCACTCTGTCTCTCTTAGACCTCTGGTTTTCCACGGCCAGGCATTTGGGGAAAGTCACTAATCAATTTAGGAATGATTAAATTGGAATTTGTAACACTTTCCATTATTAAACCTTCAATCTTCATTACAGCAACTTAATGATTACATCATGGTGGAGAAAAGCAAATTATGGGGAGCTGGCATCGTTCAGAAAGCTGGAGTAGCAAGTAAATTGTCAAAAACACCAAAAGTCTAACACACGTGGCTGTATAAGTGATGATTTGATGTGTTTAAGGCACACCTAATTGCTATTCGCTTTAGATAAAAATTGAAACGTGACATACTAGACCTTTACTACATCACTGCTCTTTTTATACAGATTGAGTTGATTCACCTGGAGGGAATGGGTGGGAGCTGGGAAACTCATAAAATCCTATGCAAACTTGGATGTGTGCACATGAGCTTTATTCCAGGAAGAAGGTCCAAAGATCGTTATCAGATCCTTAAAGGGGTGTGTGAATGGAGGTGGTCTCTATTTAGTACGCGAGGGCATATTCTACAACTTTCCACTATTACTTTCTATGCCCCTTGTCCTCTTTTTCTCAAACTCCAGTATTAGTTTTTGGACCAAAAACTCTTGTAGAAAACTTTTTTCTCATTGTTTTAATGACCAGTGTTTTGTGCAGGTTCTCTGCAAATTCTTCCGTTATCCATATTCTCAAGGTTGTGGCAGCCAGCAAAGACTCAGCAGGGCTACCCATCTGACTTTAGGTACTGACGTTCTGGTGGGTTCTAATTGTGCGCAGCCAAAAAAGACAATGAAATTCAAAGAAGTGGGAGGATCATTCATGGCAAAGAATTAAAAAACCCCGGAGATTGGAGATATACAGGCCCATTTAAACACTGCAGAAATTTACAGAGTAGATATTGACAATGATGATGATGATAAAGATGACACGTAATATTGAGAGTTTATCGGGAGTCCAATGACGTACGAAGCATTTTCATTAAAATTCAATATTCACTATAACCCTTGGAAGTAAGTATTATTTTTCATTTTACAGAAGAAGAAATGGAGGCTCAGAGAAGTTAAGTAACTTGCCCGGTTGTGGTAGCCAAGGTCCCAACGGTCTCTGTGTGGTACTCACTCTCTTGCAGTTCTCTCCTACACTGCACCATGGCTGGCCTGTGTGACCAACAGAATGTGGCAGAAGTGGCTGGATGTCACCCCACGATTAGGGCACAGAAGATACTAAGGCTTCTGTCTTAGGCGTTCTCTCTTTCTCTTTCTTGGATTACCTGCTCTCAGGGAATCCGGCTATAATGTCACAAGCAGACGCATGTGGTAAAGAACTGAGGCTTCCTGCAGAGAGCCATGGCCATGAACTCAAGAGGTGGAACCTCCAGCCCCATCCAAGCCTCAGATGTCTGCTGCCCCCAACAACCTGCCTACAGCCTTGTGAGAGATCCTGAACCAGAGCTACTCAGAACCTAAGCCGCTCCGGGCTCCTGACATCCAGAAACTGTGTGACAGAACAAAGCTTGCTGTTTGAAGCTCCTAGGTTTTGAGGCAATTTGTTATAGGCCAGTTACACATCTACCAAGCACTAGAGCTTGGATTCAAACCCAAGCCTGCTTGGCTGTCGAGTTCATGTTCTTTATCACGATGCTACCCTGTTTCCTCAGCGTTTCCAAAGCACTGCCTTACGCACCTAGTACGTACCTCTTTTATGGGAAAACAAACTTTACTTGTGCTCCCCCTGCCACCTTACTAGGCACTTTTAGGCATGGCTACGGTCTTCCCCTGCCTGCTGATCAGCCAAGAAAAAGGTCAGAGGTAACACAGCTTACCACCCAGACAGATGGGAGAAATCCCAGCGCTTAGCAGGTGTGCGCTCTCTCCCTGGTTTTATCAGCTTTGGAAGTTTATTTTAGACACATGGGATTTCTAAGGCAGACTGCTGTCCAGGGTATTCAGTGGGAAAACACAATCACATCTCATAATTAAACCTTATTTATGAAAAAAGACAGAGCAGATTAAACTCACCAAATACCATCTTCCACAATGGGGTTTACACATGAAGGTAAATTTACTCAATAATAAGGTCATCCTCATGTGTTCCATCTTCACTGGAAAACCGCCTGCGTTAAAACACGGCAGGCCCATAATTTCTTTGCAGTCCAAACTTCATTGGTGGTGAGGGTGCAGAGCAAATGCTACTATTTGTGGCAACGGTGTACACTTTTAAGCTCAGAGAACAGAGAGGCATTAAACAAAAGAGGGCCAGCGGGAGACCCATCCATTTCAAGTCCTGGGAAAGGTCCCTCTCGCCAAGTGAAGGGGGGAAAATGAGCCGTGCGGCATTAAGAAAGGAGCAAGCTGTGAAATGAACCAAGGGGTAGACGGTGCGGTTCATGACCCTGCAGCCTCATAACACAGTCCTTCAGCCACGGGGTCGCTAATGAAGGGCGATGCCTGGAAATTAATGGAGCGATGTGGGGTGTGAGGGTGAAGATGGGAGCACGGCGATTTTTCCAGTCCTTTCTGCTCAGAGTCAGGGCAGAATGGTTATTAAAGCTTCCAGCACTTTGATAAGTTAATATTTCACCATTATGTTATTAGAATGAGCAAGTCCAGGCATCAAGTATCCAAGCATCTTCTTTTTGAGACACAGAAGGGATCACGAGCCCTAGCAAGAAGAAAGAGAATAAAGACATGCCCATCTGATTCCAAGCTCTGATGTTCTGATGAGGCAGGAGCCTTCCTCGCCTTTTGTTTTAATTTGAAAGGCCCCTTTAGCCAAGTGGACCCTGTGATAATCCTCTACCGAGAGCTCACACTCTCATCACATCCTTCCAAAGCCTCACAAATAGATATTTATGGCAAATACAAAACACCAAGCGTGCTGACTTATGAAAGGCGATTTGTTCCATCTGTGAATTGAGACCTGAAACCTTCCTACTTTCATGTGAGCTGTCATTTTTCTCCTACAAATGAAATGAATAATTCCTCCTCACGGCAGTCAATTTCAAATTCACAGGGTTTCCCCGCCCCTGAACCCATTATATTTTGTTGCATAAAACCCATCTCATAAAATAAACCTCTCAAAGTTGTAAATTAAAAAATAAACTTTCTTGAGAAAATGTCAAATGCAGGCCTGAGAGAAAGGCCAAAAAATCCGCTTAAAGGAATACTGCAGTGAATCTGTCCCCAGAAAATTGGGGGGAAATACTCTGGTGACTGAATATAAATTCACTGTCTTCAGCCAGTTTGCAGTGAAATGAACCTTTAGCTAGGGGTTGCTATATGCTTTTAGAACTGACTGTAAGATGGGCTGTCCCTGCAGTGGAGGGAGATCAAAAAAAACAAAATATGTAGCAGAATATTAAAATAGAAGCCAGGGCGAGCAAATGGCAGAGGGGCCAACACAAGTGTTTGGCACCATCTATGGGTATGCAAATAAAAAGTCACCGAAAATACTCCCCCCACATGCATGGTGGTTGCACTGGACTTATACAATGGAACCATATAATGACTGGTCAGGCTAGTACTCTTTCGGCAGCAAATCCTTAATTCTGGAGAAGTTTTCCTAGGGTCTCTGGTCAACTTCCCATCTTTATGGTCTGGCAAGTGATTCGATGTAGTACTTAGAAATGCACAAATACCACGGTGGTAGTCAGCCTCCAAGATGGCCCCAACGACCCCTGCCTCATGGTATGCACGCCCCTGGGTACTCCCGTCCCACATTGTGATGGAGTTGTTTTGTGTGCCTAACAGAACACGGTAGAAGTGATGGTATGTCACTTCCAAGACTGAGTTATAAAAGACACCGCCGTTTCCTTTTTGCTCACTCTCCCTCTTTCTCTCTCTTTCTGATCATTTGCTGTGGGGGAAGCCAGTTGGCAACTCCTGAGCAGCACTCTGGAGAAGCCCACATGCTGAGGAACCAAGGCCTCCTGCCCACAGCCAGTGAAGACCTGAGGAAGCCTCATCAACAGCCCTGTGAGTGAACCACCCTGGACACGGACTCTCTGCTGAGCCTTCAGATGACCACAATGCAGGTCGACATCCTGACTGCAACCTCGCGAGACACCCTGAACCCGAACCACTCAGCTAAGTTTCCCCCCGATTCTTGACCCTCAGAAACTGTGTGAGATAGTAAGCTTTTGGTTTTGGTTAAAGCACTAAATTTGGGGGCAATCTGTTACACAGCAATAGATAACTACTACAACCACCACTGACATCATGTATTTACTGAGTTCTTATAATGTACCAGACAGTATGTGAGATGCTTTTCATGAACTATCTCAATAGTACATCACACCCTATTATGCAGGTCCCATTTTATTATTCCCAGGTGCACCTTATGGGATTGCAATGAGGATTAAGTGACATGTAAAGCACTTAGAAGAGTGGCTGGCACATAGTAAGCACTTACTACATGTTGGCTATCAAGATGATTATCATTCCCATTAGACAGAGGAGGAAATCAAGGTCAGCAAGAGAAAGTGCTTTGTTCTAGGCTGTACGGCTGAGAAGTAGCAAATATGAGTCTCTCTCATTCCAAGGCCCATATTCTTAACCCAGGAAGCTTACTCTAACAGAGCAGTCTTCAATAAACAAAATAAAACGCTATTCTCCATGTCTGTGAGTCTGTTTCTGTTTCGTAGATATGTTTACTTGTGTCATATTTTAGGTTCCACATATAAGTGATATCATATGGTATTTGTCTTTCTGACTTTGCTTAGTATGATAATCTCTAGGTCCATCCATGTTGTAGCAAATGGCATTATTTCATGCTTTTTTATGGCCGAGTAAATCACAGACATAGAGAACAGACTTGTGGTTGTCAAGGGGGAGGGGAGGTGGGGGAGGGAAGGATTGGGAGTTTGGGATCAGCAGATGCAAACTAGTATATATAGGATGGATAAACAACAAGGTCCTACCGTAGAGCACAGGGAACTACATTCAATATTGTGTGAGAAACCAGAATGGAAAAGAATATGAAAAAGAACATATATATGTATAACTGATCATTTTGCTGTATAGCAGAAAGTAACACAACACTGTAAATCAACTATACTTCAGTAAAATTAAAAAAATAAAAGGGTACTGACTTTTAAAAGAAAATAAAGTAAAATACATGCTAAAAGCAAAGGCAAATAATTCCTGGATTGTCTACAATCTTGGATTAACCCTGATCTTGGATTCTTTACATTAAAACCCCCTTCATGTGGGCTGCTGACTGAGCCAATAGTATTTCCTAATGCTCTAAAAGTATTCTCAAACATTAAAAAAAAAAATGAAAGAAATGACTTATCAACAAAAGCCCATAACAAATCAAGGTTTTTATCTGGTGTAAAAATTTATCGAATATCAATGACACTTAGAGCACTGGCTAATTGGAATTAGCCATGGAATTGGCTAATTGCGGTGAGTGCATTGCGGTGAGTCACTAAATCATGGCTCTCTTTAAGATGAATTCAGAGCAGAGAGAGGTGTATGTGCATCACTCTGGCCGCATCCTGAACCTACAGAGAAACTGTAACCTAAGAGTTTCTGTTCCTGGGTTCGCCAGTAGTGGTAGGATTTTAAACAAAGAGAGGTCCAGCCCTCTGACCCAGGTGGCCTTTCTCCTTCAGTGCATCCCAGGTGGGGTTATAATCTAAGATTAATAGGGATTAACAGAAACTGCCTACTGATATTGTTTCAAAATCACACGTTGACCAAGTCTTACAGAATCGATTAATCGATGTATAGCTGTTATCCCCAGAGCAGAACCTTAGATTGTATATAATTCACCACTGAATGACCATTGGTTCACCAAGGAGACTCATTTACCATCAGCGTTTGTGCAACGGAAAAAGAAGAAATGTGGCCTGAATCCTATTCTACCTTCAAGAGTTCTCTGCTCCTTTGAGCTCAGGCAGCTTGAAAAAGACCCTGGCTTTTTCAGATCTCCTTTCTTTATGATACTATCATCGTCAATGAAAGTAACCCAGCAACTTCAAATAAAACTGCCACTCAGAGCATCCACGCTCTTTCAGCCCCCAAGGAGGAGAAGCTAAATCCCTTCCGTTTACTGGTGTTTTCGACTTGGGAAGGGAACAATTAGCAGAACCCTGCCCCCGAGCGAGAGCCTCTCTTTCGTGGAGGGGCTCCTTTTAGCCAGCATACACTTTCCCACAGTCAACCCAGTGAGTTCCCTTTCCACTGTTATTCCATTGCTGGGCTACATCCAACAGCTCGCCGAGAACTCCAAGGGGGAGTCGTCCCCGAGCCTGCTGTATGTAGCCCAGGGCAGGTACCTGGTGGAATCACTCAAACCCGAGATCCGTGTGTGGGCTCAGCCTGAGAGGCGGATCCCCATTTGTGTGGCCACCAGCGAGGGCTTCGAAACGGTCTCTGTGATGAGAGCTTGGACCAACAGGGCCAGCCCTTCCCTTCCCCTTCCTCGACCGGCATCACCAGATGGATGGAGTGACCCAAAGCGACCCTGTCTCCCCTCCTGCACCCTGCCAGTCTCCCGAGTCACTATGTGGGAAGCTCAACTCAATATTCACAAGTGTCGTGGGCTCTCACATATTCACTAAAAAAACAAGAGCTGCGATTCAAACCTGGCTGTGCGGGGTGTTATTTGGCAAAGTGAGAGGGACAGACTGAGCGGGAGGGGGAGATGATGGGAGGAAGCGAAGGAAATCAGATTAGGCGCAAGGGAGAGTGTAGTGCATGGAACACAATTTCCAACAGAGATGCTGGCACCAGGTGTTCCAATAAACCCTGTTGTTTGTAATGGGATTTTATTGGGGGCAATCCAATTACGGAGAAGTTCAAACCACCATCCTCACGGTAAGACCTGAGGCCAGGGACGCACTATTAATAACTCTATTAATACTCCTCCTCACCAGACAACACGTGTCTACCCTTGGCCCTGGTGACGGCCCGTCGGAGAGCACCCTGATCCCAAAACCACCGGGGCACGAAGTCCAGCCTAAGGTCTGGCAGGGCTGCAGCCACTGTGGTCAAAACTGTGGCCAACAGGCTCTGGAGTCTGGAAGGGTACAAGCCTCCCGGAGCTGAGCATCTGGGCAAGCCCTTCGTGATCCGCTGTTTCTTACTGTCCTGCAGCCCACTCGACCCTCCCTGTCCTGCCTCTGTTGAAACGTGTCAGTTCAAGCTGCAGGCAAAGCAGGCTCAAGCCTCTGGTCCTCGGCACACACAGGGCTCTCTGCTCAGAAAGGCTTCCCAGCGTTGCCTGATCTCTTTTTGTCTAGCTCTCCTCGAAATCATGCTGATGGCATACTCTCTATTCTTTCCGGGAACCTGCTTCTACTCAGCTTCTCAAGTCTGATTGGAAAGCTCTCCCCGGACCTTGTCCCTACCCTCTGACCCACGGTGCTGGCCTCTGTAAAGGCACTTGCTTCAGCGAGAAGGACGGCGATATTTCCATGTCTCTCCCCACGGCACTGTGTGCTCCTTCATAGGTGGGGTGGGGCGCTATTCCTTCCTCCATCTGCACCCCCGGCATCCAGCATAACCGGAAATGGATCACCCTAAACAAATGCTGTCCTACAGCAGGTCCTTGCTCCTAATTCAGGGTGTTTCTAGCGGCTGCTGCCCCTGGACACGTACTGCTTTCTTAACCCCACGCCCCACATTTTCTCCATCATCATGAAAAGAGGACAAGCAGCTTCTGTATCTCACTTTCTTGGGGTTACTGACTGCTTAATTACATGCGCTATCTCACCTCTAACACTCCTATGAATCAGGTACTTGTATTATTCTTTTTTTTTAATTGAAGTATAGTTAATTTACAATGTTGTGTTAGTTTCAAGCGTACAGCAAAGTGACTCAGTTATATGTATGCGTGTATATATATATATATATATATATATATATATATATATATACACACACACATATATCAATATATGTATTCTTTTTCAGATTCTTTTACATTATAGGTTATTACAACATATCGAATACAGTTCTCTGTGCTATACAGTACGTCCTTGTTGTTTACTTTATATATAGTAGTGTGTATTTGTTAATCCCCAATTCCTAACTTATCCCTTCCCCCCTTTTGGTAACCGTAAGTTTGTTTTCTACGTGTGAGAGTCTATTTGTTTGGTAAATAAGTTCATCTGTATCATTTTTTTTAAGATTCCACACATAAGCGATATCCTATGGTATTTGTTTTTCTCTGTCTGACTTACTTCTCTTAATATGATAATCTCTAGACTTGTATTATTCTTGATTTACACCTGGGTGATAGGGTTTGGGTAAGTGACTTGCCCAAGGTCACAACAGTCCAGTAAACGGCAGAGCTGGGATCTGGCCCCTGTCTGTCTTGACCTTGAAACCTGTGCTATTCACCACTATGCACAAAGTTCTTATTCCTACAGGGCTTCTAACGGGCTTCTGAACCCTCTGACACAGGACTGTGTGTAGTGATCAGATGTGCCAGAGGTTAAACAGAATACAATGCCCGTCCAGGAGTATATCACTTCGGAGAATAATCTCCTCCTCCTACCTTAAGAAAACAAAGAATAAAGAGAAGACAATTAATTCAACTTAATAAAAAGCTTTGACTGATAGGAGTCTGAGAGACAATTAATTCAACTTAATAAAAAGCTTTGATTGATAGGAGTCTGAGAGACAATTAATTCAACTTAATAAAAAGCTTTGATTGATAGGAGTCTATCTTCTACAAGACAAACAACTGGACACAAGGATACCCACTGAGCTCAGGAGCCACAAACTGCCCGTTCTTATTTCTTACCCTTGAAAAAAATGGAATAAAATATTCAAATTTATGAACAGGTTGTTCATAAAATTTAGAGTGTAATTTTAAAAAACTAAGGGATCTCAGAGATTATCCAACCCACCCCGCTTACTTTATAGAGGAGAACAGAAACGCCCATGATAAGTGTAAAAGACTTGACCAAAACCACAAAGCTAGCCAGCGGCAACCTCGGGACTATACACAGGTGTGCTGAATACCAGCCCAGTGTTCTTTCTATCATGCAAACATAGCAAAACATTTTCAATGTTAAGGGCATCTCTCACTGATTGGCCGTGACTGTAGGGGGCTCTGAGGAGAGGAAGGCAATGATTGATTAGTCACGCCTGGTGCAGGTGTCAGGTGAGAGTGCACAGGAGCAAGCTGTTCCCTTCTCAAGTTCCTTTTTCACAGAAATGTCTCCAGGTTTAATTGTAGTAAATTCATAATTTATCTCAAGAGCTATTGTATCAATACCATCCCAAGTCAAGTTCCTTAGATTGTTACAGCTCTATTTTTAAGAGAATACACATTTTGAGTTGCAACACAGGACCCCAGAACCCTAAAGCCATTCTTAGAGGCAAGCTGTCAGAAAGGGAGATGAAGCTGGAACTCACTGAAGATTAGTCCATTAGAGAGTCTCAACTCTTCATTCTCTTAAAAAAAGTAGGTGACAACTTTAGATGGATACACCCTTTCCAGGTTGCCTCAGTGGTGGTTATCACTTTTCTAGGCTGTGTCACAATGGCCAAATCACACATTTACCATCTAGTTCCTTAAAGCATTCGAGATGTTTTTAAATGACATCTCCGACAGTCTTCAACTTCTTTTTTCAAAACATTGTGCGCGGGCTTCCCTTGTGGCGCAGTGGTTAAGAATCCACCTGCCAACTGAGGGGACACGGGTTCGAGCCCTGGTCCAGGAAGATCCCACATGCCGCGGAGCAACTAAGCCTGTGCGCCACAACTACTGAGCCTGTGTGCCACAACTACTGAAGCCCGCACACCTAGAGCCCGTGCTCCGCAACAAGACAAGCCACCGCAATGAGAAGCCCGCGCACTGCAATGAAGAGTAGCCCCTGCTTGCTGCAACTAGAGAAAGCCCGCGCACAGCAACAAAGACCCAACACAGCCAAAAGTAAATAAAAATAAATTAATTAAAAAAATAACAATGTATAAAAAAAACAAAACAAAAACACTGTGCGCCCTAAAGTTCCCATGGAATGTACTAAGAGAAAGCTCATCAGTTTTGGGATTGCCCCTGAGCAAGCTCAATTAAGTACCTAAAGACACCCCAGGGAATGTGGTCGTGTCCTAGGATACCCACAGGGCTAGCCTGGGAAGCCCTTCAACAGTAAGAGTAAAGGATCCTGGGTTGCCACCAGGCACCATTCCATAGTAATACAGCATTTAAGGGGTCTTAAGCCTACACTGTTTCTGAGGATAGACTATATTCTGTCTTTCTGCAGGACAGATTCAGAAGCTATCCTACATGCCCGGGATCAGTGCAAAATAAGCATCATTCTTCAACTTTCCTCAGTACATTTGCATGATTTTTCTCTGGACACCACAAGGCTTAGCAAATTGCTATTGATGGTTTCATATTTGCGAGTAAATTAAGCTCTCCAGCATGAGAGAACAGAAAACAACTAACACGCACACCTTGCCCTTGCATCATACTCTAGAGTAAAGATGGAACTTTCTCTCTACTTCAGAGAAGGCCAACTAAAGAAGAAAAGATGGCTGTGACTGTCATAGAGATATCAGGCGTCTAAGTGGCTGATCAAAGCACTCCAAATGGAGAAAGTCACCAAGAAAAATCTACCAGAATTAAGGGAAGAGCTTCATTTTGAAGCAGTCCATAAGAAACCAGAGATGTGCTTTCTGGAACTCACTTTTTCCCCACTTGTACAGTCAACGTGATGAAGATGCGAAAAAGAGCAGTTAGCATAAAGTATTTCCGCTAGATGCACTTGTGCAAGCAGGATGCTCCACCTGATGTGTCTTCACCATCAACCGTGTCTTCACCATCAACCGTGTCTTCACCGTGCTGCCTTTTCTTTAAAAGGCAAATGTGGAGGTGATATAAGTTAATTGCACATGCTATAAAGTGAGGAGGATAAACTTGTTGATCATGTTATTCACAACACAGAGCCTTAGGGAAAAAACCATGTGGAAGAATTTAGCATGAAGCTACAAACATGACTTTGTCTACCAACCACTGGGGCGTCTACTGACTCGGAACAATGGTCCAATCAAGAATTTGGTGGAAAAGGTACTAGCAAATGGTATTTGCGAACTATGACCCACGTATGCTCCAGAGGTATCAGTGAAATCTCTCCACTTTTGCTCTTCCCTGATTTGTTTTTGGAGGATGGAGAGACGGTCCATTCTCTTAGTCCCTTTTCTAGAACTGAAAAGTGCAACGCCATCAGTTGAAAGATGAGCTGGATTTAACTGGCAAGGCTAGGAAGGGCATCCCAGACGGAGAAGACAGCGGATGCAAAGGCATGGAGGCAGGACGTTCCGGATGTACTTGGGCCACAGGATGGCTAGTGTGTAAGGTTCGGGTGAGAGCAGGCTAGAGAGGGAAGGGGGGCTATAGGAGAGGCTGGGAAGAGCCCCAGATGCCAGTCTAAGTAACTGGCACTATACAGCAACCAGCAGAGCCTTTCTTCACAAGGTAAAGATACGTCAGATAAGGGTTTTAGAAAAATTTTAGTGCTTGCAGGTAGTATTAAAAAAAGGATTGGAAGGAGAAAACAGAGGGGAGGGAGGAAATAAGGAAGGAGGTATAATAGTCACGGCAAAGGTGACGGGGGGCGGAGTTTAGGCTGGATATGCAGAGGAGGGGATGGACACGAGACACAATATGAAGTCAGAACTGGAAGGAATTGACAGGTAGGTGGGCAAGGAAAGCCCAGAACACCTTCAAGATTTGTAGCTTGAGAAGCTGGGTGGATGACGGTGATGTTAAGTAAGACTGGGGAGGTGAGGAAGAGGGGGAAGAGGAAAGAGCAGGAGGAGTATGGATTTACGTACCGTAGGTTTGAGATGCACTGACTTTGGAGCAGGGCTGTCCCAGAGATAGGCAGCAGTACAGATCTTGGTTCTGGAGGGGGGTGCGTGGTCGATGTGGGAGTTGCATTAAGTCATGACTGCTCAGAGCACGCACGAGAGAGGTGAGGTCAGAGGACCGTTTTCCAGCGAAGGGGAGAGGTTGGTCACATGCCCCAGAGGGCCCAGGGTAAGGTAAGCACTGACAGTACTTGCTGGATATGATGGCAGAAAGGCCCTACAATGTCCTTTGCCAGAAGAGCTTCAGCAGAAAGTTGGGGCAAGAAGCCAGGCTGCGACACAGAAAGTCAGGAAAGAAAGCAGGGACTGATTGTTCTTTCAAGATGACTGGTATTCAATGTGAGAGAGAGATGGAACAGGACTTCCAAGGGGAGGAAGGTGTGGTCTTGGATAGGAGGGAGACAGAGAACCTTGCTGTGTCAAGGGTGGTCCCTGTCAAGTGTGGTGATGAAGCAGCATCACCCATGAGCTTGTTAGAAACTCAGAATCTCAGGCCCCTGTCCAGGAGTACGTGAATCAGAATCTGCACTTTAGCAAGATCCTCAGCTGCTGTGTTCACATATCAAAGCCTAAGTAGCTGGTATAAGGGAGGCTTGGGCTTTCTCTTTAAGCAGAATGGGAGGCCCCTGGAAAGAGGGAGCATAAACGTTCTACTGGAGGAAGTGAGATGAGATTAAAATAGAAAGAGTGAAATTAACCTTAAAATGAAGCCAGATGGGACATATATTCTAACCTGGCTTCCTTTTCCCAATTTCCAACAAATATACATGGGTGATGAAAGTAAGCTTTTTATGGGGTCCCAGTTCCCTAACTTGTTAAACAAGGATAATGAAGAATTACTTAACTGAACAATCAAGACTTTAACTTCATCATCATGGAATGAGAAATACTTTCCTCAAACTCTCTTGACCTCTTTGCAGAATGAGTCTCCTGTGGAATTCAAACCAATGACACAAGGATTTTTCAGAGGTTCCAATACTGCTCTTCACTCAGATCCTTCAGGGGAGAAGTGGTTTTCCTACCACTACGTGGTTACTAAATGCCTGGCAGCTTCAAAGTCAAATACAGTTTGACGGCATCACAAAAAATTAAGCTCTACTGTTAGGATAGGTGGTAGTATTTTAATCTTCCAACAACTTCCTTAATGAGAGCTTTGTCAGGTCCAAACTTACTGGTAGCAGGAAATGTTTGTTCATTTTAAGCTGTAAGACCACAAAAAACGGTTTGTTTTTTTTTTAATGCAGGCACTCAAAGAAACATAGCCAGCATGCAAAGGATGACAATTAAATAAGTTAAGTCAATTTCAGGAAAACTGGCACGTAATCTGATGTCTGTTAACCTATCCCTCTCCACTTGTAATCTTCAGAAAGAAATTTGGAAAAACTTACAAGCAAGGCAAGGATGATAAAAACCTATAATTACAACCAAAAGGCAGCCCATGTAGCAACTCTATCAAGTAATTAACAACATGTCTGGCAATGATTGCACATGACTCACTGTTTCCAATTTCTTTAAGTGAATTTTAAAGCTATTACCAATGCCCTTGCCAACACACAGCATGGGATGCGGCTGAGCAGCTCTTGTGCAAAAAAAACTTTATCTTCATCAGCGGAAGGTAAGTGGATCAAGCTGACAGGAAGCTGGGAAACAGCACACTGCAAGGACAGAGGTGCGTGGTGAGGGAAATGGAAAAATAATAGGCACATTACCCGACAGTGGGGTCTGGGAGATGCCGGTGGCTGCGAATGGCTTGCTTTTAGGTCAACAGCTTGAATCTAACTCTGATGGGCAATAACTCCAAATTCTATAGCCTGTGTAAGAGCCCATGGATGGGAGGGGTGGGATTACAATCCAGGCCCAAGTATACAGATAGGGATTTCCACGGCTTTAGAGTTGGCGAGGCACTTGCACACTGGAGAGGAGCGTGAGGTGAGAGACAAAAGATCGTTTGGCTGACTGATAGGATTTTCCGAAAACACTATTAAACCAAGCAACAAAAAAGCCATCCGTTTACTTAGTGGTTACAGAGTTTCTGTTTGGGGTAATGAGACTGTTTGGGAAATAGTGATGATAGTTGTACAATACTGCGAGTGTAATTAATGCTACTGAGTTGTACATTTAAAAATCGTTAAAATGGTGACTGTTAAGTTATATTTTGCCACAGTAAAAAAAAGAAAGAAAGAAAAAGCCACACATTTAATTTATCCAGTCCATGAAAGTTTCCTCCATGTAGCACTGGCTCAGCTGGGGGGCAGAGCTGGGAGATACATTGTTTTGTGACTATTTGTGAAGTTGCCAGAAGCAGATTGGCATAAGTAACATCTAAGCATGATCATCAGACATGTTTTATTTCACATCAGGCAAGCTAAATATTTTGAAAGAAAGATATGAATAAATCAACCCTAAGAAATAGCCTCAAACCTATTATAGACTAAATGTGCCTTGTCTGGTTCATGTCTTTTGCTCCAAAGTTGGTGGTCATTGTTTTTTATACTACCGCCCTGCTCCCTGCCTCCCCGCCAATAAACTGGTTAAAACATATAAATATTCAAAATTTTTCCTCTGTGTGGGAATCACATGGATTTTCATAGTGAATATAATACAAAAATTCCACAATATTAATTGACTTTTAAAAGGTAGAGCTCTACATGTCACTGTGCTTTACTTTTTTCCAGTAACTTCTATGTCTCAAAATGTATAGAGATGTGTCTAAAGTGACAGTTTCAGATTTTGGAATTCAAGGCACATTGTCAAAAAAAATTTTTTTTAACCAAATTTAAGCAGTATTTTAATTCTGTCTTATTATTAGAAGGTCATGTTCTTCCATAAAAAGAAAACAAATGATTTTTTTTTAACCACTGGGAAAATAACACCAATACAATAAGTACTTAAATAATAAAATGTAGCAGAGGAACCTAAATTGTCATTTCATACATTCTCTGTACAACTCCCAGGAGAAGGCTGTCTTCCCTTTCTATGTTTTCTGAGAGGTGGACTAATCACTTCATTATACTCCGCAAGATGAAGATGTCACAATTACCTGATCCCAGCTAATTACTGCTGCGACTGTCCAGGCCATTTCAGAGCTCTGCTCTCTTGTGACCCTCAAGCTTTCTTCTACTTTTCTTTTTCTTTCTTTCTTTTTTTTTTTTTGCAAATCCAGAACAAATGCGCCCCATTAAGCAGCCAAAACATTCCCCATCTTGAATTTTGCAAGTGTCTAAAAGCAGCTTTTGTCTAAGCTGAGTAATTTGTGTCGCTGTTTAGGCAAGTGCACACAATTGTTGGAACCCATCTGACTTTCCCAACAACGTCACCCTCTCTGCCAGAAGTGGGGCCTTTTATTGCTCACAGCTTAAATCATTCACCTCTGAGGCCGTTTCACAACAGAGGCAAGGCCTCCCAGAAACTTCACCTAATGAGAACCCCAGAAACCATCTTCTCATCTGACAGCAATGTGCAGCAAAAAGCCACATCAGATATCTACTGCAGGCTGATTTTCCCCAATTTTAGATAAGCTCTTTTCAATAAGGTCGTGATGGAGGCCCTTGCCTTTTGTATTTCACGGGGGCAAATGAAAAGCACGAAGTGTGGTTTGATTTTTAGATTAATTGTCAACACATGTGCTGACAGGTACTCTAGCTACTAGATGAAATCCCCCTTTGAAGGAAACAAACTAAAATCTAAACTTTCCTCTTTAAGGCCTCCCTGGGGTGAAAAAGCTGAGCCTTTTAGGCAGGAATTAACCCAAGAGAATGAGGTGTACAAAGACACAGGTACTATTTAAGGAAAAGGGGGCTATGAGGAACAAAACTTATCTTGTCCCCAAATACTCCTTTAGATCTTTCCCACCTTCTCCCATGCTGCTCCCCTTGTCAATCCTCAAGCCCCAGCCACAGCATCTGCTTTCAGTTTCAACAACAAGCCAAGCAATTTCTGGCCTCAGGGCCTTTGCACATACCATTTTCTCTGCCTAGAACAACCTTCTTCCCCACTCTTCCCTTGGCTGCCACATTCTCACAGCTGGGTCTTAGTTTAAATGACCTGTTATCCAAGGTGCCACCTGCCTACCATCTCTAAGAGTCTGTCACCTTCTTGGTCTTTCTCTGCCCTGGCCTCCTTGTTTCTTTCTTACCTTAGTAGAAAATATATTCATTGGAAGGGAGGTGGGGTAGGTGTCTTCTTGACTATCTTTCTCTTTTACTCCTGTAGGGGCTGGCTTCATGCACTCAGATCGGTCCTATGCCTGCGGCTTAATATCCTGTGGTCACTGTCTTGAAACTTTCAATACTTCTATCTTTGAATCTGCATTGTGTAAGTGAAATCTGATGGGACATCAGACATGTGCCGGGAGCTTGGAGACTCGGCTCAGGAGCAGTCCCCGGGGCCCTGCGTGACCTCCTCCTCCCTGCCTCTGCTGCTGACCTCACCCTTGGTAGGGACTGGGCAAGGGGAGCAGTGGAGTCGTGTGTGTGTGCGCCTGTGGCATCTTGGGGCAGGGCAGGGCGGTGGCGGTCCCTGCCCCAGGCTGGCCATTCCACAGTATGTGTAGTGGGCCAAGCACATCCTGGCTTACTGGTTGTAATACTCTTGGAGTTCATCCATCAGCTGTGGATTAGGGCTGCAGGCCCATGCAACAGGGGGATACCTGGCTCAACTCCCCGCCCCCGGGTGAGACACAGTGCATTGGGCAGGTGACCGGCAGGAAGGGGACCCAGCAGCTGGTGGCTGTGTGTGTACCATGTTGCAGGGCGAGGCCCCCATAAGCCTATGAGGGTCTGCACTGCGCTTGCCCTGGGAGCAGCTCCATATCTGAGGGTGCATGGCATTCGATAGCAAATAAAAACACCATGACAGGTAGACAGAGAGACCATGGAAGAAAAGAAAGTGCTTTACGTTTTAGTTTTAATGACACTTTTCCATGGTTTTTCAAACAATGGGGCCCTACATTTCCTTCTGCACTGGTCCCCGTAAATTATGAGGCTGATCCTTTTTACCACGGTATCCCCAGCACCCAGCTCAGAGTAGATACTCAACTTCTGTTGAATAAAACGCTCTATCCCGTTCTGTTTCGGGGGTGAGAGAAGGGCTTTGGTGGAGTTGCACTACAGAAGACTAAATACAATCCCTGAGGTTGTAAATACAATATCTGAGGTGATCCTACCTGGGCTCAGGGGGCAGTTTCCAATTTTCCTCCAGGCACCTGAGGCGGTGGTGTTTCAGACTGTTTCCCAGGTATCTAAACCCACACATGTGATTACAAGGTAATGACCTGATTTCGTGAGTAGCTTGTACAATCAGCCACGTTACTTATAATCACATCTCTTCGTATGTGAACCTAGGGACTGACTAAAAATCCTCTGATGAACTGATTTTAATTTGACACTACCTGCCCTGCGAAACCTTAAAGACATTATTTTTTTTGCAAACAACTAATTTCATCTTCATGCCCCAGCACACCTGCAGCCCTGGTGGGGCACAGACCCCCTCCCCAAGGATGCATAAGCAGCAAAGCCTGCTTTCCTCCCTCGGGTTTAAAGGGCAAACTCCCCACAGAAGGCTCTGCACGGCTGCAATAACACTGCCTGGCCCACCTCACCGCTGCGCACAGAATCCTAGGACCCCTTCTACCCACCCAGAGAAGAGAAAACACAGAGCCTGGTTAGGATTCTTATTGTTCACATATAACCAGAACATCCTGAAGGCTTTCAGTTCCACGCTCAGCTCGGCTGAGAGAATCCGAGCCCCTCCCATCACTCCCTACAAGATCGGTTCTTGCTTCTTTTGGCACAAGTACCCGTACCCTCCGGTGGCAGGTGCAGGCAAAATCCTCACTGCCATATTTGCACCAGCGGCCGAACGAAGGTGTTTTTCTTCACCGGTTCTCTAGCTATAAATTCCAATGTGAGCAGAGTCCGCAAACACTGGGGATATGGGGTGACTTTTCTTGACTGCTGAATCAGCATGAAAGCCCACTTAAAGGGGAACAGGCTGAGGATATGGTACATTCAGACCAACATGACCTTTCCCGTGAAGGCCTGGTTCTTTGGCAGGTAAGCCACTGCAGAAGCCAGGCCTGCCTTCCTGAATAGGGAATGCCAGGTCTTCGGGTCTCTGGATCCTTGAACTTGAAAGGAATCCAAGGGGCTTGGTCCAGCTGGCTGCCAAAGGAAACAGTGACTGAGGACCCCCTGGCCAGAGGTGAGTGCGGTATGGCAGTCCTTAAATGCACTGGACCCCTCTTTTCCTGCCCCTCTCAGGCTTAAACTGTAATATCAGGAGTCAGTAAAAACCGGCCAGGCAAACTTTCCAAGTTCACGGTAAGTTCAGCGAGCCCCGGGAAAGCTGAAGAAGGCGGGTGCGATTCCCAACAGCCCGTTTGGCTCAGGCTCACTTACGTTGACCCTCCGGCCTCCTGGGAGGCAGGCTGCATAAGCCCCAGCACCACGCGGGCTCCTGCTCAGGTTACAGAAACTCTCTTGGGGCGCTGAGGAGGAATTCCCGCAACCCAAGTCATTCTCTACTTCAGGGGCTGCGCTAAAATTAGCCTATAAATGACTCAGTGGTTCACCAGGGGCTCCTTTTTCAGTCTCCCGCATGGAACAAGCAGCAAGGAGGGGGATCTTGACGTCTGACTGCATTTCACCCCATGCCTGGTGCTGAGCTGGTTCTTCCCCACCCTAAACTTGTGTCTTGGAGCCTATTCTTGAGGATGCAAATTTATACTGCCGGTTGGGCTTTGCACCACTTGCTCCAAAACAGATTTTAAACTGTGAGGGGGAGGTTGTGAGAGAAGGGGGTTGTGAATTCAGATGAGGAGGCTTCCCAGTCACTGGGAAGAACAAAAGAAGAGCCTCACAGGGAAGGTTCTTGATTGGACCAGAGGTCCAGCATGCCAAAGGTCTCCCGAGATGCGCTGCAGCTCCAGCAGCAGATGAATCTGGGAACCCCTGCATCCGCTCTGAGCTTGTGCAGACACCTTCCCCGCAAAAGAAACACACACAAACCACTGAACAGAGCGATCTGAAAAGACTGCAGTGACGAAATCTTCAACTGGTGTCTCTCATATTCACAAATCCTTGAATCTCCGTCCCAGGCCCTATCAGGCTCCTACGCCAATTTCAAGGGGGCTCTAATTTTTTTAATTGGTTTCCAATTACTAAATAATGGATATATTTCATCAGAAAAGCCCAGTTTTCTCTTTTCTCTTGCAGAAACCGAGAAGCACAAGCAGCCGCAGGCAGGCTTGCATCTCCTCGTGGCAGCGAACGGCTGGCTCTGACGGTGGCTTAAGGCCGAGGTCAGGCTGTGTGCCCACGAGCCGCCCACAGCGGCCCACCTCATGCCCTCAGTCCTGTGCCCCCCGGGGCCGCAGGAGGCAGATGTGTGTACGGCCCTTGTCTAATCGCGCTCTGGAAAATGTGGGATTTACCAAGTGTCCAAAGCACAAGTGAAGGATATTCATTGGGTGCCCATGGGCGGGAGTTGTTCTCGGTGATCTGGGACTCTAGAGGTAAGAACCCACCCCCCAAGGAGCTGAGAGCAAGGTGAAAAGATGAGGTGAACTCACAGAGCACTCAAGAGGCTGGGCGGTACTGAGGCTCTGACACCTGCGCTTGGCAAGCCACCTGGCTTTTCTGGGCCTCCTGACAGATAAGCGTTTCCTTTTCTTTTTTACTTAAACTTTGGAAAAACCTTCTCATGCACAATTTTACAAAGGATGACATCTGAAGAGGATGGCGAGGGTATGTCTGGGGCCTCCACATGTTTGGCTTTCATTTCTGACTTTAAACTTTTTCCTTGACCCCAGAGGGATCTCTATACTGGGATTCAAGGCTCCTTAAAGCCCACGTTGGGCCTCAGTGCCCGCATGATGCCTGAAGCCTCTTCATACTCTTATATTCTACCTGTCTTTCTGAGAAGCTTCATGGAAAAGGGAGGGTGGACGTGACATGGGAGAATTCCCTAGCACCTGATGGAAGAAAATAACTGGGAAGGTGAGACAGTGACAGCACTTGTGACCTCATATACACGGAGCATGTGACCCTGAACCTGTAACATGGAAGGTCAAGTACCATCTCTGCAGCATCTCCAAACCTGGTGGAGTGGAACTCATGATAGAGCATGACACCCCTCAAAAACAGCACCCTAGCAGATAACGACCACATGTGTTTATGTGTCTGTGTTCGTACCCAGACACACGCACATACGCACAAGAATACGAGCCCCTGGGGAAAAAACCCAGGACTCAGTATCTCTGAAAGGTGCATCTCTTGCTGCCTGCCTGTATCCACACTTGGTAACAGCTCCTTGTTTCCCCTTGGGTCACTACCCCTTCTTCTTCTCTCAGCATGGTTCACCTGAAGTTGACTCCATCACTAGTTCCAGTGCTGAGCATGTGCCTCAGGCCTGGCCAATCAGATTGCTACAAACCTCTGATATCAGTGATTGGTTAAGGGATGGCACATGACCTAAGTTGGGCCAATGAGAAACTGCCCTAAGACTTTTATGGAAATTATCAAGAAAAAAAACTTGCTTTTACCCTGGGGTTGCTGGGCTGATAAAATCAATCTTGGAGATGCTAGGGGCCACATTTACCACCTGGGGGAAAAACATGGCCCAAAACGAAGCCAACAGAGTTAGGCAAAGCTAAGAAACGGATGACAAGACTGGAATAGCTGGATCTAGCTGAGCCAAAAGCTAGATATGCCTGTATTTTTCCATTGCTTGAGCCAATGAACTGCCATTTGTTCTTTGTTTTGTTTATTGCTATGGCCAATTTGGGCTGGGGTTCTGACACATGCATTCCAAAGAATCCTGACTGAAGTAATCTTTCTTCACTGACCACCACAGTACTTTAACTTATATTAATACTTTAAATTCATACAAAGTCTTTCCTACTATAAAACCAAAAGATCAAATCAGAGAGTTAAAGACTAAAAGGCTGTTTTCATTCTCTCTAACATTACTTATGAGAAAACTAATTTTAACCATACCATTCCCTAAAATAACACACTTTCCTTGGTTAACTATGAAGCTCAGAGCAGGACAGTCCTGACACATTTACATAAAGCTACTCCTGGGAAGATGTGTGAATAAAATCTATGTTTGCCTTATGCAAGGTCATTTGCTGTCATGAAACACCAATAAAGGAACTCAAATAACTCATGAAACACTTACCAAGGGAAATATTTACAACCTATGACATAGCATTTGCAAAAAAATTTCAAGGCAACTGCTTATGAAACGTATTATTGAAATGTAATATTTAAGAACTGTTGGTTTTGGACATAATTCTTTAGCTTCTTTAAGAAGCTGAATTTATAAAGCAATTTTTGCCTCGCCATGACCTTTTTCTTCTGCACTATTTTAGGAACACTTATGTAACCTCATTTATTTACTTAGTTCCATGCACCATTCAATCTAAAAGGCAACATCTAAGGAGTATACCTTTTTTTTTTAAATGAAGAACACGATTTCAGGTTTCTTAATATGCCACAAAATAGAAGATATAGCTTACTTTTCAAAAACCAAATAGACAAAAATCCAGTATTATAAAACAAATAAAGCAAATCAATAAAATTTTTTTAAAAAACAAAGAAAACCAATCACTTTATAAAAATTATTTACTCAAGAAGTCTTTCCAATAGCAAGATGCACTTAGCAAGTGGCTTGCCTTTTACATAATTTTTAATTGCAGAATACCCAAATATATTATGCCTGTAAAAAAATTAAAGCATGCCCTATATAGCTAAAATTCCTCTGATCATCACCTTTTCCAAGAGGAAACCCCTGTCACCTGTCTGGGTAGGCCCTCCCAGATGTTTTTACTTATAGATCTATATTGTGTCATAGATATGTTTCTTTCCATAAATGCTATCAAACATTGTGTAGTATTTTGTAACTTCATTTTTTCTCTCATTAGTACATCTTAGAGATCTTTCCCTGTAGTGCACATATATTTGTCTCATTATTTTTAACTCCATACTTTAATCGTTCTGTTGTTGATGGGCATTCAGGGTGTTTCTGATTGTTACATACAACACTGCAATGTACATCCAAGTATAAACCTCTTTACACACATAGGCAAGGGCTTCTCTGGGGGTGATTTACACTCACTTCTTCAGGCAGAGAGCTGTTACGTGAAACAAGGTGGACTTTTAGGACAGTACTGGTAACCAAAAAAAAAAAAAAAAAACAACCACCCAGATCCAAAGAAAGACTATCATGAACCAAAGTTGGTGTTTTGTCTACTTTTTAAGGATCAGATCACTTTCCTTGCTTTTCAAGAATTCTTGCCGCTTTAAGGAAAGCTGCCCAATTCAGACAGAAGCCATAGTTGGTACTCGAAAGCAGTTTTTTATTTGATCAATTACTCTGCTCTGCCCCCTCCCAAGAATTTCAGCACTGTATATCTGCTTTTAATGTTGACTTGAAAGATTGTTGATTCATCAAAGTACAGTCCTAAAGACTTTTACTAAGTCACAGTGAAGATACATTTTTGAAAAAACAAAACTGTTCCATACAGCTGAGCTTCATTTCTAAAATGCAATGTATCGTACATACAAAACAACATGCTCACACACAGTGCCTGCAGTACAAAGAACAGTAAATTAAATAACCATGTCCCCACCATTTAGCTTAACAACAATCTTCAAACTGCTGATGCTTCTTGAGGGTTCCAACCCAATTTCTCTAGTCTACGTCTTCCCAGGGTAAACATTATTCTGATTTTTCTGTTGATCTTTTCCTTTGCTTTGTTATTGACATTTTATTGTGGAAATCTTCAACCATACTCAGAGAGACTAACTTAATGAACCCCCGTGTATGCAACACAAATTTGAACGAATATCAACTTTTTGCCACTCTTGTTTCATCTATCCCCACCCCTCCATTTTTTAATTTCCTGGGGTCTTTTAATGCAAATCCCAGAGAACATGTCATTTCATACATAAATACTGCATAATGTTATCTCTAAATAAAGAGGACTTCAAAAAAACCCTACCATGCCATTATCACACCCAATATAATGAATAATAACTCCTTAATTTCACCTAACATCCACCCATATTCACATTTTCTCAACACACAGATGCTTTTCACAGTTAGTAAAAAAAAGAAAAGTTAGGATCCAAACAAAAAATCCCCACATTATTTTGAAAATATTTTACTTCAAGCTATTAAATGGCCAATCTTTCCCTCAAATTAGCATGCAATAATGAGGTTTTACTATATAACTAAAAACTCATTGAGCATTACCAAGTATATTCAAGGAAGCTAAGCGAGGACACCATTTTCCCTTCCCCTCCCTTCCCATATCTGCCATAATATACAACAGAATCATTAATGTATGGGCGAAGCAATTGGTAAGAGTTTTAAGATTCACAAGTGCATTGATACGGTTAACTAAAGAACTAAATTATATGGTGACTACAGTGTTACAATGTGACTATTATACACTCTGGGCCTTATTTTCCAACCTTAAAAATAATTGGGTAGACACCACAGAGTATTTGGGCTAGGAGCTTGTTTATTTTGCTTTCTTTAAGGAAGCATATGATTATTAAACATGGCTATTCAGAAACATTTGCTTCCTTGTTCTGTTTGCTCTTCACACTCAGAGGAAAAAAAAAAATGTACGTTTGGGAAGCAGTAACATACATGCATTTGACAGGAACACTGTTAGGTAAATGATGAAACTGCTTCTGCAGGGTTTTGGTCCCGCCTTTCTTGGCATATTTATGAATAGTGAGGAAATACATGAAAACTCATCTTTAAGCTGAATGATCAGAATTCTGTGTGCTCAGCTACTTTTCGAAAGCAAAAGTCTCGTGATAATTGCTGATATTATAGGTGCATCTCGAGTTAAGAAAACTCAAAATCCAAAAGGCTCAAGAGTCAGAGGGTGATTACCGATGTTATAAAAATATTTCTTTATTATGGAAATTTTCAAACATATATAAAGGTAGAGAAGTGGTGTAATGAAATCCTATGCACCCATCACCCAGTGTAAACAGTTATCACCTCATTGTTAATCTTGTTTCAGCTACACCATCAATAGTTTTACAGTGGTGACATCACATGGGGATTGACTTGCCTCCATGAGTATCTTAGGAATATAAGGAAGTTAAGAAAAGTCACCTACAGCTGGGGCGTAGCCCCTCCTAAGCTCAGCACAAGGCTGGGCACATAACAGGGGCTCAAACGTTTGCTGAACCCATCAGGAACCTACAAGAACCCCCCAACCTTCACCAAGGGAGAAGTGACCTCGGTGCGATTTGTTGATTTCTGAAGGGAGACCTGTAAAATCGCTTTTCTCCTCTGCATTTTCCAGTTGTGGTAAATCACCAAGCCCTGTCACTCCACTGAAAATACAGTCATCCCTCGGTATCTGCAGAGAATTGGCTCCAGGACCCACTGTGCATACCAAATCCAAAGATGAGAGCAACCTGGATGGTAAACATAGTACACGATCCCGGGCTGGTTGAATCCAGGCATGTGGAACTGTGGATATGGAGAGCTGACTGCATTTATTGAAAAGAATCCGAGCATGAGTGGACTTACACAGTTCAAACCCGTGCTGTTCAGGGGTCAACTGTACCTCCCAGACCCGTCCCCCTTTCTGCATCCTCCTGACGCCACTCTTCCCTTCTTTAGGGTCCATCAATGGGTGACTCCATTTGTACCCTAACTTGAAAAGATCTTCATCTCTGTGGCTGGGATAAGTATAACATTCAGTGGTTAGTTTTATAAGGGCGGCTGTTCCAGAATTACTGCTGACATCTAAGTATCAAATGAGAACACAAGAGTTTAACACTGCTTTCATTCAAAATTAAAAAACAACAATAACAAAACCTAGCTACTTGAAAAAAGAGAGAGTAAATGTTTGAGTATTTTTTCCTAATTGCTACATCTGAAACAATGGATGACTTGCTATTCGCTGTAACCTAACCCTACCTTTTCACACCAGTAGTAGAAAGGGAGTAGGTAAAATGCTCCAAAGCTGTGATGAATCAGTAACAAGCTAACTTTTTTTTTAATAACACATACCGGGTAGGGCCACATGGTGGTCGTGTGACTCTCTGCTCACACTTGCTGTTGTTTCTGAGGTAAACGCCATGCATCCCGACGTCCTAGAAACCCTGCCCTTTTCCTGCCTGAGGATGACGAACTGCAATCAGGTGACTCCCAGTGGCCAGTGACACCACACGAAAGGGACAAATGGCCACATGGCTTGTTCTTACGCTCAGTAAGAATGTGACTGAGTTTCCTGGACCCCTTTAGCAACCTGCTGAGAGCATACCTGCTGCCTTTCCCCCTGCAGCACACGCCAGGTCCCAGGCACTGGTACAGAGCTGCGGAAAAGACCGATGGTCCCTGATCTCGTGCCATCTGCCTTCGAAACTGCAGAGCGTGAAGTAGGATCACCCACGACCATGACCAAGGCATGGATCTGGTCATGCCAGATTAAGCAGAGATGATGCTGGTTAACGCACAGCCACGAGCTACAGTCTCCACACCTGGAGGCTGACCACGAGCCGCCATCCTCCCAGGTTCTCAGGCCTGAACTGCAGTCACAGCCTCCCTGCTGAGACCTCACACCAGCCCAGCACCTACCCCACTTCAGAGGCATCTATTTCTATTAGTGTCAGGCTCTGGGGCGGGTGCTCTAGATAAGAATGACGGCAAGAACTGGATTTCCTGGAAATATCCTAATTCTAATGACTCCACAGATGTTAAGAAATCACTGAAATTACAACATCGTGGCATCCAACTAACAAGCTCCAAAATGCCCGTGCCTGGGAGGGGGGAAGACGAAGGGCAAAGAGACCTTCTGTTGAATTATAAAAGGAAGTAGGGGGTCTGGGGAGGCTTCCTGGCTCATACCTGGGTTAGCCACTTATTAGCTGCATCTTCTTGGGTGAATTACAGAGCCTTCCACGCCACAATTCCCTTGCCTGTGAGATGAGGATCATGACAATACCTACCTCTGTGTTGAGACAATTAAATGACTTAATACACATTCAGTACCTGGAAAGAACCAGCCATAGAGAAAGCTGGATGCATATTAACTAAAATTATGTTGTGGTTGTTACTGTTATTACTTGTCAGAGATTTACTGTTTGGAAAACCCAGTCCCCGTAGGATGGGGGGGGGGGGGGGTTACAAACAGTACCAGGGGAAGGCCTAGCTGTTTTCAAAGTCTGCTACTGATTGAACTTGAACTTGCCCTTTTAGACTTCTTTCCCTTCCCTCCCCTCCCCATTTCCACGTGAGGCGTGGCACATTTCACTTTGGTCCCTGACTGTCTCTGAGCTGAATTACTAGGACTGCTGAACGCTAATCGCCATGGCTCCAGCCTCGATCAGCATCACCGCCGGGCTAATCCCCCTAAAACACACACTTAACACGCTCTTCCCACCGACAATGCTTCCTTGTTATAGACTGGATTAAGGGCGAGCGCCTCCTTTTATTTTGGCATCTCATGAACTCAGCCCAGCCCACCTGCCAGCTCCCACCTCCACGCAAGTTGGGTCAGCCCCTTCAAACCACCTACATATATATTCCAGGCCATTTCTACCTTCGTCCTATCTTCCTGACACCTAATCCATCCACGGTAGCCCTTGTGAATCTCTCCATCAACTCTCTGCTCCTTTTGAGTGTTGTCATTGCTTCTTTTGTTCTGCTTGGTTGGGTTTGGCTTCTTCCATGCAAGTCTGGTCTCCCAAGACGGACTCCCAGTTTCTCAAGAGCAAGCGTGCTGTCACACCTTCTTCTTGTATCCCACTTTCCCTTTTCTTTTCCCACAGAAGTCCAGTCAGGTGACTCAGAAATCCTGTAATCCTCAGAACTATTTGGACATGTTATCATTACAAACTCTCCCTGAAATTTTGCTACGACTTCATGAACCTGATTCGAGTTGCAAAATCCAAACACGAAACCACAGCCGCCTTGGTTTCCTGTGGGGCTCTTAATAACTGAACTAATTTCTCCACTTGACTTCCACCTCTGATTAAAATCGTGCCCACTCCTGTCCTGAGCGAGGGGTATCTTTCCAAGTCCTTTCCACTCTCAACTGGGAAGTGGCTTTCAGAGATGGTGCACTCAAGGTCCCATCTACTCCTAGTAAGTATGTTTCTCTGGTTTGTTCCTAGGTTCTGTGCCACCTGCCTGCCAAACAGGGCACAGCCAGCCTGTCTCAACCTCCCCACCAATTCTCCGTACAGGGCATCATTATCCCCCACCTTGATGACTGCAAAGACTCTTAACTTTTCCCTCCACCTCCCGTCTCTCCCACTTCTAATCTATCAATAATTCACTCAACGAATATCTCTTTTGTGCCTACTATACAGAGAGCATAAACAACATTGGAAAGACAGGAAGCTACCACCCTAAGCTCACAGGGTGTCTAAAGGAAGCCTAGTTAAATCTGACCCTCCGGCTCCATCCACATTTGGTGGGAACAAGGTGGGTGACACTGTCATCTAAATTGTAAAACAAACCATCAGAAAACGAAGCTCCATGAGTTGTCGCCAGCTTTTAGATTCAATGAGACCCTTTTCTTAAAGCTGTGTTATTAAGCAAAGAGGAAAACACAACAGCAGACAATACCAGAGAAGATCAGGGACCAGTGGGGCAGGCGTCTTGATTCACTTGGCTCACGAGCACACAGAGGCAAGTGTAAAACCTTTTGTCTGAGGTAATTACTATGTTTTCCGTCAAAATTACAACTTGGTTGCAGCCCAAATGATAGGTTTTTATAGAGAAGATTCCATTTCCATAATGGTGTTCTTTACTGTCTAAATAAATGGCTTCCCATAAGAGAGAGATTGTCAGATGGATGTGAGAAGAGAAAAAGAAGATACTCAGTTCTTGATAAGTTTAGGCCCCTAACAAGTAAAATTATTTTCTTCAATATTCATCAATTCCATTTAATATTTATCTTTCTGAATGTTCTTTTATTGCAGTATTCTCCCAACCCCTGAACCCCCTCTCCCCCCGCCAACATACGTAAGGCTGCTTGATGAGAGTGCCTATTTTGTGGTATATTATGTTATTATGTTCCGGACCTGACACCACGAATCCAGGCAAGCGTAAGAAATGATAACTTTCAATGTACAGCTACGGAGAAAGCAGCTTGGTCAAGGAGTGGTCAGATGGAAGGCAAATCCCTCAGGGATCCAGGTATTTCTAAAGATAAGCTATGTGGCATCTTACAGAAAGTCCTGGACCGCGGTATGCAGTGTGCCTGTAGTCTGTCTCTTCTGCGGAAAGGAAGGATGCAGAGGTATGGTATCAGGGCGCCACCTTCTGGCAGAGCTATGACAATGTTTTACACACAACACTTCCTAAAGGACAGTTACTTTGATTTTATATAAAGAAAGAAAGAAAGAAAGAAAGAAAGAAAGAAAGAAAGAAAGAAAGAAAGGAAGAAAGAAAGAAAAAAGGAAACTCTTCCTCTGAGCAAAAGAGACAACACACAAAAACTCAGCTGTGGTTCTGCAGTATTGGGGCCGGGTATATGCATAGCATTGATCCAAGAACTTTACACTACCAGGGCTAGTTGTTCTGTCATTTTAGATAAGGCAATTTTATCTCAATGTTTCCTTGATCTCAACTTTAAAATTCTGACATTTTATTATAAATGTAAGATATCATCATGAAAAATTTCGGTAACTCAGTCTTATTAAAAGAAACTAAACAAGCTGTGTTTCCTTCATAGGCTAAATCTAGACTTATTTTAACGGTTCCTTCAAATTTTTTTCAATTAGGTGCTACTTTTACGAGCAAATGTTCAAGTGATCCATTATTTATCTAGAAGATTCTCCTGAGGTCATAAATCTGATGTGAGTTCCATTTACAAGTTAAACATCTGGGAATGCATAACCAAGTTATAACATTACACATGGATAATTATTTTTTAAACTTCAAGGAAGTATGATTTCATAGTTTAAATACCAGAATTGAAAAAAACAAGAAGGTAATTTCTTCATTTTAAATCAATCCTTTATCCGTAATGCTTTATTCTAAATATTATTCCCACTGCTGTCAACTCAGCCTCAGCTAACGAACGACGAAAAATCTTTCTTTTGCTTAGTTTGGTAGTTTTTGATCATAGAGGACATCATCTAATGCTTTTCCCCAAGCACTTTGCGAAGTCTTAAATGAGAGAATACATTTCCAAAAATATAACACAGCATTTATTGTGTCTGAACTCAACTGTCTCTGTGCAACCATGAATGTTTCTCAAGAAACTTGGTCAAAAAGCTTTGAACATCTTTGGGGCAGAAAGGCATCGCAGATGAATAAAAAACCTACAATTAAAGCTTTCACACAAAATTTATACATAGATCAAGTTGTGCTCTCTCAGACATAGGCAAGAAAGCAAGGCGGGTAGGGAGAGAGCCTGGACAGATGCGTTTTCGTATTACGTAGACGACCTCTACATCTGAAACATGACTCAGTGAAACAGAAATCCCAGCTATGTTATTCCTTTTCCAAGGAGAACAAGGATGCAGATATGTTTTCCCAAAGTTGCAGTGCACACGGCAGGTGTTCATTTATTCATACATCAAAAAGATATATGCACCCCGATGTTCACAGCGGCATTATTTACAATAGTCTCCTTTATTAAATGGAAATTAATATTCCACTATTGGCTGTGCATGTGTGTCTGTCTTTCGTGGGTACATTCTTCTTCTTCCCAGATGACCACCCAATGCCCCTCATTCTCACCATTAATTAAAACAGTTATATAGTTAAACACGTAGGAATATGGGGTTAGTTAGCAAGTGTTGTGTAACAAAGGAATTCATATAAAATTTACCTGTGATTTAATTAGCTGATAACGGGTCATTAATTGAGGGGCTAAAGAAAGGAAACATATTCTTTTGGACACATAAAGGCGCCATTCAGGAAGAATAGATTTGTTTTTGTTCAGCCCTTCTCAGCTAGGAGAACCACCTGTGCAAATACGGGACTCAGGACAGATAACAAGCAGGGTTTTTATGGTACCAGGAAGATTTCCATCTCCATGACAACTTTCCTGGTCCCAAACAGAGAACGTTATTTTTCTGGAGTCAACATCTCAGCCATACTAGCAGACACAATTCCGGCCCGGTTTGCATCTGAACACTCTTCCTTGGGCAGCCATCATGAGCCAGGGCTGCTTGTGCAAAGTCATTACTGATGGGTGATTACAGATACAGATCTGACATATTTTATAATGACTCCATCTTCTGAGTGCTTCATTTTCAAGGAATGAAGTAATGCTCTGACTCAATAACTCACTGGAACTACAAACCACTTTTTCCCACCTCCAAAGAATAGCACTTAGTATTTTTTTATTTTTAACATCTTTATTGGAGTATAATTGCTTTACAATGCTGTGTTAGTTTCTGCTGTATAACAAAGTGAATCAGCTATACATATCCCCATATCTCCTCCCTCTTGCGTCTCCCTCCCACCGTCCCTACTCCACCCCTTTAGGTGGTCACAAAGCACCGAGCTGATCTCCCTGTGCTATGTGGCTGCTTCCCACTAGCTATCTATTTTACATTTGGTAGTGTATATATGTCCATGCCACTCTCTCACTTCGTCCCAGCTTACTCTTCCCCCTCCCCGTGCCCTCAAGTCCATTCTCTACATCTGCATCTTTATTCCTGTCCTGCCCCTAGGTTCCTCAGAACTTTTTTTTTTTTTAGATTCCATATATATGTGTTACCATATGGTATTTGTTTTTCTCTTTCTGACTTACTTCACTCTGTATGACAGTCTCTAGATCCATCCACCTCACTATGAATAACTCAATTTCGTTTCTTTTTATGGTTGAGTAATATTCCATTGTATATATGTGCCACATCTTCTTTATCCATTCCTCTGTCGATGGACACTTAGGTTGCTTCCATGTCCTGGCTATTGTAAATAGTGCTGCAATGAACATTGTGGTACGTGACTCTTTTTGAATTATGGTTTTCTCAGGGTATATGCCCAGCAGTGGGACTGCTGGGTCGTATGGTAGTTCCATTTTTAGTTTTTTAAGGAACCTCCATACTGTTCTCCACAGTGGCTGTATCAATTTACATTCCCACCAACAGTGCGAGAGGGTTCCCTTTTCTCCACACCTTCTCCAGAATTTATTGTTTGTAGATTTTTTGATGATGGCCATTCTGACTGGTGTGAGGTAATATCTCATTGTAGTTTTGATTTGCATTTCTCTAATGATTAGTGATGTTGAGCATTCTTTCATGTGTTTGTTGGCAATCTGTGTATCTTCTTTGGAGAAATGTCTATTTAGGTCTTCTGCCCATTTTTGGATTGGGTTGTTTGTTTTTTTGATATTGAGCTGCATGAGCTGCTCGTATATTTTGGAGATTAATCCTTTGTCAGTTGCTTCATCTGGAAATATTTTCTTCCATTCTGAGGGTTGTCTTTTCGTCTTGTTTATGGTTTCCTTTGCTTTGTGCAAAAGCTTTTAAGTTTCATTAGGTCCCATTTGTTTATTTTTGTTTTTATTTCCATTTCTCTAGGAGGTGGGTCAAAAAGGATCATGCTGTGATTTACGTCACAGAGTAGCACTTAGTATTAAGTAGGTCTCTACCCATGTAAGTCATTAGATGTTATATATAAGGCTAACTGAGTTAGTATCACTTATGTGCATGCATATAGGTTAATTGTTCAGAAAGTAATTAACAACATGATTGATTGATATGTGGGGGAAATACACAAAACAAAGCATTTCTGAGAAATTCTTTCAAAGTAAGCATGGGAAAAACACAAAATCACCATGTTCTTATATGACCGTGCTTGTGATATGAAAAGGACAGTTTTTGCATCAACTCCAGCAAGTGCTCTTGGCTCTTTGGAAATGATAGTCTATCAAGTTTTTGATTTAGAGCCAAATCCCATTCCTATTCTAAGAGAGCCCCACTCCCCAGGGAGGTAGTTCAGAATAGAAGATTATGAGATCACAGAACTGCAGGCCAAGAGTTTGCTCTTTTACTTAAGAGCTAAACTATACTTCTTCCACACGTGATGCCATTTTAGGTACATGGTTTCCCATGAATCATCATTTTGGGCACTATTGGTAGGAAGTCCTTCTCTGACCACACTCTTCTAATAAACCCAGGTCCCTTAAACATCTAGACTTTCAGGATTCAAGGCACAGAATTTGGCTCAGAATTAAAAGTCATAGAATTTAATTCATGCAACTTTCTTCACTGTGTCAGGCATGTTGGTGGTGGGTTTTTTTTTTTAATTTACTTATTTTATTTATTTATGGCTGTGTTGGGTCTTCATTTCTGTGTGAGGGCTTTCTCTAGATGTGGCAAGCGGGGGCCACTCTTCATCGCGGTGCGCAGGCCTCTCCCTATCGCGGCCTCTCTTGTTGCAGAGCACAGGCTCCAGACGCGCAGGCTCAGTAATTGTGGTGCACAGGCCCAGTTGCTCCGCGGCATGTGGGATCTTCCCAGACCAGGGCTCGAACCCGTGTCCCCTGCATTGGCAGGCGGATTCTCAACCACTGCGCCACCAGGGAAGCCCGGTGGTGGTTTTAATAGAACTGGACTACGATGTACTGGGTAGGAATAATATCACCCAAAACCCTCCCAAACGAGATGGCAGAACACCGATTAACCAGATCAGAAAAAACATATTCCCCTGTATAAACCTGTAGACCTATCAGCCTAAATATTACAATTTTCAAACTGCCCAGCTTGTGAAAGATAGTCCATAACATTTATCAACTCTCTGAAGCCTAAAACCTTACATATTCTTTACTAATTTATTATTTATTAAATAAACAATTTGTTAATTAACTAAAGGTTGCTTATTTGGGTCTCTCAAATCTCAGGAAAAGGCAAACCAAACGAATGGGAATGAATGTTTGCAACAAAGATGCAAGTGTTGCTATCTCTAATATAAACGAAGCTCTTCTACATCAGTAAGATAAAAGATGAACACCCCAAGCAAAACCGAGGGAAGGCAACAAGCCTTGCACCAAAGAGGAAATACGACTGGCTAATGAATAAATGAAACGAGGTCCAACCCAATTAGGTATAAAAACAAGTACTAATTTAAATAACAAGGTGCTGGTTTTCACTTATCCCCTAGCAAACGTTAAAAATGACCCAGTACTAATGAAAGGGCAAGGAGAAGAACTGCTCAGATACTACCTGTGGGAAACCAGTAGCCCTCACCTTTCTAAGGATATATCCATAATGGCACAAACACTCCAAGTCTAGAAACTTTTAAGAAAAATATATAAATGGATGTAAGGTTTTATATATAAGAATCTTCAATATAGCACTGTTTATAACGGTAAAAATGACAACGATAATATGTAAAGGAAATCGCAGTATAGCCACATGTTGACAACTACACAGCCATTCAAAGCGCTGTAATGACAAAGGATATTGTTTATGATATGGTGCTAAAAAAAAAAAAAAAAAAAAAAAAAGCTACAGTACCCCAGGAAAAAGATGATCTCTTTCAAAAACTGTGTGTGTGTGCCTGAGTGTGTAAACATACATTTTTATTCTCACTTTCTAACATACTTATTCATACGTACACACCTACACAATAAACTACAAATAAGGCAGAAAGTAAAAGGGTAACAGCTTTTTTCCTGCATCGTCAGATGACAGATGACTTCTCACTCTCTGTTCTTCCCGGTGCTTTTAGCAACAAGACTGTATTACTTCAGTAACTGGAAGAAGTGATGGAGTTTCATCACGTCAGGTCTAATTAGAATCAGCCAAATGAGAAACCACTATCGGCAGGTGAACACTTGGCAATGGAAAGATGGATTGAAAGGAAGATTTAACCCATCTCTAAAACTGTATATAGCAAGGAGGTCTCAGGCATTAGCAATCGTAAGTCAGACTTCAACAAAATTTTGTAATTAAAACACAGCTACTGCCAGCCCCGTTCTCCATTCTTAACAACGGGTGTGGCTATCGATGAGAAGCTTGCTTGAAAAACACCTCTCTTTCTGCACAGCGTTGGACACGCCAGCTGAGCTGCAGTCACCTCCAAACCACCCCTCCCATCACACGGACTTGGATGAAGTACTTGCCAAGGAAGGCCTCCCTCTCTCTGGTCATCAGAGCCTCGTGCGTAAGATCAGTCTTGCATCATCTCTAGAAATCAGGGGACAGCAGCACAGAGGTAAAAGAAAAACCATGGGAATGAAAGAAGAAAAGCCAACCAGTTGCTCCACGCAGAATTATGTCACTGTGGTGGCCAGTTTCACCTCTGAGCAACCCAAGAGGCTGATGGTGGTGCTTCCACCAGGGACCAGATCTCCCAGTGCCTTTTGCACGAGACCATCAATAACCCATGGGACCACTAGGGGGCAATCTCGGCGTGAACAGTTTTCTATCCTTAAGACAGATGAGCAAGAAAGCCTCTAATTTCCAACCTTTAGTTATTTGAACGGAACTAGTTCCCAGGTAAGGTCTGTTTTAAATTGTTGATTATAAATATAAGCAAGGTCTTTCTTTTTAACATCTCTGGAAATGTAGACATAAACGGCTTTGTGCTAGAGATCTGAGAAAGCGTATGACACACAAAATTGATAAGTTTGAGAATAAGTATTTTTTCCCTCCTCTCTGTACTTCCATAGCCATCCCCAAGCTTTCCTCCTCCAAAAGACAAAATAAATAAGTAAACCCCTGGCAACAGAGCTTCTAGTGTCCCTCTGAGGTTCTATTTGTATATTATGACTGTGGTTTATACAGACAGACCTACACACGTTCTTTAGAGACAAAGATAATTCCACCTGCCCCCTGCCTCTCAGCATTTATCTGTAAGCCTCACGTGGCAATTAGTTACTTACTGCCTAGCGAGGGCCCTGCTACTGGCGTTTAATGCTCATAAGTTGCTTCAAATCCTTTGTGGAAGGAGGCAAGATATAAACAATAATTTAAAAAACAGGCAGGCTTACTCTGCTGTTTACATTTTGTATGTGTTTGACTTTTCCTTTCTTATTTCCCAAGACTCCTGCGAGGAAGTGACTTTGCCTTCACATTCACGCTGGAAACCAGCCACCCCGGGATGGAAGGCTCAGAGGATGACACGTTCGTTGAAGACCTACCACGTGGCTGGTGCTGGTGGGGTTCTGGAGGACACAGATCCAAGCGGTGGTCCCTGCCCTCGGAAGGCAGAGGAGCTGGCCCTCTGCAGTGCTGGTCCCCTAATTTCTTGAACATGTGTGAGCTAGTGTGACCGTCTCACTCCCCGGGCCTCAGTTTCCTCCTCTGTCACAACCAAGGGGTTGACCGAGATGATGACTAATGTCCCTTCTGGCTCTCCCAGTGCTATGGGCTCAAAGGGGCATCTGTCGATATCGATTAACTTACTGAGGAACGAGGCTTTGAGCCCTGGAGGGCAGAAGGGTCTTGTCGGGAGAGTCGTGACAAAACTTGATTTTCAACTGGGGTCTCAGGCTTTTCAGAGGAAAAAGAGCCTCTTCCCCCACCACCTCAGCAATTGCAAGCAGTCACTGTGGGCTCTGATTGAATCATCAAATTCTCGCCAGAAGATGCCTGAGTAAATACCAAACAGACAACTTCCTGCCTTGAGCCCCGGCTGGCGGCTCTTCCTTGTGACGTCCCTGAAAACCCACTGCAAATGTTTCCACCTGGGGAAACCAGGGGCCAGGGCCTCCGGCCACCCATTCCTTGAAATCAATAGCTGCAAATGTTTTGAAAACAACAGATTATCTTTAGAGCAGCGGCAGCAACAACAAAAAGCCATTTGTTTCTTCTACCAGGACTGATTCATTTGCTGTACACTTGGGGGTGCAGGGGCGAGGAGGAGAGGCCCTCAACCAAATGTTTCCTATCAGAGGCAAGTATTGTGACGATCAGGACACCACCAGATAGATGTGCCAGCAGCGCGGTAAATGACTGAGCCTGAGGATTCCATACCATCCCTACTGCAATCTTTCTGTCCCCTCCGTCCACTTTCCTGTCCGTTAATCCATTGCCCGGAAATCAAGCACAACTATTATAAATGGACTCAGCGGGAGCATGAGGTTAAGTGCTTTTGCCGGCCATGTTCAGAGTCTGGTCTTACCCAGGAACCAACAACTCCATTCCTAGGTCTCCACCACAGAAGAAACGCCAGCACATATGCACAAGGAAAAATGTGCGGGGAAGCTCACAGCAGCATTGCTTGGAAAAGCAAAAACACAAAACCAAAATGGCAAACAACCTCGATATCCAATAACAGGGGGATGGATAAAGTATGTGCTCTAGCCTGGGGAAGAGACCTGAACCAGAGGGCAATCTAACAGACCCAGAAGTAGAAAATACAGATGGAAGGAACACATATCACATTCACAGCAAGGATTGCCCTCTGCACCGGGGACGGGTCTAGCTTGGGAGTAGGGCTGAGGTTAGATTCAAGGAGGGTTTTAGATGTATATATAACATTCTGCAACTTTAATGTGAGAATATGAAGGAAACTATACTCAGATATTCTCAATGTATAAACAGAGGATGAAAAAAACTCTGAAAGCAGGTGTGGCAAATGGGGCTACTTTTAGGCAGCAGGAGTACAGGTGACTCAATTTCCCTTTTATGCTTTTCTCTATTTTTCACCCATCCCTCACCCTCATAAAAAAAAAAAACAAAAAACAAAAAGAAGCAAGACTTTCTCCTCTGTGGGCTCCTGGATGCCCAACATTTGGGAGAATGAAGTCCACGATGCAAAAAAGAAGAGCCAAAGCAGGAAGCAGGTACTATTCTCTCCTTCCTTCTTGTTCATGCCAGAAAAATGGTCCTCCTTTCCAAACCACCCCACTCCAGCCCTGGGTATCCCTGGATCCCCCTTTGGCAGCCAGGGGCCCCCAGAGCTGGCTTTCACAGTTGCGTGAATCTGGTTGGATCCCACGCTTGGTCTTTCTTATGTCTTTGGACAGCCTCTGTGGGGCAAGTTTTCCATTCTCCTGTTCCAAGCGCTCCTAAAGGCAATGGCTTTGCTGCACGTCTCATCATGAAATTCCGGGCCTGGGGCAGATCAGGGATGGAGGAAGAAAACAGCAGTGTTTCTCACCACCCTCAAGTCCCGTCTACAGCTTCAGCACACAAAGCAGGGCATGTTGTACAAAAGCAGTTCTGCTGGCACACGGAAAACAAATCTGTGTAGTATTTGGACCAAGGCTTGGCGGCCTCATCTAAAACAGACATCTCATTGTGCTTGGTTTTAAAAGGAGCCCTTCCGAAGCGGGGGCTTTTTGGGCTGACAGTTAAATCACAACGGCCGGTATTTACACGAACGGCTTCCAACTGTCTGGGCGAATACATAATATTTCTATTTCACAGAAACCAGGGATGGTTAACAACACAGAAGCTGGGGCCACCAGAAAGTAAACCTCTGATTAGTAAGAACGTGTTTCAAAACCAGACCTTAACATACTTACAGGAGTGAACCCACTCCTTTCGTAAACAAGTTTGTTGTTGTTTTTTTTGAAATCAAGTGACAAATGTAATAGATCAGAATACGCCCATCTATACGCGTCTCAAGACAGCTTTACGCTCGTTAAATCAAGCCTGTTCCTGGGAGCGCTTTCAGCCATCTAGGCATTAGCAGGGAAGCTGCGTGATTCTTAGCTTCTTATGAAAAGCTAGGAAAGCAGAGCATCAGCGAACCATTCCAAATGCAGACAGGAAACACCTGGAACTCTCTATGCCACTGGGCCCACACTTTACATTTCAAAACAGAGGATTCTGAATTGTTCATAAATATTTGTCTTGTTTCAATAAAACACTCTTCAACCAGTTTCATAAACCCTCGGTTCAGGAGGCTAAAACATACACGCTACTAGTCGTCCACATTCTTTTAACATTGCATATATTTCTGTGGGCAATATCCTGGAAGCATAAAACCCAAAGGAAGGCGTTTAATAGTGTCACGAGGGAATTTCAGATTTTTGGGGGGAGGACAACTCCTCCCCATCAAGAAAGCCCAAATCAGGCTTGTTTTAGAAAAAGATGAAAAAAATACTGAATTGAAATATAAATTACACCCATATTTCCCTAACTTGCCTATTACGATAAATAAGACCCAGACAAACCCTTCTAGAGACTTAGAAAAGCTTTAGTATAATTGATTATTAAACCTCCAGCCACAGGGTAGAATCATACCAAAGGCCCTGTAGCCAAACACTCATACTTGCATGTTGAACCCTTTAAAATGTTTTCAAAAGCTCTTTTTAGACACCGAAATGAAAATTAACTCAGCTTTCTTCTTGAAAATTAGATTTTTGAAAGCTATTTTCCTTTATTTTTAGACTCTTCCAGATTTTTCACCCTGTACGTAGACATGTATTGATTTCATTTGACTTTGATAATCAGAAAAATGAAAATGTCACACACACATTTAGACACACAAAGAGGGAAGGAGCAGGGAGGAAAGGAAGAAGATGGGCCTTATTCAGAGCAGTTTAGAGATGCTGTGTGTCCCTCCCCCCCCTCCCCACAGGAGAGACTGGAGCGCTGAGAGCATCTGTGAAAATTACAAGCGCTGGTTCCAGGGCAGGGACCCTGCCAGGAACTGAGCTGACACGGGGAGGAGAGGGGCACTGAGACGGGGCTCCGGGGTGGTGCCAGCCGGAGCCTCGAACCCAGCCTGCCTGCCAGGGCCCTCTGACTATTCCCACTAACCCAGTCCTCCAAAGTCAAAAAGAAAATGCAGAGGCCCAGGGTTATCAGGAGTTAAGTGGAAAAGTAGGTCATGAGAATATGAACTTTTAAGCATGGTCCAAAGACTGCAATGAGTGAGCTGCTATTCTTTCTTTCTTTTTTCCCCCTTTTCTTTCTCTTTTTAAGCAGTTGGGATTAAAAATTCTTCAACTGGCCATAAACTGCTTACTCTGGTCCAACTCAGAAATATCAGCACACTGCCTCCTCCCCCCTCAACCCCGAGTTAATGAAGGTTAGGCTTGGCGGTGATAAGAGATTTCATAGAAGCTCTTCGGAACCATAAAAGGCAGTAGTTAGAGGTAATGATAAACTAATTCTGAATACACGGGGCAGCAGACGCTCAGGCCCAGGTTAATGATTAACGTGCTGGACTCTGGCCAGTTAAGAAGTTGTTTAACCAGCGCCCCTGAGAAGCAAACCTGTTAACATTCGCGTGTCCGTAACGACGGCCACTGTTTTTCCCCTCCATCTGCACAGAACTGAACTGGAAGGAAGTTTTCACCTTTCCCTCATCAGACCACAACATTCAGCATCCAGGTCCTGAACTAAGACCCAAGAACGAGGCACCTGCAATCTTCTGGGATCCCCGAACATTGATTGAAACAATGCACCAAAGAAGTATGGGTCTCCCTCTAAAAGAAAATATTCTGACCCACTGTTGAATGGTAATTGCTAAGACAGCTTAGTCTGTTGTTCTTCAATGAACTAATTTTTAATTACTCTTGAAAATAGTAACATTTAGGCATGTTGATGAGATTATACTTAAAATAAAGGATGGAAAAGACGAATCCCATTAGTTTCTGTATCAAACCTTCTGTGACCTTCTTGTTGGGACCTTCACAGAGAGGCCAACCCATAATGAAGGGTCAGACGGCCTTTGTCAAACAGGAGGGAACCGGAACCGTTTAGGGACATTTAACCTAATTTTAGGAACAAGACATCTGAAGAGGGTGATTAGAAATGCAAATGAAAAATCACCTTTGATTAAGGATAAGCAGGACAAAGGATTCTTAGAAGCCCCGGTGCTGTCTTTTGGGGTAGGGAATGCTGCTTTGATCATGTTGAAAGGCAGATTTTAAAAAGACTGAAAAGCTGGGTCTCCAGGGTAGGAGGTCTGGGGTCTGTTTATCCTACTTAGTTCAAGTTGGAATTAATGCATTTAAAGGTTTGGAATGACCCTAAACTACTCTTCCTTGGGGCAGGCCTTAGCCAAGTGGTTGATCTAGGCAAATGGACTGTAATGAGTATCTGTGTATGTGTGTAACAATGAAATAGTGGTCGCTTGAAGATTCTGGTTGAAAGAAGATATGACAAAAGGGGGGAGGCTGGAAGACTGGAGTGGCAGGGGAGAAGGTGGAGTGGTACCTAGGAGTTTACTTAGGTCTTTTTATCTGGGCAAATTCTCTGGTCTTGACTTGGGCTATAAGGGCCATGAATACACAAATACACTTGCATCCCTCCACTTCCAGCAAGTCTCTGACCTAAGAAATTTCCACCAACAGGTTCGGATCTTGCCTATTTTGCACTTCACATCAGGTAACTAGCCAACCATTCTGAATTCTGATCCTCTGCTGGTTCTGCAACCCAATTAACGAACTGTCCGAATCCCAGGCCGATGACCTATCTGACCTAGTTTAGGCAGAACTGCACAAACTCGTGAGTTAAGGTTGTAGAGCTGTGGTTCAACAGTGATGACAGGTACCAACAATGGCTTGCCATGTGCTGCCACGAGCAGATTTTCACCTGCATCATCCCATTTAATGCTTAGCAGCTCTGTAAGCCAGTTATCCTTCACAAACCCATTTTACAGATAAGGAAACAAGCTCTGCTAGATGACAAAGTGAGACAGCAGTGGAAGCCGATTTACATCTGGTGTATCAGACTGTAAAGTGAAATCCCCTCATATGTTTCCCAACATGAAAAATCAACCCCTCAAAAGAGTTTACCCTTACATGCTCACTAGCAGTCTGGCACAGAAGGGCTCCAAAGATACAACAGTCTAGGTGTTCTTTTCTGACCAGATAATCTAGTGAGCTTCCCTTTCCACCAAAAATCAGCCCTGCATATAGCCTAGAACCAAATGTGCTTTCCTCCCACCCCAGGAAAGTTCCTATAAGGAAATGACCTCACCCACACATTCTGTTTCCAATATAACTCCACCCAAGACTTTTAAAAAAGATGGATTTCCATAGAAAAGCAGAGCCCAGGATCTATCCAGATCATAGTCAACTTTGGAAAACAGCTCTCAGCCCCCAAATAGATAACCCTGTATTTTTCCCTCCGCAAAGAATAGCTCTGGACAATTGTATTGCACAGATTAGATCAAGACTTAAAGCTAAATGTGGTTATCTATAACTGCTAGAACCATTCTCAAATGCATTTCAATCAAATTTTAAATTTTTTCAATAAATAGACTGCACTGGGGAACACTTCTTTCCCCACAAAGTATAAAATGTAAAAAGGAAAAACAAAAGCTTATCCACACCCCTAAAACAGCAGTCCCAAAACTTTAACCACTGGCAACAATTTCCTGGGTATCCTTCCAGGTAAAAGCATATACGTACAAACAGCCAGACCTCCATATCCACTGGTTTCACAACCACAGATTCTACCAGTCGTGGATTTTCTACAATGAAATTTCTATCTGTGGACACAAAGGGCCGACTGGATTTACTGTACCAGGCCACCTACATAAGGGACTTGAGTATCTGTGGATTTTGGTATCCAAAGGTGGCGGGGGGGGGGGGTGTTCCTGGAACCAATACCCCTGGGGATACCCAGGGATGACTGTACCAGTATATAGGTATCATTTTAAGGAATGATTTACACAGGTACTTGTTTCAATTGATAATGAAGCTCGAGAATCTGTCCAACTGAGCACTTTCAGATCTATTTCATTCTATTTTTAATAGTGATTGTCATTAATTTAACATTCAGCTTGTTTCTAATTTGGGAGGAACAGCTATTTTGTTGTGGTGTTGGTTTTCCATTGCATAATGTTACAAATAGCATCACTGCCTGTGTGTGTGTGTGTGTGTGTGTCTTGTGTATGCGCGTGCATGCACAGATCCTGGCATACTCTTTTGTGACTTTATCCACAGTGTAGATGCCTTATAATGGAATTTATGAGCCAGTCAGAATGCACATTTTAATAGATATTGACAAAAGCTGCACCAATTTTCTTGATTATGAATGATGTTGAGCACCTTTTCATACATGTACTGAAGGTACTATTGGCTCACTTTTCTATTGAATAGTTTGTCTTTTTCCTACGGACATGTAGGAGCACATCAGGAAAGCAGGAAATCAGCCCTTTGTCTGCTCTTGCCAGATTATTTTTTATTATATTTCTGCCACCATATGTCAGTTCTAAGTTTTATACAAATTATCCATCTTCTTCTTTATGGCTTCTGGGTAGACTGGGTAAAAAAAACCAGATTTAGATTCAGACCTATAAATAGGTACCCATGAAAAATGTAAAACCAAGCCTGGCCAAAATTATCCTAGAGTTCTGACATTTACAACAAACACTCCAGAAAGAGATCTACACTTGTTACAGTACAAAGAGTTCTGGACACCTGCCCAAACCTTCCGGAGCACAGCACTAAAAAATCCATTTATGGTCTTGATCTGCTGCTGGTTCTGTTCGTTTGCCTATAGACTTTGAGGATTCTTTCAGGTCAAGGCAAACAATAGAAAGCTGAGTTCAGGTTGCTGAGCGGAGCTGTTGCCACGGCCATGCTGGAGTTCAGGTGGATCTTCCATTAATCCTGGCTCCTCCAATTCCACCCCCATGGAAGAAATACAAAGGACTTATTGTATTTAATATTTGGCGAGAGTATTCATTGGCTACTACAAAGGAGGTGTGGAAGCAGTCCAGATATCTGAGGGGAGGGGTGTGTGTGTGTGTGTGTGTGTGTGTGTGTGTGTGTCCTATCACAGGTTGTACACGTAGAAGGAGAGAAATCGTGGATGCAGTGGAAAGACCAGGGTTTAAGTTCTGTAACCTCTGTTTACTAGCTCTGTGACTTTGGGTAACTTAGGTTACCTCTCTGAGTCTCAATTTCCTTGTCTAGTAAATGAGGATAATTCTACTATCTTTCAGGGTTATGAAAGTAATAATAAGACCAGATAGCTGGGTCTAATTGCTAAGTGCTTGGGCTATGGTAAGTACTAAATAACTGTTACTCGCTATTATTATGTAAAATAATTCACCTCTGACTAACTTTTGGGAAAGGTATAATACAATTCCAAACAAATGACAGTTTCTTTTAAATGTATAATCCTGGTATACCAACGATTTTTCCAAATAGGTCTTCTTCCTACATGAAAAGAACTCTCAACTTGACCATGGCATAACATGCTATTCCTACAAGCACCTAAAATTTAGTTATAGAAAAATAGGTATTAGATAAACAAGCAGAAACCCCCAAACTTAATATCACACCTAGGTTTAGGTCCAAAAGGATGCTGAGAGACTCTTTAAAAGGTTGGAGGCTGGACCACTGAGGCGTATACAAGAGGATACTTCCGAAACGACAGGGAGGAAACAGAATATTTGTAGAATCTGTAGCTATGGCAATCAAAATACTCAGTATGCCATATAATTGAATCCGTATCTGTAATTTACACAACTGCTTTGAAAATTGGCTTCATATTCCACCAGCAAGATGATGTAAAGTTTCTGCAATGCACTTTGCTAAAACTTTCTGTGGACCAAAATATCTGCCAGCATCAAAATGATAAATGGGTTAAGACAAAAGCAGTTGACCTCACAGACATGACTAAAGTAAGTTTCTTTGATGTGGGATATCATATAGATAGAGCAACTATAAGAGTGAGGTTTTCAGGTCAAAGCAACAGAAGATGAAAACAGCATAGTGGATCCTCAAAATATTAAAAATAGAATTGCCATATGATCTGGCAATTCCACTTCTGGCTATATACCCAAAAGAATTGAAAGCAGAGTCTTGAAAAGATGTTAGTAGATCCATGTTATAGGAGCATTATTCACAATAGCCAAAAGGCAGAAGCAAACCAAGTGTCCATTGGTGGGTGAACGCATAAACAAAATGTGGTATATACATACAATGGAATATTATTCAGCATTAAAAAAGAAGGAAATTGTGACCTGTCCTACAACATGGATGAAGCTTGAGGACATTATGCTAAGTGAAATAAGCCAGTCAGAAAAGGACAAACACTGTATGATTCCACTTCTGTAAGGTGCCTAAAGTAGTCAAATTCACAGAGACAGAAAGTAGAATGGTGGTTGCCAGGGGCTGGGGAACAGGGAGATTGGGAATTGTTGTTTAATGAGTAGAGTTTCCATCTGGGATGATGAAAACATTCTGGAGAAGGACACCGGTGACAGCTGTACAACAATGTGAAATGTACTTAATGCCACTGAATTGCACACTTAAAAATGGTTAAGATGGTACATGTTATGCTATGTATATTTTAAGACAATTTAAAAAAAAAAAGAGTGAGGTATACCTCTGCAGTGAGGTTCCCAGCAGGAAAAGGATGCCATACTTAAGACAAATCAGGTTGACTTGCAAAGTAGGTACCAGGGGACCACAAGGACCAAGAGCAGTGACTAGGACCAAAGGAGAGCACGTCCTACGCAATGTTCCTTGAGAGATGCGGGGCGCTTCCCTCCACAGCTGCAGCCAGCCGGACATAACCTCGCCGTGGGAGGGTGAGGAATGAGTCCCTAACCCCATTTTCCTTCCTCACTCTGATATCCTGCAGACCTCCCCATGGCCAAAGCCACCTAGGAGCCAGGGAGCTCTGGAACTGCTGAGAAGGTTCCCTGAGCACAGAGCAGCGGGGCGGAAAGAAGGGATGATGAGAGACAGCCGGGGCAGAGACGAGGGGCAGTCCAGGGGACTTCAGACTGATCTGTAATGTTTCCAGAATTCTCAAGAAGAATGTGGTCCTGTGCTGCTTGTACAGTTCAATGTTAATATGAAAATAGGTAAACGTCATCATTGAATTTGATTTTATAAAATGGAGAGACCTCTAGCTCTTACAAAACTGAATTAGGTAGCCCCCGCCCAGGCATGTCCTAGGAGCCCTAAGGGAGCAGTGTTACAACAGAAGAAGTCTCACATTATGTCAAGCTGTATCTGCATCAGTGGTTCCCCAAGTGTGGTCCCTGGATCAGCAGCATCACATCACCTGGGAACGTGAAAGAAACAGACTTGCAGGCCTGACCCCAGGCCTACGGAATCAGAAACTCTGGGGCTGGGTCTCAGGGAGAGGGTTGTACGGGATGTGGTAGGGCTGGAGTTCAAGGACAGATGTTGCCGGAGCCTGTGAGCCAGAGCTGCCATGTACAGGAGTACAGGCTGTACACTGTACAACTGAAGGAGATGCTATTCACGCAGCTAGGACGAGAAGAATGGTGCCTCCTAGGGGTGTGCCGTGCAAAACCTGCACACTACACCTGGCAGTCCTTAAAACGGTGGGAAACTCACAGAAGGGTTTTAACAGAGGGAAGACACGATCAGATTTGTCTGTGAAAAGGTACTGCTGGCACTGGGGTTACCTAGGAGAGGGGCAAGGAGGAACTACATCCAGCCACTCTGTCCCATGTATATCCTTGGGGTTGTTTATGAGCTGCATTAAGAGTGAACTAAAGCAAAGACATCTTAAATGGAATTCAAGTTGTCTTTATAGCCAAACCTCAAAATCAGACTACAAGATACTTGGGTCTAGGTAAGCAGACGGACAGGGGAAAGACAAAGGAAGACTATGAAAGACTTCAGTTTAATTTAGCACAGAGAGAGACACAAACACAAAGAGAGAGAGCAGGGAGGGGTGGGGAGAGAGGGAGGGAGGGAGAGAGAGAGAAACTGAGGGGTGAGAGATAGGAGGAGAGAGTTGGGGGGAGAGGGAAAGAGAGGGAGAAGGAGGGAGGGAGGAAGAGAGAGAGAGAGAGAGACAGAGAGAGAGAGAAAGAAATGGAGGCAGAGAAGAGGCAAGCAGGTCTTGGTGAGGACAACATGAGCTACTGGGCAGGCAGTTTGAAGAAGCCTGAAGCCAGAAGCCAGGGTGCAGGTCTAGCTGGGGATACTGATCTGAAAGCCGTCAGCACCTGGATAGTAGTGAAATTACAAGCACAGATAAGATGACTTGGAGGGAGTATGTAAACACTGGCAAATCTCTGCTGGGGACCGAGCCCTGGAGAACCTCTACCTTTAAGCAGAACGGGCTGGTGAAGGTGTGTGCTGCACCTAGCTTGGAAGCTAGGGGACCGGAACAAGCCAGCAGGGACACAACCAAAGAACTCTTGGTAGGGAAGAGTCAAGAACTTAATTCTAGAGAGACGTGTCAGCAAGAAGACAAAGAAGGAGACAAGCACGGGGCAGCGTTGCCCATGGACTTTGTCCCCCGGGAGTATCCTGTGGTCAGTGTGCCTGCAACCCCATCAGGCCCCCTCACCCCTGCTCAGCCTCAAGGAAGACTTCACACTTCTGGACCGCAGGCACAGCCGCCCCCATTCCCCATTATATTTCTCATTTCTGAGGAGCTAGAATCAGCTGAGGGAAGATTCGCCAAGCTTCAGAGCGTCACAATGTGCATCTGGGAGAGGTGGGCTGGCGGATGGCACCGGATTAAAAAGTCGCTGGGTTCGCTCACTGCTCTGCGGTCTCTGAATGGTCTCTAGCACGGCAGTGTGGAATCAGGAACTCCATCGCATGACCTAAAAACATGCGTGTCTCTCCGAAAAGACTTTGCACCTCCTACAAGGCACTGAGGGGGGATGTAGGGCAGTTCTAGAGGGTCTGGGACTCTAGAAAGCCTACCATTCACCAGGAGCTTGCTGGAATCAATGATCACATGCAAATCTGCTTTAGGTCTGAAGTATTTTTCATATTGCGAGGCCACTGTTCATGCAAAAGTTTCTACCACTTCCACCCTGCTACCTCACCCCTCTCTCCAACTAGACTGGAAACTCCTTGGAAACAAAGATCACCTTACTCATCTCTGTATCCTTACTGCCCAAGGCACAGCTGCCATGCAGCAGTAGACCCTCAAAAACATTTCTTAAATAAATGTGACGGGAAGAATGATTTGTACAAGGGTTGGTCAAATGTATACCTCTTCATTTATCTGAAGTTCTAAGACTTAAGTGTGTAAAGTAGGGTCGACAAACTCAGCCTGTAAGCCAACTCTGGCCCATGTGCAGTTTTTATAAAGCTTTCAAGCTTTTAAATGATTGGAAAAAAATATTTTGTGTGTGATGTATGAAATTACATGAAATTGAAATTTCTGTGTCCATCAATAAAATTTTATTGGAACCACAGCCATACCCATTTGGTAATGTCAACGGCTGCTTTGGGGCTATTTCAGTATTGTTGGGTAGTTGCTACAGAAATGGCACGGCCCCAAAAGCCTATAATATTTATTCCCTGGCCCTTTATCGGAAAAATTTGCTGACCCCTGATATCCAGCAATACTAAATGAGGAGATAAACATAATATATTCATCAGAATATGAACTTCCTGACAAGTAGAGTTCCTTTCACTTTGAGACTTTCCAGTCACTGGCATGAAAAGAAAAGACATCTGAACATGAGGCATGAACATCAAAACATCTCAGTAGTGCAGGGCAGCAGGCCCTGGGCTCAGAAGGGCATGCGTTTAATCAGTGTGCTATGGTAATGTTTAACAGGTTACTTACTTTCTAAACCTCAGTCTCCTCAGCAGTAAAACAGACACAAAGATAAGACCTCTTCTCAGGTAGTTGTTCGAAGAATCAAATAACACGGTGTATCTTTACCTGTTAACCTGGTATCTAACATCTACTAAACATGTGATAAAAGGAACTATAATACTTTTCCTCATTGTCTTTGGAGGAATGCTTCACTTTGTGGAAAATGTGCTCTTTGATATGTGTCTCTGACATGAATTATTCATATCAGACTGCAGTTTTTATGTTTAATGATCATAATATGAATTACTACTCTAGAACCTAGCTGCTAACTATGAATTCACTCAAACCTCAACCACGGGTGTCTATACGAACACTTAGATTCTTGTGATAGAGCAAGATGTTCTAGCCAATGAAATACGACAAGAAAAAAGCAATAAAAGGCAAGAGATATTTGAAAGAGAGAATTAATTCTCATTATTTAGACATGACATGATAGACTTCAAAAAAAAACCACCTTAGAATAAACCTTAAAACTGTTTAAGTAGTTATGAATTACAAAAGCTATATGTATGTGTGCATATATATGGATACATACACATATGCATGCATAAAGATATGCATATATACACATATATATATATATACACATACACAAATATAAAATATCAAACAGCAAATGAAACGTGTAGTGATTCTCTGCAGAAAAACACAATGTGTTACTGACATGTACAAAAGAATGTTATGCAAGAATATGAATTATAACACTTCAAATCAGTGAAAAAGGGCTTCCCTGGTGGCGCAGTGGTTGAGAGTCCGCCTGCTAATGCAGGGGACACGGGTTCGAGCCCTGGTCTGGGAGGATCCCACATGCCGTGGAGCGACTGGGCCCGTGAGCCACGACTGCTGAGCCTGCGCGTCTGGAGCTTGTGCTCTGCAAGAAGAGAGGCCGCGACAGTGAGAGGCCCGCGCACTGCGATGAAGAGTGGCCCCCGCTTGCCGCAGCTGGAAAGGGCCCTCGCGCAGAGACGAAGACCCAACACAGCCAAAAATAAATAAAAAGAAAAAAAAAAAAAAGATACCATCTTTAAAAAAAAAAAAAAATCAGTGAAAAATAAGACCACAGAAACAGAACAGTTGGTTAAAGGTCCAACGAGAAAACTCGTGGCATAACGACAGGGATGGAAGGGCTTAAAACAAACCTCAATCTCAGGATTACACAGCGGGAACAACACAGCCCTCCCATTGCTCAGATGTTGGCCGGTGCTTTCTTGAAGCTGCTTTCATTTAGGAGTGAGCAAATGCAACTGGCAGAAAGGAAGTATGAGGCTTTTCAAAAAGCAGCAGGAAATGAACAAGTAAGGAACACATTCACTGAGATCCTGGCAAAGGATCCAACGTGTTCTGTAAAAGGAGTTTGGAGCCTGTGAGTCGATTCATTGGACTTAAAACCCAGGACGGGATAGTTTCAGTATTGTGAACTATATCTTCCGGGCAGATACCAGAGGGCACGCTTACCCTTCACTGGAACCTTTCTGTTTACCAGACACTTTTATTCTGGGAGTCTGGGAAACATTTTTGGACTAGAAGGGCTGATTTTTAGTTTAATATAAAACACTGCAAAAAGAAGACAGGGCTAGATACCACCATCCCTTCTCATAGTCAAGGATGCAAATGTATCAAAAATGTTGGCGACTAGAAAACAGTCAAGCTGGGAGACCTAAAAAAAATGGAAATTTAAGTAAAAGTAGAAGTAGGTACATATTTTTCCTTCGTATAATACAGAACTCCTTTCTCCTACAGATATTCAAAATCAGTCTTTAAAAAGAGGCTTAAAAACTTCAGTGATGCGTATTACTGCCAGTAGCCTAAAAGGAATCACATGGAGATTCCAAGTTTTCTCTGATTAACAAATTAGCCCCTCTACACACACCAAGTTCTGAAAAAGCCGTGACCTCCGAAAGCAGGCTGTGACCTCCATGGGCCACTCATCACAGGCGGCCAGTGCTGGCTGCAGTGTGACCAGGTGTGCCCTTGGGGACCAGAAAACCTCTTTATTAAAAATGAAAGAGAACTTGGTCTTCTCTTGTTGCTTTGATGTGAGATCAGCAATTTCTAATAAAAGGGATTTTCTTTTTTTCTTCCTGAACAGGGCTACAGAACCAAAATCTGAATTTAGAAGGGTATGTTTTCACTGGCAAGCTCTAGTTTAATTAATTTCGATTTATAAAGGAATAGCAAAGGTTAGTGACACTGTTACCCAGGCATGCAAATTCAAGGTGAACATAATCCTAGTTTACATTTTGGGAAAATAGCCAGCGTGTCTCGGGAGGTGAAATGTACCAGAGAGGGACAAAAGATATGTGATTTCAATAATGTTTTTTTAAAGAAATGTTACCTCCTGTGGCAGATTCGAAAGGTATGGGTAGGCACGAAAGGTCTCTTCGTGAAACCTTTTTGGTGGTCTGCATGAGGTTGCTCCGTTAAAAGCAGAGCAAATAAATTAGCATTCATTAATTTTATGCATAGCGTATTTCAGCATTTACAATTGCGATGCTCTTTTGAGGGTTTCCTTGCTCAGAGTTATGACTCTGTTAAATCTTTTTTTTAAGAAAAATAATGTATATAAAGGCAGAGGAACATCATGTTTTATGAACACATGTCAGGTTCTAAGGAACCAAGCCCCATAAAAGACCACTAAGGAAATATTTGGAGGCAGAACTTCAAAACTTCTCCTTCCTTCTGTTTTCCCACATTTGGGAGTGGAGAGGGGTGGTGCAATGTGGTCAGTTATAGGCATTCATGAAAAGGCTGAATCTCTTTCATGTTTATACAATTGAACATATGTAATAAAATAGAGAAAACACTAAAGCCACAGAGGCAGCTGCAGAATCTTTATTCAACTGATCGTGAAGAGATTTTAAGCTCAAAGTAGTCTTTACCAATAACCTTGGTCACTCATTTTGAGCAGCTACTCTACGTGAGTCCCTCGTATCCAGATTTTTCCCACCTCTAGACTTAGGCGTGATGTTGCACCCCCGCTGAAGCCCTCTGCTCCCCACCTGTCACTTGGCTAACTGCAATGTATTTCTACATCTCAGCTTAAACATCACCCCCTCTGAGAGGCCCTCCCAGATTCGCCCCTCTCACTTGGGTCATCCTGTTTATTTCCTTCATAGCGCTTAGTGCAGCGTGCTGTCATTATGTTTGCTTATTTTCATCCTTTCTCTACTAGACTCTGAGCTTCCTGAGGGCAGAGACCCTCTATGCCAGTAGAGCACAGACATCATAATGTCATGGTTAAAAATGCAGGTTTTAGATGTGGACCGTTGGGTTCCAATCCCAACTCCACCATGCACTAGCTGTGTGACCTCGGCAAGTTACTTAACCTCTCTGGGCAATGATTTCTTCCTCTTACGTGGAGATAGGGTTAAGAGTACCTACCGCATGTTTTCCATGGTTAAAATCCAATGTGATGATGCAAGTAAAGCACTTAAAATGACCCCTGGCACATAATAAGCACTTCATAAATGAGCGCTATTATTATTTGCCACTGTATACCTAGTGCCAAGTATAGCTCTCATGCTAAAAGGTGCATCATAAATACGTACTAAACTGATACACTTTAATATAATTATATCAGAGTACTCTCACAACAATCCATGAAGTATTTCTACACCCACTTCACAAATAAGGGATTAGAAAGATTAGCAATGCCTTTCTCAAAGTCTCACAGCACTCTGGAAACTTCTATCTCCTGAGCCCCAGCCCCACCAGCATAAACTGAGGACATTATCTCCACTGTGTTTCTCCTGAGAGGATTTCACATCCACGTGAGGTGGGCAGGGGTGGTCAGAAACAAAGTACATACACAATAAGCCTAGTAAGAACCAATCTATACTCATGAAACAATGTTTATTTGATTACAAAAATGGTGTGATGTGGATGCTCTCCTGTCCTGTCCTACAAACCCTTTGAGCCTCAGTTTTTACCTTCTGTGAAATGGGGATAATAAAAGTGAAAGGAAATAATATATGGAGAAGCCTCTGCATAGGGTCTGGCATTAATCAGGTGCTCAAGAAAAGGCAGCTTCTGCTACTCACTTCCTTCTCCTTCCCAGAGGATGTGAACCAGTAAATGATTTCTAAGGCCATAAGTTACACTTTATCCTAGATCTCATTAATTCAATGTTGAGAAACCATCAGAAATAGCTATTGTGCTTTCAAAGAACAGGGCGGCTAGAATGCTGACGTCCTTGAATTTGCAATAGATACTAGATGAGGTTGGGCTATTCTTCCTAAGAGTTTCTAAGCTCTCTTAACATATAATATGAAGAATCAAAAATCCCAAATCTGGGGGCTTCCCTGGTGGCGCAGTGGTTGAGAGTCTGCCTGCCAATGCAGGGGACACGGGTTCGAGCCCTGGTTTGGGAAGATCCCACATGCCGCGGAGCAACTAGGCCTGTGAGCCACAACTACTGAGCCTGAGCGTCTGGAGCCTGTGCTCCACAACAAGAGAGGCCACGATAGTGAGAGGCCCGCGCACCGTGATGAAGAGTGGCCCCCGCTCACCGCAACTAGAGAAAGCTCTCGCACAGAAACGAAGACCCAACACAGCCAAAAGTAAATAAATAAATAAATTTAAAAAAAAATCCCAAATCTGGGGCATAAAAAAAAAATCATACATTCTGAGATATCCTTAGAATTCTTTGACTCATGAATAAAGTTGTTTCAGGGAAAGTGGCTGTCTTTCTTTGATCTATTTAAAGAATCTGCCCACTCCTAATATTAGAAAGATTTTTTTTTTTTTTTTTACCAGAACTCTAGTTAATGGGGACTCAGCACTGGTACAAGAAAGACAAGGAGAATCCTAAATAATCATGGTTCATGTCATGTCCCAGACCACACAAGAAGACCACTTGACCTAGAAACCCAATGACGGAAATAAACCCCCGTTTACCCGGGTCGGGCAAAATGCAAACAACAGACGACTCTCCTCCCATGATGAGCAGAGGGGTCAGGCTCCATTCATGAGCCATCCTCGCAGGCAGCGTCCACAGGCTTATGTCTGCACACAACTGACCCGGACAAATCACTCATGCTGACTCAGAGCTATGAAGGTCAAGGTCAAAGGGCAGCGGGCTCTGGGGTCAAGGACCACCCACCACAGACTAAAGAGGCCGCGGGCAAGACCACTCATTACTGCTGTGGTTGGTTGCCTTGGATCCCTCCTGGCCTAGACTTGCCTAAGAAGCAGGTATTCTTTAGCAGCAGATTTTAAAACCTGCTGGTTAGGGGCTTCCCTGGTGGTGCAGTGGTTGAGAATCTGCCTGCCAATGCAGGGGACACGGGTTCGAGCCCTGGTCTGGGAAGATCCCACATGCCGCAGAGCAACTAGGCCCGTGAGCCACAATTACTGAGCCTGCGCGTCTGGAGCCTGTGCTCCTCAGCAAGAGAGGCCGCGACAGTGAGAGGCCCGCGCACCGCGATGAAGAGTGGCCCCCGCTTGCCGCAACTAGAGAAAGCCCTCACACAGAAACAAAGACCCAACACAGCCATAAATAAATAATTAAAAAAAAAAATCACAACCCTAAGAGGTACAGAAAATATTAAAAAAAAAAAAAAAAAAAACCTGCTGGTTAGGGCTTCCCTGGTGGCGCAGTGGTTGGGAGTCTGCCTGCTAACGGCAGGGGACACGGGTTCGAGCCCTGGTCTGGGAAGATCCCACGTGCCGCGGAGCGACTGGGCCCGTGAGCCACAACTACTGAGCCTGCGCGTCTGGAGCCTGTGCTCCGCAACAAGAGAGGCCGCGACAGTGAGAGGCCCACGCACCGCGATGAGGAGTGGCCCCCGCTTGACGAGACTGGAGAAAGCCCTCGCACAGAAACGAAGACCCAACACTGCCATAAATAAATAATAAAAAAAAAAAAAAAAAAAAAAAAAAAAAACCTGCTGGTTAATTCTTCAAACACCCACTCCTGCTTTCTAGCCAGTGTATTGAGAAGGTGAAACTGAATGACCTCCCTTCTGAAGGTCAGGGAGGCTTGCTAAGGAGTTTGCAGACTACTGCTGAAGAGAAAAGCATTTCAGTGGGAATAATGGCCAACAGGGCAAGCAGCAAGCAATTATCAACAAGGATTAGATAAATGCAATACGCAGGAGAGCTCTTGTTAAAGTTAGACAGGATAACGTGGCCCCGATGTTACTCCAAGGAGGGGCAGAGATGCAGGAAGGACGCAGATGACTCAGAAAGCTGACCACCTTTCACATATAATCGTGAAGTAATGTGGACGATTCCAAATTCTGCTGATTTAAACCTTCAATGCCACTCCTCACTCTATTTCTGGCTGCACTCTTAATTTTATTCACAGCATAAGAGGGCCATGTAGCGGGGATCAAAACAAACAGCAGAAAGTAACAAAACGAAGCCATTTTCACAGACCAGTGAAATAGCATGGAACAGAATGAGGATTTCGCGTGGGACTGGGGACCGTAAAAGGGCTGTACGTCCTGCACACAATCTGACGCTGAGGTCATCAATGCCTTTTGGAATAGAGAGGAAGAGGGATGGCCGTGAGGAAAAGTGGATATTTTTAGTCTCAAGAACCTTTTTGAAACAAACAGCTGATAGGAATTGCTTTAAAACCTTGTAAGAAAGAAATAGCTAACCCAAAGGGAGAGAAAACTTTCTGACCAACCTATGTTCACTAAAAGAGCTCTAGCAAGAGTAATACACACTTAAAAATACGTAAGAGCTTTTTGTTTTGTTTTATGTCCCCACGGCTAGAAGGAGGGCTGCGGAATGAGCATTTGGACCTGGGGTCCATGAGTGCAAATACAAATTAAGCACCTCTGCTGGGATGAATTATACACAGTGACTTTCTACCTAAACTGGGCCTCATTCATTATCCTACTAAACGAGGACTTACAAACCTTACACACGTGACCTGAAGGGCTGCTGGGAGCTCTGACTCCTTGTTCAGGACCTGTAAGGCAGAGACCCTGGAAGGGCTCTGATGGTCGCCTCTGGCCCTCGCCACTGGCAGGTCAAAGCGCTCATCCAAGACATTAAGACAAAACTGAACTGAGGCCAGGGCACAGACCCATCCCTAGACGGGGATGCAGACAGGTGGCCTGTGGTCTCCGCTGCGTGCTCTTCACTACACTGAGTCCCCACCCTCCCTGTTATCTCACACCTCTGCTCGTCTGCACTGCCGCCTCTGGTGCCCGTCGCCCCTCACCTCACCCAATACAGCTCAGACTGTCCATTTCCAATTCAAGCCAGCAAATGCTGACTCTGTCCTCTGCAAAGCACCTTGTTAATAAGCAAGGGGGCTTTAGGGATCGGAAGTGGAAAAGGAAGATACAGAAACGGTATGACAGAGCCTGTCCTCAAGGGGATGGCAAGGCGTTGGCTGGGAAAATAAGAAACCTTTCTTTTTTAAAGATGCCTAGGTCTAACTATATATCATCGTGATGGTCTTACTCATTAATTCTCAATTTAAAAAAAAAAAAAGGAAAGGAAAAAACAAAGAGCAAAAGAAGAAAAGGGAGGAAAGTGAAAAGGAAAAAAGCAAGAAATGAAATGAAATAAATGGGGCCTGGTCCTGACTTTCCTTAGGGAACCTGGGCTGCTTTCTGGTGATCACATCACTCTTTTCACAAGCCAGCTGGTCTGCCTTCCTGTCTATATCACATTAAAAATGAGAAGCAGAAAGAGAGAGGAAGTGGAAGGGGGAGATTTGTACTCAAAATCCAACGGTATGGAGAAGACCGGAAAAAAACACAAAACATAAAATTGTAGATGTTTGAACTCCCAAGTACAGTTTTGGGCTCTAAAGAGTAAAAGAAAAGCACCTGATGCAGTGACCCCTCTCTGTTCTGCTGGGAGAGTCACGGACATTGGAAAAGATTTGCATTATAGCCACTATCTGTTCTTTAAGACAACAGGAAAGTAAAGTAATATACTTTATGAAGAGTTTGATCAAACTGGTACTATTCAGGGCACTCCTGGAGAAAGTTTTCATTCATCTCCTGACAGCACAAGATCAGAACTGCCATGCTGCCTCAAGAACTATTCAGGCCGGAGTGAATTAATCAACAGGTGAAAATAAATGTTTCTCTTTGTGTGTTTGTTTTCTCCAGACACAGGAGTTCAGAACATCAACCAAGCTGGGCTGTCTAAATCCTGCCACTTCACTAGATGCTCTAAATTGGGCATGTCATTTCATCTGTCTGTGCCTCAGGCTCCTTATGTGTAAATAGGGGAGAGTAGTAATACCCTCCTCATAGGATTGTTGTGAAAATGAAATGAATTCATGCCCTTACACCAAGGCCTGGCACATAAGCTCTGTAAGTGTTAGCTGTCAACATCATCATCATCATTATTAGCATGATTTTACTTCTCACCCTTTCACTTAAGCATAATTCCTTAAACGTCTGATAACCACCATAAAAGCCTAATGCAAAGCCACAGAACACAGAATCTCTTTACACTCTGGGGGTCAAATTTTGGCCTCACTGCAGTGGTTCTGTTCAACCATACTCCCTACCAGCCTGAAGTGAACTTGGAAATGCTGGAACAATGACCACAGAGATGTCTAGAGAGGTCTGGTTCTTTTACTGGGCACAGTGTAGACACTTTTTACGACTTAATACTCGTGCAATAAAAATTAAGTGGTTACATAAGACCTCTACCAAGTGACAAAAACATGATTATTTATTGGTTCACTACAAAATCCTTCAGAGAAATGGATGCTATAATTGAGAACTAGTTATTAAAAACCAATAACCTCAAGATCAATGCCAACACAGTCATGTTTTTATGAAAACTAAGGTAATTCTTAGTTCCTTGAGAATTAAGGAAGAAATCAAAATAATCGTCAAAGTGATCTTGTAAAAAGTCTTGATATACCAGATTATGCCAAATCTGGGTCTAATACAAGAACCAAATGGCCTGCAAAATTGTAGGTGTCATTTAAAGCAGCATGTAGACCCTTAAATTGTAGTGAGAAAAATATAGATTAAATGTCACTTTTTAAAGTAAATTTAAGCCAGAAGTCTTAAATTTATTTCTTGGGGAGAAAATCATGGATATCTTTGATTTATAATCATTTCTTATACACCTCAAAATGTAATCAATCAAAACTTTGGAATTTTAAGGAAGAAATGTCATGAATGCACTGACTGGACCAGTGTTATCGACTGACACCACTTTTGTCACTGTACTGTGAAAAATTTAGCAGGTTGTGATGAAGACCAGATAAGGGGTATCGCTTTGAAGAGAAACAAGTCAGGGAAATGCAAAATTTTATTACTGGACTATAATTTTTAATTGTCTTTACTTGATCAAGAGTGCTGATTCTGTCCCAAAATACGTTTGGTAATGAATTATCCTGTTTGTTTTGGACCAACTGAATCCTGCCTTTTCTCTTGATTTCTCCATTGTTAGCTTTATGCCCTATTCTATTCATGGTACTACTACAATGTTCCTCCATTCATAATCTCTGTCATTACCATGTCTGCCTTTGTTATCCTGAGGATGACTTGGATGTGTATCTATCCCCCCACCCACTCAGTGGATGACTGTAGGGGCTGAGGTTCTTGCCTGACCCAGTGTCCCAACCCCCTCCCAGAATGCCGTTTTTCATTATTGAGGACAAAGCTGCATTGTCAATCAAACAGATAGCCTCCCTGTAAGGAGGCACCCCTCTTCTTCAGTCAGGGGTGTGCAAGGGGTTACCTTTCCTTGCTAGAGCCAAACACATCTCAAGGCCCATATGTAGCCTCCAAACTTCTCAATGCCATACTGAGAAAATATACATGCTGGCTCAGTGAATCCAGTCAGCCTAATGTCTAGACTGGGTGTTGGAAACACTTGAGGTCCCCTCAGGGAGCAGGCAAGAACAAGGAGGAGAGAAAGGAGCTCAGTGCACACATTCTCCCTGAGTGAATCCACCACCCCTCAGCTCCTGCTGGCTGTTGGCCTTGCATGGAAGAGTGGGGCAGATACAATGTTTCCAGACAGTCTCAATTTTCAAATAAAGCCAGAAACCCAGACTTCTCTGTAAAAATCTCTTGATTTTTAAATGTTGGCAACAAATTCCAAACATTTTTAAACACAATGGTCAATAAGCCAAACACTTTTTTTAGCCACATCCAACCTACAGACTGCCAGTTATGGAGATGAGTGCCCCAAAAGGTCAGGCAACCTGAGTAATCATTTCCATCTGGACAGTATTTGCAAAGGACCAACAAATAATGAGCACCTACCATGTGCCAGGAACCATGCTAACTGCTTTCCATGAGTCATCTCATTTTGAACCTCATTACAAACTGACTGTAATATCGTTACCCAGGTTGAAGAGATAAAGGACGCTTAGGAAAGTTCAGACCTTGTCTGAGTTTTGATAGCCAGGCCGGGGCAGGGTTCGAACTTGAGTCTGCATGACTTTAATTTAATTAATTAATTTATTTATTTTTGGCTGTGTTGGGTCTCGTTTCTGTGCGAGGGCTTTCTCTAGTTGCGGTGAGCAGGGGCCACTCTTCATCGCAATGCGCGGGCCTCTAAGTCTGCATGACTTTAAACCCTACCTACCTCCCACTGACCCACAGGATCCACCTAGAAACAATAGTAGAATAAAGCAGACCTTGCAGGAGGGGCTTACTGTGCCCTGGGGACACAGCTGAGGTGGCATACGGATGTCTATGTTATTTGTTGGGTATACACTACCAAGCCTGCTGGTTGTGGGTCAGTGGTTTAACGCGGTCACCTAAATAGGGACAAGTAACAGTGTAATTGACCACGTTTCAAATTTATGATTCAGCCCTTCAGTGTGATGATTGCTGGCTGGTGTGCTTCTGGCCAGAGGAGGTCAGAAATCTGGCCCCTAACTAGATTTGGAAGCGAAATCACTCTTAATAATAACAATAGCAACAACAACAATAATTTTTACAAAGGCAAACCAGAAAAATTTTTTTAGAAGCCTTTACTCAATGACACTTCCTTATAGCTCGAGGTTTCACATTTAACAAGTTGATTTTAATCTCCTTATTTCAACATCAAAGAAAGAAAAAAGGTTCAACATCAAATGGATCAGAAATGAAGTATTTTACAAAAAAATTCCAGTAACCTCATGCAGCACTCTTTCCTAATTACATGAACTTAATCAAGTTTCCATATTCCTTAATGCTTACTTTTGGCAAAAATTAAAGCAAAAGCAACTGAGTCCAAAATTAGTGCACAAGCCAGCTGCGACTTGTATTTGCCTTAATTTGACTTGACAATAGAGCGATTGTGAAGGATATAGCTTCCTCCCAAATCTTCCACCTCCACCCTCTCACTCTAACCCTTTTCGAGAACTTAGTTATTTATATAGAGCTGCACAACTACAAGAGTGTTTCACCGTGTATCAATCTACTACCTATTTGCAACTCCAAGTGCAAAAAAAAAAAAAATTGAGAAAACATCTATCCGTGAGACATTATAAACTCAAAGGGCAATTTTTTTATTTAAAAAAAAAAAATAGCCTGGAATTGCATGTGGCTACATTCCCGAATGCTTTATGTAACGGGAGTGGCTTACTGGAACTGTCTAGGTGACACGTGCCACACAGCAGACAAAGTATCCACTAAATGTCCTTAGGAACCGCCGCTCTCTGTGAAAGGCATGGCTACCTCTGTAGGAGAAGAGGGAAGTTCTCACAGAGAACTTTCTTATACAACGTGAGAAGCCCAGGTGAGAGACAACCAAAGAAACCAGCTACGGAGCGTTCTGCTGGGTACCCCACCCTGCACCTTCTACTCCCTCACTCTGCAACATCCTTCGCCAACATCACCTCCATCTCCTCCGGCTTTCTGTTTCCACGTCACCTCTTCCACCAGGCCTCACCTGACCCAAGAGCACACTTAATGCCGACCCTCCACTCCCAAACTCCCGACCCCATTACCTTCACACTTTACCACAGCACTCAGCACCACCTCACATTTTGTCTATCAACTCATAGTTTATATCCTATTTATGCCCCCAGGAGAATCACATGTCTATGAGGGCCGGACCTTGGCCTGTTTTTGTTCACGGTCGAGTCCCCAGTATCATACTTAATATAACAGATATTTTTGTTTTTTTTCTTAATTTGGTCATGAGTTGTGCTCAAAGTCCTTTTTTTTTTTTTTTTTTTAATAAAGACAACTTTATTTATTTATTTATTTATTTATTTATTTATGGCTGTGTTGGGTCTTCGTTTCTGTGCGCGGGCTTTCTCTAGTTGCGGCAAGCGGGGGCCACTCTTCATCGCGGTGCGCGGGCCTCTCACTACCGCGGCCTCTCTTGTTGTGGAGCACAGGCTCCAGACGCGCAGGCTCAGTAGTTGTGGCTCACGGGCCTAGTTGCTCCGCGGCATGTGGGATCTTCCCAGACCAGGGCTCGAACCCGTTTCCCCTGAATTGGCAGGCAGATTCTCAACCACTGCGCCACCAGGGAAGCCCAAAACAGATATATTTTTAAATAAAGTAATGAATATACAAGCGATAGTTCATTAACAGTCACACCCACTAGAACGTGAGTGCCTCAAAAGCAGGGCTCCTGTGTGTTTCAGTACCTACAACAATGCCTGACAAACAGGAACCAATGCCTGAATCAGTGGGTCAGTGAAGGCCACTCGCTGGTGTACTGGGCAGCTAAGCCAATTCCACTGGCCAGGCTGCCGTATTCTTCCAAGTTCAGCCAAGTCTCCGGTGGACCTGCAAGATCCCTTTCTCCTCTTTTGGATCCTTGGAGGTGGATTCTGCGCCTAGTGAACCTCATCTTTAATGTGCTCATTTTATTTTAACTCTTAAAAGGGCACTGGTGAAGGGAACAGACTCATTCCAGTGGCCTCGTGAGACTGGATGTTGCTGGAGAGGAATATATTTATGGGAACCCAGGAGAGACAATGACCAGGTCTCAGGGGGTTCAGAAAATTATGGGTCAAGACTGACAAGGAGTCTGTGAACCTCAAAGCAGGGGCTCCTAGGCCTTGCCTGGGCAGCCCTGGAAGCTCTCGTTTTGCCACACTTGTCATGTATTTCCTATTTTTCTCCTCACTTCTTGTAGACGACACCTTTTGACACCAAGGATTCCTGGTCACTCTATGGCAACAAGGATCAGCACAGAGCGAGGAGTCCATGTCTGTCCCTCCCCTAGCACGTCCTTCAGTCTCCATCGGCCAGTATGAAACCTTTCTAGCTGACAAAGGGCAGCACTGAGGAAATCAATCTTGCCTCGCCGGGTGCAGCAGGCTCTACTACTGCTCAGAGTATCTGCTGCCCTTCCTTTTCCTGGTGATGGCAGACTCACTCATGTCACTCACTAGGGAGATGGACGGGGAAGGAGTGTCCCCTTCTGAGCAGAAGATTCAGGACCATCACCTGGCTCTGCACCGTGTCTTTCCCTTCTCCCTTGAGACCAGCAACGTCCCAGGTGGTAGTGGGGCACTCCTTCAGCCTGGGTCCTGGAAGGCTGATGACCTGGAAGAGAGCTGCTGTTGGCCGGAGAGGAATACATCACGAGAGCAAGAAATAGACCACTGTTGTTGTAAATTGCTGAGATTTTCAAAAGCTGTTACTGTAGCAAAGCTCAACCTGTGCAGAACTGTAGTAATTAATTTCCTCACACTCCAATCCCTTCTTAAGACATGTGAATAAGGTCTCGTTCGTGCCGTAACAGTAACCAAAGCTTCCTCTTTCTACATGGACTGGAGACTAACCAGAGCATCGGTAACGCAAGCGCCCAGCAACAGCAAAGGCCAACACAGTCCACGTATCCGTGCCCCCAACCCTACTCCTGATGCTTAAAATACGTTTGAAGTGAAAGCAAAAGCCCTCGGAAAAAAATGCAAACAGACATACATCCACAGAACTGGCTTCCTGGGGAGAAATTATCTCGTGAAAGTTTCACCTGACAATTCACATGGGCAGATGGTTCCCTATTGGTCCATAACTGGAGTGACTGCATGCTTATAATCTGCATTTCTTCGACTGTCTACTGTTGTTACCTACGGTGTAGCCCTCGCACCTAATGTGCACCTTGAAGGTGATTACAGAACAGGATTTATGATGCACCCACATGTGTGGGACACGGCACAAACAAGCAAAGCAGATTCCAGCTATGCTGTGGAGTAACTCAGCTCAGGACTTAACTGCGGGGACAGGGAGAATTTACAAGGATATGAACTGGGGGTTTCTCCGTAATTATATATTACGTAACATCACTATAAAAGGAAAAATGATATGATCTAGACAGACTCCCTTAAATACACACAATTTGATAAACGTGACTGAGAAATAAAAGCTACAGGTTTTTTTTGATGCTCATTTGACTTTAAAAAAATCCATGGAAGTACTGTGATTTCTTTCTCTGGGTCACTTTTGCTCATGGTAACCAATACAAATGTCTATGGCACTGCACTCCACAGTAAGCCATTTCTGACGTCACGGCATTTACTATCTTTCATGACTCGCAGGCACCAAGTGTGTACCCCAGAGATGTTTAAAGTTTCATTAAATCGGACTGATTAATAAAATCTCAAGATTCAGCACTCCCTATCAAATTCTCCTGGAGTCCTTTCCGCTTGCCTGCAAGCTGGGGTGCCCAGATGGCAATGGAGGAGAAGTGCCCACAATGGGACCCCAGAACTGAACTGTGTGGTGGTCCAGAGCCGCTCTGACAATCCAGGCATCACTTCTGCCCGGGGGACACTCCGAGGATGTGTTTTGCCAGCATGACAGATATGTGTGTCATTTAGGATCATCTGCCATGCCCACTGAAAAAATACTCAGACACATCTGAAACCTCTGTGCCTTCGCAAAGATTTCCAGCTGCTTCTAATCCTGAGCACTGAGCACTTATTTTAAGAGACAAAGGTTTCTTTAAGCCAATATCCATAATTTAGAGACTGGAAGGAGGGTCTGTGTCTAGAATGCCACACATGTTCTTCAGCTGTCCCTGTCCTTAAATCCCCCACGATGGCAGGTCTCTACACAAGGAAAACATGTTTTCCACACTCAGGAACCACTGCATCAGACACCAGAAAGGGGATGCAACCAGAGGGAAATAGGGCCATGTGGCCCTACTTCTGCTGGGTGGCAGGGGTTAGAGGACATGGGGGTCTTGATCGCTCCAGGAAACATCTTATGCTTACAGAGAATTTCTCCTATATGACAAGAATCATTTTCATTGCACAGCATCCCAGGGCCATTGGAGAAGCCTCCCATTGTTGGTGCTAAGACTGGCGACTACATCTGAGAATTCAAGGTGCAGTTACCACCCCCCCCCCCTTTAGTCCTCAAGCACAGAGCAAGAGCCCAGGCTGCCAGGGCTCACTGATGCTGACCATTCTCACAGCTCACTATTCCTTTCAGCGTCTCCTGCAGTTAACTGAGGTCATGTTCTGGCCCACAGAAGGTGAGCAGAAGCCACGAGCATCACTTCTGAGTCTGACCCAGATTCACCGCCCCTGCTGGATCCTCACTCACTTTCCAAGTGGAGAGATTCAGGAGTCCTACAGAAGGTGGGGCTGCAAGATGGGAGAAGCTGGGTTCCTAAACTGCTGCGAAGAACAGAGGCCCCAGCCCCTGCCAAACTGCATCTGGCGCTTGATTTGAATATGTAATAAATATTTATTGTGCTGAGCCTCTGAAGTTTTGGGGTCATTTGTTCCAACAGTCATCCACTCTAATACAGTGATAAATTTGCTTTAATTGGCCAGATGGCTTAAACCTATAATGCTGAACTGTCTAATACTTGGAAACGTGTTGATACTTGGCACCAACAAACCCTAGGCGATAGTCTCGACTCTCCATCTTTTATAGAGCGCTACAGAATCTGGACAGTACGAGTCAAAGGATGGCCAGTAAGCCCCAACTATTACCTTCTCTAAGAGATGACAGGAGGCCTTTCTTTCACGTTCTCCTTGTGTAGAGACCTGCCACCATGGGGGATTTAAGGAGAGGGGCAGCTGCAGAACACATGTGGCATTCCAGACACGGGACCCCCCTTCCAGTTCCTAAATGCTGGCTATAGGTTTAAAGAAACTTTGTCTTTTAAATTGTGTTCAACATCAGCACCCAATTCACTGTTCTAACAGGGGCTTCTGGACCAAAATGACTTCCTGATGCTCCCAAAAAACTCAAGGGAATGTGGTCATGGGATCCATGAGGCATGTTGACAACTGAAAATGCATCAACTTTGTTCAGTTGTCCCAGGCCTCGGCCGTCACCTGAAGATCTAGGACTCACAGAGATGCATCCTACTTTCATTTTCCACCTTCATTTAACACTTCAGACTTCCAGGAGTCTTGCATCTGTTTTCCAGCGGCCACAAAAGACATCCTCTAATTGCTTCTGGATGAAAAGCAGAGACTCTTAATTTCCTTGCACAGAATATGCACGTATTACACACACTCCTGGCACAGTGTGGGGTGTCTCCTTCTCTGTAAGTACTGTGCTTCGTCTCACTGGCAAAGAAGAACTTTTTCAAATCAAAATACTCCTCCTAAGAGAGGCAATCTAGTTTTCTGAAGGTCTTCAAAATGAGCTGTAGCTAGAACTCCAGGGACTCCAATTACACATATTTACCTGATGTACTTTTATAGGAAACATAATTCAAAAATTGCAGTCTGTCTTTTACACTGCATACTATGCATTTTAAAAATGTACTTATGACGTCAAGCCCTTTCTTCTGTGGTTTCTCGATGCTACCACTCATTCAGAGTACCTTCCTGGTCTTTCCTTATGTGAGACAATGCAGTTACTCTTCAGCAATATAAAGCACCTAAGGGTTTTGCAAGCCTTGTTTTGCATCCATTTTTCTCCCACACAGAACATTTCATTTTTCATCTGGTTTTAATCTTATACAATGATGTAGGTAAAGGCAAACTCCAAGACCTGGTAATTAAGCCCTCATGGCAGCCCAACAGATGCACATGAGATGTTTGTTAACTGTAGTGATGATGGCTCTACTCCTCTGAAGGGCTCCCCGTGTTTTACAATCTCTCGAAAGTTCCTTATCTTGTTGCTTCCACAAAGACACAAAAGGGCCAAACTGCTTCCTTGTAACAAAGCATATTCCCAAAGAAATGCTGTTTTTATAAAATACCTGCATATTTTGACAACAACCGTATACAGCTTTTCCCCCCACCCAGCCCCAATGGGAACACCACCATTCCCCCAAATCTGTCCCATTCTTCAAGGCTGACAACAGACTTGTGTTTGTCCCAGGGTCACTAACTTTACCATATTTACTGAAATAAAACATAAGGTGATTATTCCTCAGAGGAGGCATTCCCCTCACATTTGGGTCCTTAAAACGGTTTTCACATTACAAGTCATTCTCTTAATTACTTAGTTTTGAACCACAAAACAACGTTTAGGGAAGTTATGTTAGCACGAAACATTTTCAATGGAAGAAACTTTGGGATGTCTGTGGAGTCACTGGAGGGAATCAGTTAAAAATGGGGTTGTGATGGGTTAAAAATGGCCACAAATTCTCTGTTGCTCCTCTCACCAAGAGGTGGGACTCTACTTCCTCACTTCAAATCTGGGCTGGCCCTCGGACTAATTCTGACCAATGGCATGCAGGAGAGATGACACTGGACAACTTCCGAGTGAGCTTTCAAGGACCTCTTGACTTCTACTCTTCCCTCTTGATGCTCCAAGTCAAACATACCGAGAGCCCACATTAGCCTCCTGGAGCAGGAAAGCCTACTTTGAGAGAGGGGCCCAACCAATATCCAGCACCAAGAGCTAAACACATGGTTGGGACCATCTTAGACATATTAGACCCAGCTGTCACATGAGTGAACCCAAGTGAGACCAGTGGAAGAAGAGCTCACCTGATTTCAAGAATCATGAGGAATTATAAATCACTGTTCTAACAGCAAACTTGGAGATGGTTTGACACACAGCAAAAGATAACTAAAATCGAAGGGAAAAAATTGACAGACACGTATTATTTATTCCTGATGGATATATCTATATAATTCCAAGTGTGAGACGCCACTGGAAAGAAGGCTTTTAAAGATTAATTTGAAAGCGATCAGTAAGGGGTTAATTGTGGAGAGCACAAATATACTTTTATGGGATGATGGGAAAATACGTTGAAAGGCTGCACAGATGAGGATTTATGGCTCAGATGAAACTTCCTGTGACATATATGACACAAGAAGTGCTGGGCCTCTAATAAAAGTATGCTGTGCACTGAAAAACTGCTGGATTAAACAAGCAAGTGAAGTTTAAATAAAACTGTTTTTATGAAATACGACAGTAAAAAGGCCGTGTTTCTAATTTAGCACATTATTTTTATGTGATTTACCTCAAATCCTAAATATGTATAGCAGAAAAAAGTTATATTATTAGTTAACATTTGACTACTTTATCTGCATCTATCAAAGTTTATATATTGATGTCGGCCCCTTCCAAAACAAAACACGTTTTTGAATTTTCTCATTGGGGAAATGAGGGAATCGTCCTGTATTTGGGCAAATACGGTATTTTTAAAATGATAAAGCACAAAAGTATAATACATGATTGGAAACTACAATTTGACAAAAGTTACTCTAAGGAGGTACAAAAACTATATTTGTTTTCTGGAAACAATTACATTACCGACTGAGATGCCTGTGTATCCGATTCTTCAAACAGACTTTACCATTACAAGTGATAAAGGGAATGAAATAGTTTATCTAAATGTACACTAAAACTTCTTGAGAAGCAAATAGGTTCTGGGAGCTTGTGGGAAACTTTTAACTCCATTTATGGAGGTTAATGAGGAATGGGAGTTGAATGTTAGCAACAAATATTGCCTAACCTCATGAAAATATGTTCTAAATGGCTTTCCAGTCATCTAAATATGACTCACCTGTGGTATACACAGATTTAAAACCCTACTAAGAAACTCTAAAAATATTTTTCTTCTAACTATCAAACCAACACATGTTCACTGTAGAAGAGCAAGATACAATATCTCATCATCTCGCCATTCCAAACTGGCAAGTTAGCTAATACTTACTGAACATTCACTGCAGGCCAGACAGTGGTCTAAATTCTTTACATACATTAATTCATTTAATCCACCTAAGCCTCTCAGTTATGTACCAGAATTATCCCCGTTTTACAAATGAGGAAACTGAGGCAGAGAGAGATGTTAAGTGACTTTAGTTACATGGTCTGACAGCCAGTAAAAGGAAGATCTGGATGTTTGGGCTCAAGACTCAGGCTCTGAATCACCAGATATGCTGCTGCCACGGGGCTGTCATTCTACTACTTCCTTTCAGTCTTTTTTCTACATTACTTCTATGATGTACACATACTGGACTTATATTGAGATTGTGGTTGTTGTTGAGACACCTAATAACCATCAAGCAGAATCTTACCTTTGCCACAAAATCTTTCCAGCTGTCTCCAAACCCACACTAATGTCTCCTAAGTGGCTAATTCACCTATTTCAAATGTTTAGCATTTTACACTGTGGTGTTTAGTTCAGTGTGTTCCATAGGTCACGGAGTGCAGGAACCATATCTTATTTTATTCTCATCTCCCAACTCTCTGGTACTGTCTAAAATTTTGTAAATGCTGGAAACATTTGGGTGCCTGACATCTTTCCAGCAGAGAGGTATCCGAGAAGAGTAGTATTTGAGTAACTGATTTTCGAAAACCCTTTGGAACTATTCTAGACCCTAAACTACTAATGAAAGAGATGTCATCAGAAACGAATGTTCTGGGGAAAACAAAGAGAAGATAAGAATAATCCACAGTTTCTCTGGATCGGGAACTATTAACAATGGGGTCAGTGTTGGAACAGGTGTCCAAAGTTTTATAAATGACCTGGGGAAATAAGTATACAATAAAATTCCCGCTTTGATAGCATTATTAAATAATTACAGAGAAATGCAAAGCAAAAGAGAAATCAGCAAAATTATCGTACAGGTCTCCCTGGAAGAGCAGACAGCAGGGTGGTCAGTAGTGTCGGGGCAGGAACACGCTGGTGGATTTGTGTTGCTAAGAGCAAAAGCCCTGCCATCATATCATCACACCGCCTGGGTTTCAATGTCAGTGCAACCACACCGTATCAGTGGGTCTTCAGCAACCAATTTTTCTAGCAGATCTATAAGTTAAATGTAAACAAATCCTTCCTTAGATCAAAACACAATAAAGGGCATTCTAAGACCTCATTGCTGATGATCACTGCATGAAAACACACAAACACACTAACTTCATACAGTTATGCGGAATGTCATCACAATTGGTACTTCATGAACCCCAAGCACTCACGTGACTTTCAAAACAAAACTGAAGTCGGACAGAAAAAAATGATGCCTTCCTGCTGTGTCCTCCAAGTGTCTGGCACTTTTGGCCACACCGAGTTCTATTCTGGGATTTGTATTTTACCTGTACAAATGCAAATATGCCCAGTTCACATTCATGGACAGCTTTAAGAAGGTAAAGATGCTGTCCAGAAAGAATCCCCAAGG